>NC_056753.1:28107444-28477444 GCF_018687715.1 Carya illinoinensis
GTGATGGTCAGAAAACATGTACTGTTTCTCTCTGCATGTGTCAGTCAGAAAACACCAGTAATTATATACACACGTCTTCAAAGTCGATAAGGCTAGCAGACCATTTCGGCTGCAGGCCGGAGCGATGTCGATCAATGTTTATGTTTGCTCAATCCTTGTGAGAGTAGTGCAGCTACAGAGCATGAGGATTCTAGGATTTATTTCACGGTACTTCCCCACCATTTCTTTATATATATATATATATATATAGATGCTCGATAATCGCTATCCTTTGGTACATCCGCCTAAATAAATTATATATATAAATAATTGCCTTATCTTAATTTAATAAATACGATTGGAATACCTTCTAGCTAGCAAGTACACAGCAGAACGAGAAAATCTCGAGCAGAGTACAGCGAGAAAAAGACAAGGAAAAACATTAAAAGAAAGAAAAAAGATATTCGCAGTCATGATTGTATAAGTAATGTGCAGTCGTTTTAAAAAAAATAAATTAATATAAAATTTACATAAAAAAAATTAACTTTTTAATCGTAGATCTTATTTTTTTTCAAAATAATTATACAACATTTATAATTTTACGATTGTATATAGCGCTGTTAAAAAAAATACCACCTTCTAACAAACATATATAGGATTAAAGCATGCCAACGTACGTCTGCCAAGTGGTTTGATCATAAGACGACATCTCTTCTTTAATATATATTTGCCGTGCCGATACAACATTGCTATATATTTTTATTCTCTCATTTACAATACTTAGGCAGCTTCTAATTTAAAAATAATCAGGATACGCATGCATGCAGCTAGCTCATCATATATGTACATTAAGATCAAAAGGCAACAGTACTGCCTTACCTCTTTTTTCAAAGAAAGTTCTTTTACTAATACTATTGTTCTATACAAAGTACTGCATTAAAAATTTTCCAGATTTATATATATTATGTATATATATATATTGACGATGTAGATGTGGCACTCTTGAAGCTTGATCTATCAACCAACTTAGGTGTAATTTGGATAGTGAGATGAGATGGAATAATTTTAAATAAAAGTTAAAAGTTATTAATACAATATTATTAAAATGTTATTTTTTAATATTATTATTATTTTGAGATTTGAAAAAGTTGAATTGTTTATTATATTTTATATGAAAATTTAAAAAAATTATAATGATAAAATCATAAAATGAGATAAAATTATTTCTGTATCTAAATAAGTGGACCTTAAACGTGTGACTGTTGGTATGACAATTAATTATATATATTCCACTGACTCAAAGAATTAGCTATGTATAAAACGGAGATCATGCCCATGGGTTCACTTCGGGCAAGCCGCAATGGGAATGGGATAAGAGCACTGTCATTGGTATCTCCATATACAAATACAAATACATATTTGTATAATTAGACCCTTAATTTGACTGTATTGAAATGTGCAGATGTAAAATTTTACATAATTATAAACAATATTTCAACATCTTTAAAGATGTATTATTCATTTCTTAAATATTATTTTATTATTATTTTTTCTCTCCTCCCAGTGATCCAACTCTCTCTCACAACCATTTTTGTCTTCTCCATCCCTCAACAACACGAGAACCTTCACCTTCACCATCATGATCTTCATTTCATTATTATAATATATTATTTTTTTATCATATTTTATTATATTTTTAATATAATATATGTTAAAAAGTTATATTTTTTTATTATATTTGTATTATTAATACCAAATGTATGTAGTGGATCCTAAATTTGTAAAAAATAACAAAAAAAGTTAATTTTTAAAAAATTAATAATAATAAAAATATAATATTTTATTATTATTTTGATTTAAAGATGCACAATTCAATGTAGGAGCTTTTCTAGAATGACAAATACAATTAATGCTATAAAGTGTGAGCAAGCTAGCTAAAGCAGTGAGCCATTTAATTGGTCACAAGAGCTTCACTAAACCGAATGGTTCAGATTTCTACTCCAACCATCCAATATCAACTTTTTTTTTTTTTTTTAATTGAGAAATGATATTTGTAGTTTTAAGGTGTAAAAGTTCCATTCAGTACTCATTCTAAAAAAGCTAGGGTCCATCATTAAAAACTAATATTTTCATATAGATCTTAGATTTATATATATTTTTTTTAAAGGAAGTATATGGGACTTGAACACATTAATTAAGATTGCATCTATTACTTTTTTTAATTCTTTTACTTATAATTAACTTAGTGGAA
The DNA here is from genome assembly GCF_018687715.1 of Carya illinoinensis. NCBI lineage: Eukaryota > Viridiplantae > Streptophyta > Magnoliopsida > Fagales > Juglandaceae > Carya > Carya illinoinensis. The sequence continues at coordinate 28,109,675 of NC_056753.1, forward strand.
AAGATTCACTCTCCATGCACGTACGTCACTCATAAGACAAAAATTGATTTATAAAAAACGTTTAAAAATTAAAAAACATTTTATGACATAGAAAACAAACTGAATATCACATGTCATAAATATCAAGAACAGATAGAAAAACATAGAACTCAATCGCCTGTACATTACTCCTAACAATATCGGTGCAGACAAATTATAAATTTCCAAGACACGAAATAAATAAAATACGTATTGAAAGAGAAATGATATTTGCAATTAGGAAATGCGTAAATGCTGCACAATATATTTGAAAAAAAAAAAAAGAGTAAATATGACTCACATTAAAAAAATTAATTTTTTAATAAAAATCTCTATTTTTTTTTTTCAAAATAATTATACATTTTTTTTTATATATATATTGAAGAATTTGGAGAGGGGAATCGAACCGAGACCTCTCTTATATATAAAGATTAAATCTCATACCATCTAAACTACAAGGTCCTTCAGCAATTACTTAAGCACTTATGTATTCCACGAATAACATTCAGAAATGGTAACTACCTGTAGAAGTACTTATGGGCATATATCTGGGCTGCTTTCTTTAAAGTGGGCTCATATTTATCACTTGGGTGGCCCAAGGTAATTGAAATATTGCGCGCCTACGTACGTCCATGTTTCAAACTTTGGACATGGAAATGCAAATGCCCGCATTTTGGCAGGTTGGAATAACAATTATGTTGTCAGCGAACAGTTTGGATCCCTGAAGGAGTATAAAGTCTCACATATGAAATAGAATTTATAATATTTATAATTATCCGAGCGAATATTTCAAGCAGTATGCATCAATTAATGTTTAATGAATGTTATAAGACCTACAGTTTAATGTATTTATCTCTCTTCTATTCTAGACTATCAATTAATGTTTAATGAATGTTAGATTTCGAATGACTGATATTTTTATTTTATCACATGATGATCATATACTATTAAAAAATTATTTTATATCTACACTTTAAATAATATGATATCCTATATATAATAGAGATCTAGTCCCAGATTGACTAAATGTGGCATCTGCTGAACATGAATTATAGTCCTCTTAACGACAATCTTCATACCCGTTCGGACACCATACAATTTATTAATGATCCTTTTTTTTTTGGCTTAATAAACGTTTCCAGTGAGTTAAGTGTGAATATATACGAAAAAGCCACCTGCCCATTTATAATTGTCTCCAGTCCACAAAGATCAGGAGGCATCGCATGCAATATGATGCATGCATGTCGGCTACTTTGACAAAGAACTTTCTTGTCGTACGTTCAGATTGAAGGTCAAAATCAATCTCATAATGGTAGGATCGGGCTTGCTTCAGTACGAACATTTTCTTACGTAATTGTGAAGAGTAAATATATAGGAGGCGAGTGAGACTTTGCATGCAAATTTAGAGATCCGAAAAGATCACCCAGCCTGCCCCATGCATGCGTGTATATATGAAAGCAACCTCTAATACACGTTTTATATTTAATTTTTTTAGTTAAGAAATAATTTTTTATTAATAAAGAGTTAATATTTTTGGTTAATTAAATAACTATCAATGTAATATTTATGTAATTGATAAATAATTATACATTATCATATATTATAAAATAAGACCATTAATAGAATTTATAACATTGTCAAATAATTAATAAGACCATTAATAGAATTTATAACATTGTCTTATAAATAAATATCGCCCATGTTTTATGAAAGGTATTTGAGATAATTTTAATTTTAGGATGACGATCTAACATTTTCCTCATCTTGCACTGCTTCAATAGAGAGGACATTAAATTGCCTATATTTTTTTTCCTTCAGTTTTTCTGGATCTACATAGACTTGAATCTTCCAAATTTTTTTTGATAATTTCTTTGCAATGCATTTAACATACGATCGATTTTCCTACAAAATAAATTTTGAATAGGTTTACATAATTAATAAAAAAAAAACCCAATTTTTTTGTAATTAATTCATTATAACAAAACCTAAGTTTTGAAGAAAAATTAAAGAGATACCTCTCCAGCACGTTCTATCAATTCAACTGTTGAACAACCAAGTGCCTGTTCTGCTACTTCACCAAACATAATAGCAGCTAGCTTTCCAGTATTATCGTCCAGTTCAACATATGCCCTAGCACTTTAAATGCGTTGAATATATTAATTTCAATTTGAATAGTGTTAAATTATGAATTAAATTAGACATCAATTTTAAATTAAAATTATAAGATACAACCGTGGTTTGCAGACCCCATGGTTTTTGCAATACATACAAACGAAGCTTTCATTGTATTTATATCCAGTTCCTTTATTACAGCCAATGCATGACATGTAATAAAATACTTGGGTGAAGTCAATAACATTTATCTTCACCTTTATCCAGAATTTTACTTTCTGCATTAAATTATAATCAATTTTTAGAATGAATGTTTGTGTAAATATTTTAATTTATTACTAATAAAATAATATTTACTAATAAAATAATATTTACCGCCATGGGTTGTAAACCCTGAATCAACTCTGCAATATCACAATTCTTCACAATTTCCCGAATACCAACAGATGACAATGGTGCAGATGGGTATGTCAAGGATCTTGCAATAATACTTTTAATTATCAAATCGTTATTCTCCGCCCTTAAAATTCAGAAAAGAATAATAATGTAAGGAAATGAAATATACATGTAAATTACATAAATCACATAAATAACTCTAATAAAAATGCATTAATATGTAATTGTTAATTTTCAAGAATTACCATTGTTTCATTGCTGCAGCCTCAGGAAGAAGAGGATTGATTATAAAGATACTTGATGGACGTGATGATAGAGACAATCATTTGATGAAATTGAGATCAATATTAGTGCTAGTATATATGCTATGGAAAAATATCTAAGTTGTTTTATTATTATAAATACCGTTATATGATCCAACAGATATTTTTGTTCCAAGTATTATCGGCTTATCTTCAATAATATCTTATATTTTCTGACATTCGTCTTGGACAAATCGACCCCACATAGTCAAACATATGGGGTTCAAGCTACAAAATTGAAATAATTAAAAGAGTTAATAAAATATTCCTAAATTAATATTGGAATTCAATTTTAAAAGAAATGAGAAGTTATAAGGATTTTTTTAACTTTCATCAATAACATATATCTCCTGGATCGTTGTTGGTCCAGATGCTGTCATTATCTCTTTAGTTGGCTTGATTTTGATTGCGACAACTAAAATATCTAAATATTTAAATATGAAATGTTAATTTATTGATAATTAATTTATAATAAAATTTAAATTAAATTACCTATTTCTCCAATTGACCTTCTATAAGCCTCCAAGTCCTTGAATGAGACAATCTCATATTTCGGTGCATCTATTTGCTCTTCGTTCTGTGGAACATCTTCTATTATTGTTTTTGAGTTTAGGGTCCATTGATATTGATATTCTCCAATTTTGTACTTTGGATCTACTGGTTTGACATATGCATCGATGATATAATAGGACTGTAAAATTTTTAAAGTGTTCTCCCGAGGGTCAATATCAGTTCCAAACATTGTCGCCTGCACTCGATTTCCCTGATCCAATAATAAAAATAATTGTGATTAGTAGTGTATTATATAAAATTATGAGGATTATTTTACTATACTAATTATTTTAAATAATTTATGTATTTTTTTAAACAAAATATGTCGTAAAAAGATAAATAAATAAATTTAATGTAATTGATATTTTTTTTATAATATCATAGAATGCAAGAACCTCTAATTTCAAAGGATATTGAAAATTGGAAACATAATATATGCTAACAAATATCATACATCTTTATCAATTAATATCAAATTTTGGTACTTCACTGTTGTGCGTTAGCTTATTCACTGAGGTGACTTTTCCGCAACGATCATCTTAATCTTCCAGTTTTTTGTTTTCGGAATGATATCCTTTATTGATGTATACACCGTCCACATTTTTTCCCTTTTCATATACAAAAATATCATATGTATAAGTATAACAGATTTTAATTTAAATTCATAAATTACTAAAATAAATGACGAAGACATTTAAATAAATGACTGAATATTAGATATATAGAGAAGAATATTATAATACACAATAAATCGAAACTATACAATTAAATCTAGTTACCTGTATAACATTAATTCAAACATGATAATGTAAGTAATTCTGTAAATACAATATTTTTTGTGCAATTCTTTTCACGTTGTTCAGTGGACACTGGTCGTATTAGAATCCTCATTGTAGATGATGTCTTTGCCCTCAATAAAGCTACATATAATTGACCATGTGAAAAAACTAGCTGAGGTAAATAAATCCCAACACAATCCAATGTCTGTCCTTGTGACTTATTTATAGTCATTGCGAAACTTAATCTTATAGGAAACTGAGTTCATTTGAATGGAAAACCACTATTTTCATCAACATTTGGTAAGAATGGCATCCTTGGAATGAACACTCTTTTTCCGATATGGTGTCCAACTGCAATTTCTGCATCTATGACATTTTGATCAAAAGGCCGACAAATCAAACGGGTTCCGTTGCATAGCCATTCTGAAAGATTAATGTTTCTAAGTAGCATGATGGGACAGTTTTTCTTGAGTAATAATTCATGAGGCGGAAGTCCGTTTGGGGTTAGAGTATTTAAGAAATCTTTCATAACTGATTGTTCAGATGCATCTATTGTCTCATCAAAACTGTAATATCGCTGAATTTCACCTAGGAGCCTATGAATCAACAATGCTTTCATTTCGTCAACATAATTGTTCTTCAGTGTTAATATTACCCGATTCATCATAGTTGAAATATTCATTGAATATTCATGAATATTGTGGAAAACATCTTCTATCAAATGATCTAAAGAAGTGCTGTCATCATAAGAGGGAATAAGCATCCTATTTGAAATTTTTATGGTTTCATCAATTGTGTTTGGCGGCATTCCGTTTCCAACTTCTAACACATAATCTGAAAAAATTGGATCAAATCTTGCTCGCATATTTTCAGTTAATTGAAACTTGGTCAATGTAGGTCACAAATAGGAATAAACCGAACTGGAATTAACCTGTTGTTGTCTTGTTCCTTTACGAACCACGGGTAAAACCTGTCGAAAATCTCCACCGAAAACAACAACCTTTGCACCGAATGTTACATCTGAATCATTGATGTCTCGTAGCATCTTATCAAATGCTTCTATGTGTTGTTTTCTTGTCATTGGAGCCTCATCCCAAATTATTAATTTTGCTGCACGTAGTAGGTTTGCCAGTGCAATTTGTTTGCTGACACAGCACGTGTTTCTTTCGTCAGTATCAAGTGGAAGCTTAAAACGTGAGTGTGCTGTTTGACCTCCCGGAAGAATAGGTGCAGCAACACCTGATGAAGCAGTTGCAAGTGCTACTAATTTTATTGATCGTACTGTTGCGAGAAGTGCTCTGTATAGGAATGTTTTCCCTGTCCCACCTGGGCCATCTATAAAGAATGTAGCATTTTGGTTTGCAAATACTTTTTCCAGTACTACATTATAGACATGTCGTTATTCACTATTAAGAGATTGTGATGCGGCAATATCTTCTTCTAGAATTTCAACAGCCAATTCATCATCGATTTCTCTAGATTGAAATTCTTCTTCATCGAAGCAAATGTCATCATCAAGAAGATGGTAGGAATTAATGTCTTTCCCCATTGATTCAATTGTAAAAGAAATTGACTTCAATACTTGAGTTCTTACATTTGATATAGAATCTTCTGTTGATTTGAAATCATCTGACATATCTTGCTCAAAGCGTTTCCAAAGCTCCATCCGATTGGTTGGATTACAATAAACCAATATTGTTACAAATAACCGTCTCAAACTGGATGGCATTTGATATAAAGATGATTCCTGTAAACAATCTTCTAAGCTACTGTCTCTCTGTAGCAACTCATGCATTGTTGCTGCCTTGCGAAATGTTGGAGCCACAACACCATCAACTATCTTGAGATCGTCAAATAACAAAGGTCCTCTTACATGGTTTAGCAATATCCGTAGATAATACCTTTTGCCTTCAAATGGATTTGCTGTAACAATACGGCCTATAACAGTTTTCTTTTTCTGAGGAGTCCAATCTTTGTTTTGTTGGTTCCAAACATAATATTCTAAAAATTCTTTATACAGTAATCTCTTTGCATTCTCGTCTACTCGATTTAATGCAAAAAATTCTGTTAACATCGATTTTCTAGAACGATCTAAGTTGACAATATTGATTAGATCATCATTTGCTCGGAAAGTAACTGGATGTTGATCCTCTAGATGTAAATGTAAACTATACACTGCTGGGTACATCTCATTAATAGTAAAGCCATATATCCTTTACATAGCTTCGGGGGGAGTAATCCATCGGGCCGATTGGAATTGTTGGATTTCATCAACTTGTTGATTGTTTTGTTCAGAAATCAAGTTGAAAGCAACACGATCATGTCCTTTATAAATGTATTTATAAAGATATTTGACTGCTTTTATCGTAGAACAAATCTCAACATTAATGTGACAATCAAATGTTGCAAGCAGATATAGATTATATGGAACAACCCAACGATTATCTAAATTTTGACCTCTGACTTTGACAGTTACTCCATTGTTTGAACACCTATATATTGGGAAGCAATCATTTCCAACGGTTGTAGCAGATGCGTAATCTTTTGGATAATTACTTTTGCAACAACCTTTTTTTTTCATGCAAACATTTGATGGGTTCAACACTCCACATGGCCCATGCATCATATGCTTTACAACAGCGTTATGCAAGTGCAAGTTTGTATTTTTATCAGGTATCTCTGCTGAAACGATCTCGTCAAAAGATTCAGGCACATAGACCTGCCAATCCTTCTGTAAGATAATTAAAAAATGCGCATGTGGAAGACTTCTCTTTTGATGCTCAATAACGTAGACATATGCTGAGACTTGATCAAATATTTTTCTCTTGAATAATTGATCCTTTAATTCTTCTAATTTTGCATGAAAGACTCGAGCAACCAAATCAGGTCGATTCTGACTCTCCTCATGCATATGTAGTTCATTTGTAATTTCTTTCCAATTTGGATTGCACGTCATTGTTAAGAAAATATCTGGTTTGCCATAACGCTGAACTAAAGCCATTGCTTCCATATATCTTTTTCTCATGTCTCTTGGACCTCCAATAAATGATGAAGGCAGTATAATCCGTTTTCCAACATTAGAAACGTTTGTTTCCCCAAGCGTAATTGTATCAACAATACCTTGATATAACTCTGATCGAATATGTTGTTGCTTCTTCCTAAAATAATCTAATCTTGATGTCTCGATCTTAACATACATATCTATTACAAATTGTTGCAATAGTCGACCAGAAAGTAGCAAAAATTGATCTGACATCTTCTCTAATTTGTAATTTGTAGCAATAATATTCACGGCATGAAACAATTGGATCCTTCCTTTTTTTGTTTGACGCTACAAAAGTTGAATGTGAATGAAACGTTACTAAGTTGGACGTACATACTAAATGAAATTTTTGAATATTAATACTGCAATCTAACCTCGTTGTTCTCTTGCAAGTAATTCTTCTGCAGTCACTGATTGTTGGGGATTTATTGATCCGTTTGTTTCGTTATATGTAGATCTCCTTCCTCTACTAATCCTTTCAATCCCTTGATGCCAACCAACATCGCCAAATGGAAATAATAACGGATATTGCAATGGATCATAACACCCAAAATAGTACTAAACTATATGACTTCCACCAGAATGGTTAAAGACAAAAATGTCACGTCCTCTTAGTTGATCTTCATCATCATTTTCTACCTATATTGCTGCAACTTGTGTAGATGTGGAGGCATTGAATACACGTTGGTCACAAATGTTAAGCTTTTAAAGAAGTATCGGTGGACACTATTGGTTCTTAAAGTCCTATGCAAGTTTTGTCCCTTATATTTATTAAAAATTTATGGGTTTTATTTTTTTGGTTTGCATGTCATTATTTTAATTTTGTTTTTCATTGGTAGGAAAATTTTTCTTACTGAAATTGTTGAGTTGATATTTATTTTGATGTAGCTAAGTTCTTGATCAGTCCTAGACCTTGAGTATACTAAACCAAACCAACCTATTTGCAAGACTTAAAAAAAGAGACTATCTAATGATTACCCATTAAAAAAATAAAAAAAAAAAGAGACTTTCTAAAAAACTTTGACAGTTTTTTCTCCAGTTTAATGCATTTGTGTTTGCATTGTTTGAATCTATGCCTAATTATAATATACCAATTAGAATGTAAAAGCAAAAAAATAGATGGATTTGGTAAATAATATTGTTGATAATAGTACTGTGTTTGTTTTATATTGATTTCAATTCTAATTACCTATGAGTTGCTTTATGCCTCAATTCTGAAAAACAACATCAATGCTGTTGTTTTGTACTCTGTTTTTTGTTATAGGTTTTTCTAATAAGTTTTATGAATTTCTACATAAATATGTTTAGATGTTTCATATCATAATTTTTGTATGAACTGAAGCATCTATACAACTTTTTATGCTCAAGTCAAATTGCAGTTTCTGTTTATTAAAAATTTATGGGTTTTATTTATTTTTATGAATAAATAAAAAGTAGCAACTGACAACCACATGAAATTTATTAACAAACATCATATATATGCATGTGTGTGTCTTTTTAGTTCTTGACACCTTGATTTTTTGTTGCCTTAATCACGGGATTAAAATACAGACTAATGTCACGTTTACAAAACAAAAAATAAAAATGACTCTATATAATAATAATTATATGATTTGATTTAACACGTTGGATTACTTATAACTTAATGAATGGTATTTATATTTTCCTTTTATAAGTTTGATAAATCAAATCATATAATTATTATTATATAGAGTCATATAGAGTCATTCTTAAAAAATTATTTTAAAAAATTATGAAACACCAGCTTCATTGACATATGTTGAGGATGAGCTCAGCGAGAGAGTGAAATGGTGGCAAGTGGCAAATTAGTTTGGCGAGTTCTGTATGTACTACTAATCCTATCTTTTCTAGTTTTCTTTTGAGTAAAACTAAATAGGTGTAAAGTTATAAATTTGTCATTTTCAAGGTGCTTTACAGCTTGCATGATGGTAATATCTTGGCAGGGATATTTTTTTTCAAGTCAGTTTTACGCCCACAAAAACTTCTCTCCTTGTCTAATTCTGATTTCCCTTCCTATATGCATATATGATATTTTAAATAATAAAAGCTGGCAAGGTGGAGCAATTTGTTTGGTACATATAGTTAATCCCAATAATAAAATTTTTATTCGAATTAGATGATTAAATAATTTAATTCTTAAAAAATTATTTTAAAAAATTATGAAACACCAGCATGATTGACATGTGTTGAGGATGAGCTCAGCGAGAGGGTGAAATGGTGGCAAGTGGCAAGTCAGTTTGGCGAGTTCTGTATGTACTACTAATCATATCTTTTCTAGTTATCTTTTGAGTAAAACTAAATAGGTGTAAAGTTATAAATTTTTCGTTTTCAAGGTGCTTTACAGCTTGCATGATGGTGATATCTTGGCAGGAATATTTTTTTTCAAATCAGTTTTACGCCCACAAAAACTTCTCTCTTTATCTAATTCTGATTTCCCTTCCTATATGCATATATGATATTTTAAATAATAAAAGCTGGCAGGGTAGAGCAATTTGTTTGGTACATATAGTTAATCCCAATAATAAAATTTTTATTCTAATTAGATGATTAAATAATTTAATTCTTAAAAAATTATTTTAAAAAATTATGAAACACCAGCTTGATTGACATGTGTTGAGGATGAGCTCAGCGAGAGGGTGAAATGGTGGAAAGTGGCAAGTCAGTTTGACGAGTTCTGTATTAACTACTAATCATATCTTTTCTAGTTATCTTTTGAGTAAAATTAAATAGGTGTAAAGTTATAAATTTGTTGTTTTCAAGGTGTTTTACAGCTTGCATGATGGTGATATCTTGGCAGGGATATTTTTTTTCAAATCAGTTTTACGCCCACAAAAACTTCTCTTCTTGTCTAATTCTGATTTCCCTTCCTCTCTCTCCCCACCTCTCTTCGATCTCTCTCTCTCTCTCAAACAACTTCATCTTCCGTCCAGATCTCTTTCTTTCTCCCTATATTTCAATGATCTTGATGGTAGACTGTATTTCTTTCTCTAAACCCATTTTCAGCCCTCCATTTTTCATCTTGAGAAGGAGTTAAGAAGCAAGGTAAAAACCTAAACTTATTTTACAACTCTTTCTTTCTCTCCCGCTTAGAAGTTCTTTGTTTGTTTGTTTTTTTTTTTTTTTGCAAACAACTTCAGATCTATATGTGTTCATTTAGATCTTTTAGTTTTCATTTTATTTTTTAGATCCCAGAGCTTCTTATGTTAAACATGGGTTTGCATGTTTTGAGTTTTGTCTTTGGGTTTTTTTTTCACATTTTTTGTTCGATCGACTGGATGTTTTTTGGTTCTCATTTCATTTTTTTTAAATAGATGCATTTTTGGGTCGTTTGATGTTTTTATTTTTAATTTTTATTTTTTAATTCTTGCTTTTGTGGATTTGCATGTTGTGAATTCTGTGTTTGGGTTTTTTATCTTTCTATCCTAATGTAATAATCTGGTAAGTCTTGAAATATTGATCGGCACATGGACTGGGTAGAGACTCAATAGTATATATGTTGCTGATTAAGAATATAATCTGTTGAGAGCATGTATAAGTAAGTATTCAAGTCGCTGACTTTTGAGCCAGATTCCAAACATCAAATTCTAATTTGCAAATAATATTGTTGATAATAGTGCTATTTTCATGGTCCTACAATCTATTACTATAGGATGAGCCACTTCTCCAGGTACTTTCTGACTTTTTATTACCTCAATTTTTGAGCTTGATATTAGTTCTACAATCTCTAAGTTTTATGATATTAGTTATTTAATTTCTTAGAAATATGAACAAACATATCAAATGCATAGATACTGTATATAATATAAACACACAAAAGGTAGTAAGACTTACCTTTTTAATGTATCTTCAAACCTTTGCACCACTGCACTGCTTCACACCTGATTTGAGAGAGACAGAGCATGGATAAACATGAACAAACATATGTAATGCGTAGATAGGCTTATACTATAAACACACAAAAGAAAGTTACTCACTTTTCAATCTTCCTTGAAACTGTAGCACCAATGCATCGAAACTAATAAAAGGTACCAGTTACTTTTCAAATGTTTGCACCACTGCAGTAAAAGTAATAGAACGGTTTTCTTAAACCCCATTCAATGCCTCTTGAGTTCCTACGAAATGTCTCTTGGTATTCAGACTTTGAACATGACTATTGCACTGCTTGGCCATTCGACTGCCTCATCAAGTGATTGAAATTGCTAATTTCTCCCTGCCTATAGGTATGAACATAAAAAGTAACTTATTATAAATTATAACTTATACTGTATATTATAAAAACTTATTATAAATTTTTATTACATGTGATTAAAATCTGCCTTCACATATTTATAATTTATATTCTCTCTTTTTGTGTAGCTTCCATTCCAATGCATGAACAATATTCAAAAATTCAATAGCTGGCGCACGTACAAAAGGGGAAAAATAAGAGCAAATGGGACTCTAGTTTTTTCAAATTGTAATTTATTATAATGTTTTGCCATTATAATGTATAGGAAAAGACAATGGTATGCCTACTTAGAGTCAGCGTATATGATTTGCCACTATTTCTCTACAAAATTTTCAGCTATTATGTAATGGAATTCAAACAGACAAATGGTCACTAACGGATATACTTGTAATTTGGCATTGTTTTTTGCCAGATTCTAAATTATTAGATAATAGAATTCAAGCAGTTAACATAAATGGCCACAAACGGTAGCTTAATAGCTATTTACGGAAACAATAAAACTGACATAAATGGCCACAAATGGTGATTTAATAGATATTTAACGGAAACAATAAAACTAACGGTGAAATAAGATTTTCTGTTAAAACAACAAATTCTGTTTTATAGGCACTTTTTATATATAGAAGATATATATATCTGCCTAGCTAGCTACCCTATTAATATCCATCTTGCATTTTTGCCCTGTCGACTTACATTTCACTTGCATGATATATAGTGGAGAAGCAATTAGGAAGATCAACAAGAGAAGATGATATATATATATATATATATATATAAAAGAGATCAAAACTCAGAAGACATGAGTACATGGAAGGGAAAGATATTTCTCAAAATTCTCATGCCTCAAAGCTGTAAACTTTGGAGTACATGAGGCCCTTATATGCATGTGTCTCCAACTATAGAGTACTAGAAATAAAATCCTATTAGAAAACTAGAGTGTAATGCTAATTCTTGCACATCTCATAAACTTGGTTATGTAAATACTGGATGGTTATAGCATTGGATGAATACAATATTGACTATAGGTTTAATTTAGATGGTATATTTGTTGTATAATTTGGATAAATATAGGTAGCATTTGTTATATATACGTAGACAAACATAATTTAATGCAGTGAGTGTACGCAGTACTATATCTATATCTCTCCTAGTTATGAAAAGAGTTTTACTTAGAAATTAATTTGTAGGAAATTATGGCCCATTCAAGAGAGAGATATATTTAAAAACTTATATTAACTCGGTTCGTAAATATATACGTATATTCATTTGTGTATCACTTTATAAATATATAGATGTACAAGAAACTTATATAAGTATAGAAATATGTATAAAAGGTAAGTAGACTAATTTATACAAATTAGCAGATTTCTAGAATTAAGATGACTAATATTCTGAAGATAAAAAATCTGAAAAATATGGCAACTGTCAATATATGACAACCGTCAATACTCCCCCTCAACTTGGCGCATGGAGATCCGTAATGTCCAATTTACATGTAAAATGATGAAAAAGGGTCTCATGTAGTACTCTATATGGTAACATGGTATCAGAGCTAGTTTTGCATATATATTTCTAGTACTCTATAGTGGAAAATCAATTAGGAAGATCAATAAGAGAGGATGATATAATATATATATATATATATATATATATATAATATAAAAATACCATCCAAAAAAAGAAGAAAAAGTGTTGACGCATGATCGATCATTGCATCAAATAAATAAACATGAAGCTACTACAATGCAAGCCAATTAGATAGTCACGTTATTAATTGTCGAGGCATATGATCTACTAATCCTAAGCAAAAAAGAAATAAAATCCATTATTGTAGATCAGAAGTAGTACTACCTGATGACTGATGTTTGATACCACGTACGTGTAAAAGAGAACACATGATGCATTACCGCGTGGTGCATGAATTCTTTCAAAAATATTGTGCATTAATTCATATCCAATATTTTATCTTCTTGACCTTTTGGCATGGATCATTAGGACACATTTGTCAAGGAACGAACTTTATATGATCCATTGATGTTATTTATAATTGGGTGCTTACACTGTATAAGTCTGTAATGGGTGTTTCAGTGTATTACACATATCATGATAATTATGTCGGTGAGTATGATTGGCTAGTCATGCATAATTTCCTGGTGACATCAATCAGATTTTGCACATAATATTGGTTGAGCTTTTGAAATCATGGACTATTGCAAAGCTTTTGCATTTTTTTTATTAGAATTTCAATGAATCTGAACAGGAGTACATGGATTGCTTTGTACAAGTTGGGGTCAGGTTTTGAGAAGGTTGCCACCAACAAAAACAATGGTCCAAAGAACTCTGTTACACCCATTATTTCTCATTCCTGATCATGATTTGCTTTATTATTTCAGTGCTATTGTCTTTTTCATGTTTTGTATCCTCCTCCAAAATATAATACTCAGTGGTATTGGCCGTGTTTCCACGTTAATTATAGCAGATTAGTGCACTTCAACGTTTCCCACTAAAATCTGAGGCCTCTAGCTATTAATTTGTTCAATACATATATCTTTTCTGGACCACAATATTGTCTCGATCCAGCTTGTACGTACAAATTACACGAAGTTCTCCATCCTGCATGTGGATGTGTGACGGCATCGGTACGTAACAACACAGTCCTAGTCGGCTAGTCCTCCATTCCTTCGCACGCAACAGCTCGGAAGAATTTCCATTGATCACTATTTCCATTATCTCGAAAAGACAGTTGATGTGATCTACCTCAATCTTATAAATCAATCCTTGAATTTATGTTGGTACGTATTATATATTGCTTTGCAAATCTTACTTGCCCAAAAGAAGAAAGAAATATATAACTGTGCGCTTAATTAAGGAGAAATTCGAACAGTGAGTTGAATTGATCGATCAGATATAATAAGGTGAGAGTTGAAAGTTAAATAAAATATTATTATAATATTATTTTTATTTTAAAATTTAAAAAATTGAATTATTTATTATATTTTATTTAAAAATTTAAAAAAATTATTATGATTAAAGCATATAAAATAAAATAAGATGAATTGAGATTATTTTTTAATCCAAATAAGGCCTAAGACAAGTCAGGTACTTCGCATCCTGACACTATCACATTAATTGGTTGGTTATAAAATGACTAATAAAATAATTATATGACTATATATCATTATTCATGTAACGTCTGCGCGATAGCTTGGGATCACCTCGATCTCAACTTGTGCACTAGTCAAACTAGGGTTTTAGCAAGACCAAGGTAAATGAATTATGGTTTAAATATTAATATAGATATATATAGGCTGTGGTTGTCTTTTGTCACTTATAAGGAGTAATACTAGACATGCATTAATGCAAGTCATGTTTGTTAATCATGTAATCAATATTCGTAGCATTTTCAGATTAGCCAGTGATAATCAATCTTCGTGCAACACATAACAAATTGAATTAGAGTAATGTCACATATAGTCTTAAAATGTACAAGTGTCATGCAGTCGTTTTGAAAAATAGTAGAGTCTACTGTTAAAAAATTAATTTTTTTTTTATGTAAGTGCCGTATTTATTCATTTTTTTTTAAATAATTGCACAACACTTGCATACTAAATATCATTTCTTTTGAATTGATCACATGAATCATGTAGATATGCAATTTAATTTGGTGACTCTCTTAATTAATTTGGTATTAAATTCTTCATCATCTATGGTACAAGGTAACTAAATGCGAATCATGATCCATCTATGTGTGTATATATATATATACACAAGACGCACTTCACGTGCTACGTACCAGGTTCAAGCACGAATAAATATGTCATATGTGCTCGTACGTGGGATTTGGTTGTCAGCCAGAGAGGGAGAGGATTTGATATCCAAAACGATAATGCATTACACGTACCATGAGTCATTGACTTTCTTTTCTCGAAATCAACACTACAGAACCAAGGATTAAATTAATAAAAACCCAAAAGTTAGAGGAATAATTATAATATGGGAAGAACAAAGAATATACAACATCATCTCCTTATAAAAGGGGAATAAAAAAGAAAGAAAAAAAATGGAGACAAAAAGTAATTTTAGTGGTAGATGTATCATATTTTTTAGGTCACGTACATTAGTGGTAGATGTATCATATTTTTTAGGTCACTTACATTAGTGGCACATTAATTAACATGAAAAAGTTATCTGGACGGCCTAGCTTTTTTTTTTTTTTTTTTTTTTTGTTTATAACCAACATCTTCATTAAAACAGAAACCACAGGACGAGACGAATATCAAGCCAAATGGCCTGAGTGATGAAGTCTGGGAACCCGTCCCACCACATTTGAATGTGATCAACAATCCAAACATGTCTAGCTAGGCCATGAGCAGCCTCATTATATACCTTACCTATACACATGAGAAATCTTGACAGACGGCCTAGCTTTTCATGCTTACACAACATGGGCATTGATCTGATCTTCCTCCTTGTGTGGAAACTTAACGCTCTGACCATAGCAAAGATACACATAGAAAATGAACTAATTATGGTTAGTAGTTTAATCACAAATAGTACCGGCTTGTCTTAGTGGGGGAACACAAAAAGGAGATCCATTCCAACGTCATGCACACTCAGAAATATATAAAGTGTTGGATAAATTTGCTCCATCCACTTCCATTATGATCAGCAAATCGCACTAAAACCAGTGTTTCTGTCCCTTGCTCTGTAGGAAACAACTTTCCTACAGTCCCTGCAGATCGATCGTCTAGATTAATTAGCCCGTAGGGGTACTCTTACAAGGCAAATGGAGTACTGCATGCATACATGATACTCTGGCAAGGAATCTATACATGACGCATCCACGCACAGAAATATTACTGGCATTAATATTTTTTGACATCTGAGAGATGGGTTTGCAGCATATAATATATATAATAATAAAATCCTGATAATGCTTAATTAGTCAGCTATCAACAGTACTTGATCTAAAAACTACGCGTGGCTGCCACTATGCAAACTTTATTATATATGGTCCATGCATGCTAATTTGTATCATTTGTAGAAGCCAAACATATATAGAAAGTCGTCTCTACGTAATATATATATATATATACATATATATTTATATATATATATATATTGATTGCAGTACTACTGACGTTCAGGGCGGAGGAAAAAAGAAGAAAACAGAAGAAAAAATTGCACGTTTTGAATAAAGATGCAAAGAGGTTGTGGTTCCCATGACTTGTCTCAAGCCATATATGCACTCACCTGGTGCAAAACCCGCGCATCGTAGATCCTAAAGAACACGCGTGTGATCGATATTGCCTCAAACGTACGTATAATATACGTGCGTGCGTGCGTTTTGTTCCAAACCGAAACACAACATGACAAATTGATCATCAGGCCGCCAACCCCCATATATGGTAAAATGATTAGAACCCAGTATTCTCACAAAACACGTATCTGGCGGCCGAGAGCTGCCCGCTGTGGCTTGTGGAAGATGAGCTAGCACTACTGAAGCACAGCAGTAATGTGGGCACCAATCTTCCATGCAAATTAGTTTCTGATATAAACTGGTTTAAGCTAGCTGATGTTTATACGTAAGAGTTTTTCCCTCTAACCCTGCATATGCGTTTCAGTACTAAAAATTTCTTTATTTAATTAGGAATATTCCATATACCGAAGCATTATCCCTCTGCTTGGATCTCCACTGATAAAGTAAAGAAAGAAGGATATTATAGGCTTCAATATTCTAGAATATGCTTCCAGTAGTACCAATATTCCCATCACAGAAACGTAAGTGGTGGCTCCATTTTTTCTGAATCAATTACAAATATATAAATTAGTATAAACTTTTCTTGCAGGCGTAATTCTTTGTTTTTAATTACCAATTATGTCTTGACAATCAAATTAACGATAACAAAATGCTTCAAGTACTGATATCTGCATGCGCCTACTATTGCTTAGCTATATATTTATATACAATACGTGGTGTATGTAGATGGTGCATGTGTGGTGTAAGACCTTCAAATAACACTACTATTTTCCTTTATATATGTGCTAAATATTTTACTTTAAAAACTCACTTTGTCTAAAAACGATTGGGCATGATGATCATGCGCGCATGTCATGGCATATATATATATATATATGATTTTGCTGATCTGCTCATTGGTTTGGTTGCTTGATGTTTGTCTCTTTAATCGAAGATTTGTAAAAGTACTAGTTCTATTCTTCATTTAAAAAAAAAAAAAACTTATTTAATTACCCTCTTGATCTAATTAAGCAATTTAATCAGATCACTTGGTGATCATCACTATCAGCCAGGAATGCATGCATGTCCTTCCATGGTCATGTATTTTAGAACGTATAAATCTATATGAATTCAAATTATATATTAATGATCTATTGCAATTAATTTTGTGGGAGTTCAGTGGATCTATGGTCTCATATAACATATATATATATATATATATATATTTATAAGAAATAATATTGACAGTCTTAGAATATGAGTCTTATATATTTCATTTTAAAAAAATAAATAAATATTAAATTTACATAAAAAAAAAAATTAATTTTTAATTGTGAACCGGCTCACTAGTCTTTTCAAATGGATCGAATCTTGCACACCCAAAGATCACCGTACGTATCTAACATTACTATATATATATATATATATATATATAATCTCTAGCTAGCTGAACTAGTGTGATCCAACCTAACAGACATTATATATACCGACAACTAGTGTCAACAAGAATCTATGAGGTTAGAATCATTTGCGTCTCACATG
Source organism: Carya illinoinensis (assembly GCF_018687715.1). NCBI lineage: Eukaryota > Viridiplantae > Streptophyta > Magnoliopsida > Fagales > Juglandaceae > Carya > Carya illinoinensis. The sequence continues at coordinate 28,127,907 of NC_056753.1, forward strand.
AGACGACGGCGCCAGTACTGCCTCTTTTGAGCAAAGTCCACATACTTAAACTGTTTATTTAAAATTGAAAATTATTAATTAATTAAACATGCGAATTAGCTACTTTGTAGTGCTGTTGGGAATTAATTAATATAACTACAGACGACATAATATATAGTTCTTTTTATAATAATTAGTCGAGGAATAATTAATTGCTTTATTAAGATCATGTAATTAATGTAAGCATTTTAATTATTAATTAGAAACCTAGACCTATATATACTTAATTAATTGGTTGTTTGTCGAGTTCATGATGCATGATATATGTCTCACGAGCTTCACTACAAAAAATACAAAACTAATTAATGTATCTCGATCCCGTTTTCTATTTTTCTACGAGTACTTAAATGATTTAATGAGCTTTAATATACATTATAATAAAAACGGATATTTGTGATCAATTTTTTACAACAAAAAAGAATTCTTTATTATGAAAACAGACTCATTTTAGTTATAAATAGACATTTCGCTAGAAATAATTTGTTGCAAATAAGCAATTTTCTTATAGTAATAATATTAAAAAAACCAAACAAAAGTTTTATTATTCTTTTTATATATATATATATATTAATTAATTAAGAATGAAGTTGTGGGTTGGAGTCTTCTCAGTATAAGAAAAACGGATTTTTGTGACTAATTTATTATAACGAAAAGACTATTCGTAACCAATTTTAATTACAATAAGTTGATCACAAAAACTCATTTTTCTTGTAGTGAATCTTCTTCCTTTATATATATATATATATATATATGATCGACAATAAATCATGATGAGCAGTCTCTTGCATGCATATATGCTGCATCCACGGACAAACAAACATTAATGAGGAATAATTAAGTATATATATGGACGTTCACGCTAAACCCATTCCGAGAGAGAATACAAAATCAAGGGAAAAAAAAGACTGTAGGGAGAGTACTTAACGTTGTTTGGATTTGAAATCTAAGTTTAAATTCAAATCTAAAATCCAAATTCCTTTCTCCGAACGTAATATATATATATATATATATATATATTTTAAAAGAAACCATGCAAGCATATCTAAAACTTCCATTATTTCACAACTCATGACTTAGCTGATCACGTGAGCTAAATCGCAGTATTATATATATCTTAGTATATATAGGAGCCATACTCATCGTATGTATAGTATCGATCTCACGAGGAGATATAGGCCGTCTCGTCAATGATAAATGCATTAGGCCGGTTTGGATGCACAGATCAACTACAAACGGTTGGAAATAAAATAAATTATCTTATCTATGATTTTTCAACTAATCCTACAGTAACACTACAATAATGAACAATAATGCTACAGGAATACTAATTACCACATTTTTAATATATATACTTATCTATTAGAATTTTTTATTTTATGGTAATTTATAATTAGAAAAATATATTTCAAATTTTATAAAATATAGTATAATAAATAGGTCATAATATAATTGTCATATATAACTACATATATTTTGGGAAAGTCAAAATATTTATGAGTTTTTAAATTAATAATATATATTACTTATTTTTAATATATTCTTAGTATTTTTCCACCCAATAATTAAAAATAAATTTCAATAATTGGTGGGATCCACCACTTTATCAAATTTTAAAAAAGTTAAAAACCATCTCATCTCATCTTACTATCCAAACCTACACTTTTTTACAAATTAAACCTGCCATCTCATTTTATCTTAATTCAAAAATTTCACTACAATTCAAAATATCTTACATCATCTTATTTGAACTGCGTAATCAAACAAGACCTTAATTATTAAAATATTTTATAAAAGGAAACCCATGAATTGATGTGATATGTTAGATTATAAACTTATTTTTATTATAAAATAGATCAAATATATCACATAAAACTATATCAGTTTAAAAATTACTTTTATGAGATTTCTTTATACCTGGCTATAATATTTCTCATCAATATAGATATATATAGTGCTGTAAAAGAAATAGAATTTGGTAACAGCTACCCATTTTATAACAATCTAAATTCACACATGAAAGGCTCCACAAAATGACTAGCTAGCATCCACTTTATTTTTAATAAAATTGGTCGCAACCCTTTTATAACCATGCACCACCACCCTCTGGTTAAATAGAAAAAACCAATAACGTAAAGAAATTGAAGTTTTCCACGTCTGAATGGCAGAATCTGTATTTCATTTTTTTTCCACATGGCTGTCCCTCTCATGCCTATCTCTCATCTATATATGTAAACCTCTTAATTAATTACATTCTTACCTCTTAAACTCTTCTTTTATATCTCACTCGATCTTCCTCCATACACCTGATCAACAACAGAAAAATGGTGAAGTTCTCAAAAGAGCTCGAAGCTCAACTTATACCTGAATGGAGTGATGCTTTTGTAAAGTACCGGGAGTTGAAGAAACAAATAAAGAAGATCAAGCTTTCTAGATTACCCAAACAACCCCAAGACATGATGGGCGGCAATTTTGGTCTGTCCATTTTCGACCCCGTTCGATTCCTCGCCAAGAAAATCTGTGACAAGTTCCGCAATCCCGGTAACGAAGCGGATATAATTCAGGTACATTACGCATGCACAGAAACATTTAAAGCCATATGTATGCATGCATTTTTGTGTGAAACCTATATATTTAAAAATCATCCCAATTGATGTTGAATGATAACGTGAATCATTGGATTCAGATAACCTTCTTTTTTTTTCTTTTTTCTTTTTCTTTTTTTCACGGTAGTTTCTGAACTTAGTTTGGCTTCATTCTGAATTTTCCGGTGAGTGTCAAGAGTTTCCGGCGAGATTTAATAATTATAAGGCATACGAAACTTGAAAGCTTATTTAGTTATATATTTATTTTCCTACCCGCGACTAATTTGTGTGGTTCTGACTTTTGTCTGATTGTATATAATATGTTTGTTCGGAATACTATTTTAAGAAAGTTAAGTGACGTCATTTTCAGGCAGATCAAGAATTCACTGAGTTTTTCCGATACACTGATAGCTAGCTAAGCTGATTCTCCGATACCACCCGGTCTTGCACTTTGGGTTTGTGGAATTTCGTTAATTCCTTGTCCTCTTGGCTTATTTACTAGCTAGCAAGGACTGATCTTTCACTGTTCTGGAGATTAATCTTCCATAATTATAGCTATCAAGCTGGATCCTATCGCTAGAAATGGAGTACTTATTTTAGCTAATTATATATAACTAATTACTCGATCGGGCCCCATGCATGATATTTACTGGTTAATTTGATCTGTTCTCGTACAAATTAAAACCCTCTGTGCATGTAAAGTAATGAACTTGCTCGTTGTAGAAGTGTTTGTCGAATACTGGAACACCAAAATAAATAGAAAATATATATAAATATATATGCTATAATATCAGAAGATGGATCCATATTTTTAGAACCTTTTTTGGTGTCTTCTGCTTTTCTTTTTGGAGAGTATGTCATTCTGTCACGAAAGCAAAAGAAACGGTTGCAGGCACATACAATCATATCACGAAACAATCGTGAGTATAACTACGTACGTAGCAAAAAAGAGACAAATTAATTGAAACAAAGAAAAAGACATCATCGTGTACAGTGCAGAAATCAAGAAACTTGTCCCATGTATATCCACTTTCTGTTGCAGGTCAGGAGTAAAAGCATGGAGGAAGGTGCAGAAGAGGATCAGGTGTATCAAACCGAGCTTTCCCAGCTGTTTTCCCAAGAAGATGAGGTAATCCATGCATATATATATGCTTGTATAATATTGGCACATGGATTTTATTTACTGCTTATTAATTTCTTTTTCTTTTTCCTTTTTTGAAGCAAATTATTAAATATTGTTTCAATTTTCATGTATTTTATTCATAACTTTGATTATACTTACATAAATATATATATATAATTCCATGATTTTATTAATGGGTGTTTTCTGGATGTTAATTATTATTAGGTTAGAATATTTTTTGAGAAATTGGATGAAGAACTTAACGAGGTCAACCAATTTTATAAGAAGAAGGAGAGTGACATTGTTGAGAGAGCAGAGATTTTAAACAAGCAGTTGGAGATTTTGCTCGAGCTTAAGCAAGTTCTCAACCACCGCATCAGGAAGAACTCTCCGTCGAGTCCAAGCCTCGGAAATTCCCCTTTTTCTTGGTCATCTCCGATCCGGCCTTCCAACTATTCCGGTGCCTTTTTTTTTTTCCTTTTCTTTCTTTTCTTTTTTTGTGTTACAATATATATTGATAGTGTAATGGTAATTATATATTCAATATCTAATCTTGCTATATTATACTCATATATAACATCTCAAATATATATAACATGACCGACATGACAAATATTGACATATATGCCATGACATGGTCACATGAATCAAAACATATAATTAGTCCTCGTTTGGTTACACAAACTATCTTATCTCATCATTATAATTTTGTCAAACTTCCATACATAATACATTAAACAATTTAATTTTTTTAAATTTTGAAACAAAAATATTAAAAATTTATATTCTAATAATATTTTATTCAACTTTAATCTCATTTCATTTGTATAATCAAACAAGATCTTAGAGTACTACGTACTGTTGACATATGTTTTATATATAATACGCCATGTTGCACCTAGCTAGGATATATATTCCTTCAACATTTGTTGACTTTTGTGGAAAATTATGGCACAGCATATGGAGGGATGTACGTGACTGGTCTTAACATAAATGAGCAGCTACTGTATGTTTTCCCTGCCGCCGGAAATTCTTTCGTCAAAACATTACTTTTCAGTTTGCCGCTTGTTGTCCAAAGAATTTCTCTGTAAAGTCAAGTTTAAATATGGAACAATGTCATGCGCATGCTGACACGTTGCATGTCAAATACATGACTTTAATTTATCCAAAAAAACGTGATTAGGCCCTACTTGATTATACAGATGAAATGAAATGGGATAAGATGTTTTAAATAGTAATAAATAAAATATTATTATAATATAATTTTTAAATATTAATTTTATATTAAAATTTAAAAAAGTTAAATTGTTTATTATTTTATATTAAAATTTAAAAAAAAACGTAATGATGAATTGAGATGAGATTTTTAGTTTTTATTAATCAAACAAGGCCCTAGGCCATACCAAATGTTAAAATCACTGGAAACACGTACGTACAACGTACGACCTTGTGTTTTGACTTTCTTTTCTTTTTTTTTCTTTTTTTCTTTTTGTCCCATTTGACCAACTTTGCTGTCATGTATAATGGTGGTGATCAATTATATATGCAGAAAGCTCGATTGAATTAGTTGAAAGCCCAACAGATGATCAGGCATCGGAGACAGAGGAGGTAATAATTCCATTAGAAAGGCATAACGTGGATTTTGCTAAGTCCGCCGGGGCAAGGCCGACAAAAACAAAGAAATTAGCTGGGAAGCCTTATAATAAGATGAGCATGAAGATTGATATTCCTGCTGCAACCCCAACACGTACGATCGTGGCCTTTACTTCGCTGCTGTGGGAAGATTTGGTTAAGAATCCCAAGAAAGAAGTTGGTGGTTTTGGTGAATCCATTAATCGAAAGAAAGTTCAATGTGCTGAGAAGATGATTCGAGGAGCTTTTGTGGAGCTCTACAGGGGCCTTGGCCTTCTCAAAACTTACAGGTTTTTGTTTTTTTTTTGTTTTTTGCCACTTCTTTAGTCGTATCATTGATGAAAACAAAAATAATAGTGATTACGTGAGATGCAATATATATGGCACTTCAAAATTAAAGACCAATGAAGTAATTAAGGTGGCTGTAATAAATTAAGGTTGGTGGTGCATGCTAATGCGCTTGCCTTTTCTAGAGTAAAATTTTTAAAGTATAAGAACTGAGATTCCAATTCGTCTCTTGATCAATAATTAGCTAGCTAGCTCCATCAACTTAATTTTTAACTATATATATTTAGCCTTATTAAGTGACTTTACTAGATATTGAATAATTTAATTGTGGGCTGTGACTCTCTCTCTCTCTCTCTCTCTCTCTCTCTCTCTCTCTCTCTCTCTCTCTCTCTCTCTCTCTCTCTCTCTCTCTCTCTCTCTCTCTCTCTCTCTCTCTCTCTATATATATATATATATTTTAACGTCCGCTATTTCTCTAAATTAATTATGCATGTTCTAATTATGTAATTAACCATTTTTGGCAGCTCCCTAAACATGGTAGCATTTACAAAGATACTCAAGAAATTTGACAAGGTATGGCTTGGAACACATCACTTTAGCAAAGACAGGTGTACGTATTACATATACAAACGAATTACATAAAAGTAAATTCACAAATTGACATTGTTTCATACAATCCGTTAGATTTACTTTATAATAAAAGTAATTTTATATCAAATTGTGTCAGTTTGTAAATTTATTTTCATGTAATCTTTGTGTAGCTAAAATAATTGTTAAAATAATTTAGTGGGTGGTCTTAATTTTACATTTACAGTAAGTAAGGGGCGTTGATCTAGATATCTGCTTTTAGTTGGAAGTTCTAGTTTCACATTCAATGGCATTAAATGTGTTCGTTTTTATATAAAATTATAGGAGATGGGATTAAACCTTTCAAGGAATTAATAGTTGCACATAATCTCCTATGCCATGCATGCCGGCCAGCTTGGGTAAGTACTGGTTTTGGGGAAAAGGATGTCTAAGCACTTCACATGAAGAGTGTGAGACTCCTGAAAATTATTTCTTCCTACAACCACGGCCCACCTAATTTTCCTAACCATCTATATATGAGTCATCAGTCATATCCACATTGCCTAAGTGGAATTATTGGAGCACCTTTACCTCGCTTCTACCGGCCTTGTCTTTAATTTTTTTATACCCTAAAAGCTATTAAAAAAAATATGATCTTAAGTACATTAAAAGATAAGGAAATCATTTGTATATAATTTAGTAACTATTTGTTAATATGAATTTATTAATTACAGTGTTATACATATAAGATTTCACTAATAAAAATTTTGTTACATAAAATAATAATGTATTAATCAAGTAAATTTAAATTACAATAGATCCATTTAACTTATGCCTTTTTTTTTTTTTTTTTCACTTTTGGCATATATAATACATAAATAGAATGTTTTAGGCTGCGTTTGGATGCTCATCAGGTGATCATCTCAAATGATCTAAGTTTATATGTGAATACTAGTGTTTTGTAAATCCCATTGAAATGTGTTTGCCTGATGAACTTCAGTTGCTGTTATTAATTTAAAGTATTATTTCATGAACAGGTATCCAACCAGCATGCTTCGGCAAATTATCTACAAGCTGTGAAGGCATCTCATTTTATTAGCTCCAATAAGGTAAATTATTATTATTATTATTTTCATAAAACCTGCATTTGTGGTTATATATGCATTTGACATGCGTATTTTGGTTTATTGTAAAGTAACTTTTCACTATTTTATTTTATTTTTTGTATTTTTTTTTTGGTCCAAGTCGATTGATTTGGAGATGGAATCATATTCTAATAAGAATATTTATTCCGTATTGTAATTATATTTGTTCTGAAAAGGTTGTAAGAGTGATGGACGAAGTGGAGTCCATATTTATAAAGCACTTCGCCAATAATGACAGGAAAAGGGCGATGAAATTCCTGCGTCCACAACAGCAAAAAGCTTCTCACATGGTCACCTTCTTTGTTGGTAATCCATCCTAATTAAATTAATTAATTATTCATAATCTCCATTGACATGAGTGCTATATATATATATATATATAGTAGTACTACTACTACTTGAAACCCCCGCTGGCCACTAATTCATGATGCCTAGTGGCCCCTGGATATAATTCACTCCTGTTCATTAGCAGTGCCTCACAACCATGCATGATATATGAACATTCATTTTTCAGCATGCAGGCCGGCCCCGCAGGCCAGCCAGAAATTAGTGCAGCTGCTTGTTTTTCAGAAAGAATATTTGCCGACATTAATAAATAAATAAATAAAAGAATATAATCTCTATTGAGAAAAATGGCATTTTATGACAAGTTATTTATAACGAAAATAATTATTTATGATAAGAATAATTAAATTTATTTTAATAAAAAATAATCATTTTAACAAAAAATAATTTGTAGTATATAAGCAATTTTTTTATAATAAATCATCCTTGATTTTTTGAGGAAAAAATTAAGAACAAAGAATAATGTAATTCGTTGTTTTGTCATTGTGTTTTGCAGGATTGTTCACTGGTTGTTTTGTTTCCCTGTTTACTGTGTATGCAATCTTAGTGCACTTGTCGGGTATATTCTCTAGTGGAACGGAGGTAGATTATATGGAAATAGTATATCCCATTTGCAGGTGGGTCTTTGACTTCTCCCCCATGACCTTTATCTCTTTAGTTTTCACCCACAATTAATATATAAAACTATTGCTGTTATATTTATAGAAATAAAAATTTTATGTGTAGTCTTTTTTATATATTCTTTATGTACTTTATTAATATAATTGTATGCTTTATTTTTTTAATATAAAATAACTGCTTTAACTAATCACATCAGTTGAGTACACAAAAAATATATAAAAGTAACTGTATATAACAAAACTCTTATAAAAATGAGAAATACGTTTTTCGGAAAAATCTAGTTACAAATATAATTGTGCACTAATATGTGCACCAATATAATATGATTAGTTAAAAAATAGATTTTATTAAAAATAGTACTAATTTAAATTTTGAATATGAAAGAATCAGTATTGGTACTCAACTGATCTGCTTGTACGTAACAAAACTCATATTTTTTATATCAGGATTCTTTACAATTCAAGTCCTTAAATAAATATGGTATAAAATATTTTGATTATTAAAGTATCGTATATGAAATTATATCAGTTTGTAAATTTATTTTTATGAGATTTTTTGTGGTTGTAGCACTTTTCTTTCAGATTAAATATCTCGTATTTTACACGAAAATATAGAAAGTATCGGCCATTTCAATTTTCAACTAATTAATTCCACAATTTTCTAGCATGAGAGGAAAAAAAATAAAATTGACTGAACTGAACTAAGCCAGTTTCATTTAACAGGGGGAAAACAAAAATATATCACATATTAAACTAATGAGGTTGGTGTGGATTTTGCAGCATGTTTGCCTTGTTAAGCTTGCACCTGTTCATGTATGGGTGCAATTTGTTCATGTGGAAGAGTAAGAGGATAAACTACAACTTCATCTTTGAATTCTCACCCAACACAGCCCTTACGTACAGAGATGCTTTCCTCATTTGCACCACCTTCATGACCATAGTTGTCGGGGCAATGGTCGTCCACCTCCTTTTACGGGTCAGTGGCTTATCACCTAGCCAAGCTGATGCCATTCCTGGAATTCTTCTTTTGGTTAGTGCCAATTTTTTATGTCCATGTACGTTAATTTTCTATTAATACATCTTCATGAGCTTATATATATATATATATATATATATTCATCCTTAAATCATATTTATAGATGTCACATATTCTAAATGGTTTTATATCTCAATTACTTAAAATATGTTACATAATAAGAATTTTTTTTTAATAATAATAATAGTGTTTGTGATGATAGATATTGATTATTGAATGTGCTTTTCAGTGTTTCCTGGCTCTGCTCATATGCCCATTGGACATCTTCTATCGTCCAACACGCTACTGCTTCATCCGTGTTATACGTAATATAGTCTGCTCTCCATTTTATAAGGTACAATTGTTGCTTTTCTCATTTCATTTCGAGATTTCTATTCATTCTTTACAATATAATGACTTATTCTGGTTGAATTCTTTTGTATGCAGGTTATTTTGGTAGACTTTTTCATGGCTGACCAGCTTACAAGCCAGGTAATCCCCACTCTTAAGCTATACCCTACACGCTTTGTTCCATTTTTTTCTCCCCATAATGATTAATTGATCTCCAATTAATTCATTTCTTTCTTTAGATTCCATTGCTGAGGCAGATGGAATCCACAGCCTGCTACTTTTTAGCAGGAACTTTCAGAACCCACCATTATGAAACCTGCAGATCGGGAAGGCTATTCAAGGAGCTTGCTTATGTAATTTCGTTTCTGCCGTACTATTGGCGTGCAATGCAGGTATTGCTCCAGAAATTATAATTCTTTCATGGTAGTATAATCAGATGTATTCATCTTTCGAGATTGTGGCTTCATTTCTTTCCTCAATACCATCTTTTTTGTGGAGATGAGAACATTTTTTCCATGTCTTAGGAATTTGCTTATGATCCCAATTTACTACAATAAATACTAATCAATAACATTAAGGGCATTAAAAGAACCACTTGGGTTTTTGGAACACCTAAATAGTCTTTTGCCTATGAATCTGTTCTGCTAACACCTTGCTTTTCAATGTGACCACAAGTGTGCAAGAAGATGGTTTGATGAAAGTGACGTTGTACATTTGGCTAACATGGGCAAGTATGTTTCGGCCATGGTGGCAGCCGGCGCAAGGCTAACATATCATAGGCAGCATGACCACCTATGGCTTGCTATTTTCTTATTGACTTCTGTGGTGGCTACCGTATATCAGTGTTACTGGGATTTTGTTATGGACTGGGGGCTTTTCAACCAAAACTCAAAAAACTTGTGGCTTAGAGATGGTATAATTCTGAAGAACAAAAGCATCTATTATATATCCATCGTAAGTTATCCCCAACTGGATAGAATTTTGGTTTGCCCTTTCTAACAATCACAGAGGATCTGAAGATAAAATAATTTGAACTGCAGGCCTTAAATGCAGTTCTAAGACTTGCATGGCTGGAATCTGTATTGCCGTTTAAAATTGACAAAGTTGTTGATGGTCATTTGGTAGAATTTTTCTTGGCTTCATTAGAAGTAATTCGTCGCGGGCATTGGAACTTTTATAGGTATTTTCTGTCTCACATTTCAAATTTAAGATCATAGTTTGTTTTCTTGCATTGGCAGATGATTCAATAATGGGAACATAGGACTAGCATTTCAAGTCTTCTGGGTTCAAAAGAGATCACCACATAATTAGCAGATATGTTAATGATCCTGCTTGTAAAATGATGGAAACAACTTCAATCAACTACAATTCTTACTGAAATATGGTCATAAGCTTGTTTATGGGTCAGAGTGGTTGATGCAAAGTGAGTAGCTTTCTGAGCTATGGAAAATAGGACTTCAATTTTCTGATGTTTGGTAAGTTATCCTTGAATAGGTTGGAGAATGAGCATGTAAACAATGTCGGGAAGTACAGGGCGGTCAAGGAAGTTCCGCTACCATTCCACGAGATGGATTCTGATGGCTGAATGCTTTCAAAGACTCATGTACAGACGTCAATGACGAGCTGGTAGCCAAAGCGATCCACCTTATATATATAGCAAAATGTGAGATTTCCATGACTCGTTGCATATCCAACTCGAGAAGTGAATTCTTAGGCGCCAATTGTACATTTAGTCATTCCAAGTCGGACATGAAATTGTAAGTGTGGCTTAATTTCAAGCAATAAGGTTCGTAATCGGCTAGGTCCAAACTGAGAGCAATCAATGGGAACTCTTCTTTTGAGTTTGAAGAGGAACTTCCTAATTTTGCGCAACTAATTCTATAACTGATCAGGAATTATTATGTCCATTTTATTTACAGACGATTTTCACTTCTTAAAATCTTCATCCTCACAAAATAGATTCTGTTTGTTTTGTATAAGTTAATTTGGTCAGGTATTATAAGGATAGGCTTTCCAAGACAATCAATCTGGTTCAGCCTCACAAAATAGATTCTGTTTGTTTTGTATAAGTTAATTTGGTCAGGTATTATAAGGACAGGCTTTCCAAGACAATCAATCTGGTTCAGAGTATAGAGCCTGATCGTAGTGAGTAGAATTGACTCCGGTTTCAAAATGCAGAAATTGGACAAAGGCAAGTCTAAAGAACCCGAGTTAGAAAATACAATTCAATATATTAATCGAGTCATTGGCATACATGTGAAGTTGAATAACACATTGCATTCTAAACCTGAACAACAGCTCATTATTTAATAGCAGGACTCAATATATAACAGCTTTAGAATGTGGATATATGTGCTTTGTGTAAGCGCACAAATGCAGATATGTGCATAGTATAATAGAACAATAAGAGGAATCAAGAATCTTTAGAGAAGGGTACTTTTTGTAAGGACTCGATCGGCTATTATCTTTGAGAGGCAGTAGGCAGTTGACTGGATGGTGATCATGGGATTGACACCAACAGCAGTTGGAAGAACACTAGCATCACAAACAAAAAGACCTTCTGCTTCCCAACTTTCCCCATTCAAGTCAACCGCGCCAGCTTTGTCATCAATCCCCATCCTACAGCTACCCATCTGATGGGCAGAGGTAAATCCTATCCAATTCTCTATCAATGACATTGGCCCCCCAACCACATTGACTGTGTCCAAAAATTCCTCCAGTTCCTTCTCGCTAATCCCCTTACATTTGAGTCTCTGGCCATCACTGCGATGGGTGCCCACCTCGACCGCTCCTGCTGCTACCAGGATTCTTAATGCTTGCCTTAACCCAACCCTGAGATTTTCTCTGTCAGATGCATCTAATTCGTAGCTTATCCTTCCTTCCGACTTAACCTCTCCAGAACCAAAGTCTTTAACTAGCACAATCAAATGCGCAGTTCTTGCATACTTCACCATTCTTTTCTTTATGTCGAGTCCCGATTCCCAAGGGCATATGCCAGAAAATGATGCTGGACCCAATGATGGAGTTTCTATGATGGCTCTTACATCTGAATCCGTCCCTTCCACGTCATGGATCGATGTCATTATCCCACCCTCGTAGGTTTTACCCTTGATCTCTGTGTTTGATTCTGGAAAGTATCCCCAGGCCATAACAACAGGATGGAGATGAAGGTTGCGGCCAATGTTATGGTTTTTCAAGCCGCTAGAGATCATCAAAGGGGGTGTTGACAGAGCCCCACATGCAGAGATGGTGACTTTGGCCTCGATCTGCAGCATCTGTGTGATGTTGTCGCTCGAAGTTTTTGCTATTACTCCTCGGCATTTCTTTGCTCTCAGGCTTCCTCTCTTGTTCTCTTCCAGTATGAATCTCTCGGCTTTACATCCTGTTAAGATCACTGCACCATGATCCACAGCATCTACAAGCCATGTACGATCCGTCCCTTTTTTGTCTCCTTTTCTGCAACCGTAACCACAATCCCCACAGTAATGATACTCCGAGGAATTTCGGGGCACATAATCAACTTTAAGACCTAATGTCTGACACCCTTTTCGCAGTACTTGATTCTGGAACCCTTCCTCAGCACAATTTTCTGTAACACCAATTCTCTCACACACAGTATCCATAGCAGAAAGATATTCAGAGCTCCCAAACAGTGGGATCTTGTAATCCTTTGCCCATTCCCGAAGCATGCTTTTTGGTGTTTTGATGCATGCAGACCAGTTAATAGCAGAGCCACCACCAACAGTTGAACCTGCTAGAATAAACACTCCCCCATCGGTAGAGGAAAGGAGACCTCCTGCCTCATATAGTTGCTCCGATGAGGGGCCTTCCAAAGAAGAATAATCAGCAGCAGTGAAATAGCCGCCTTTCTCAAGAACAATGACTTTCTGGCCTGAACATGCAAGCACAGCAGCTGCAACTCCTCCTCCACACCCAGAGCCGACGACAAGAACATCACATTCCATTTTTAAGACATTCTGCTTGGAGTCTAGAGTCGCTCTTATACCTTTGTTTGCAAGGGAATGCACAAGGGAAGAGTCAGTTTCGCGTATAGTTTCCAGCACTCCCTTTTCAAGAGGTCTCTTTCTTGGGACTTGAGATGGGTCGTCGTCATTGTGGACGTGATATCCAATGGCTTCCCATGTTGGGTTCTCACCATTTTCATTGACCTGCAGATCAATGAAGTTAACTCCACGATGATCGAACAAAGTTGATGCTAAATCAATTTCTTTGGTGCGGTGCTGCTGCTGTAGTACATTCTTCACTCCCGATTATAGCTACAAAACTAGGATATATTCCTATACCGAATTATGATGTTTTTCATCCAATATGCTATATCATTAGTCTCATTTGTGCGAGAAAAATTTTACTTATCATCTTCACACCGAATTTTTTTTCTTTTAATAAAAATAAAATAAAATAAAAATATGTGTGGTGTATGAGAATAATGAATAACAAAACTCTCTGTAAAATAACAGATCTTAAACAATTTTTATTTAATTGATTAATAGAATAAGTCACTTAAAATGCGTCACTTCATTAAATATAATTAGGACCGATCGATGACAAAATTCAGAACAAAGAGTACATCTTAAAATTCATTAAAGTGGAAAATACCTTTAGTTTCTTCATTCTTGTGTTATTTCTTTTTCCTTTATTAAAAACTAAAACTAGTCCTTAATTTGAGCGTGACCTTTTCTTTATTATTATGATTGTAATAGATTAAATATAGAAAATAAAAATATGAGTACGTTTAAGGGTCTATTTGGCAACACAACTCATCTCAAATATTTTCATATATTCTTAGATATTTCTTTTTCAAATATAGTTTAAATACAAATATTTTTCATCAACTCTTGAATTTTTTTTTTTTATTTAAACATATAACTTTCTCAAACTCCCAAAAAAAACACAAAGCAATAGAACTATTTCAAATTTTAAAATAAAAATTATACTCAAAATTTTTTTTAATTTTATAATATTTTTATTCAATTTCCCTCTTTCAATTTTCAAAGTTTAATAAAATATTTTAACTCATTATTTTATTATTAGTTATAAATATAATAAAATATTTTATTGATAGAAAATTAGTTGCGAATAGTCTTTTAGTTGTAATAAATATTTATAAATGTTTAAATATTAAATATTATTAATAATATTTATGTTTTTTAAACATTTATAAATACTCACATACTCACATATGTTTCTCTCTCTCATTTTTATAAATAAATATTTTTTGCAACCAATATTTATTTATAAAAAAAACATAAATAGTAAAAAATACAAAAAGGAAAATCGAGACACGTTATTGATAGAAATTGTGAGTATCATTTCCCCCTTATTAACTGGTCCAATGTTTGATTTAATTCTAGGAAAATACTATTTATTTTTTCAAAATTACTGATTATTTTAATTATTTTAATTTTTATTTAATGATTAAGGAAGTAATTATTATTGAATTTGTATGTTTTTTAATTTTTTTCTTAATAATTAAGACTGTTAAAGAAATATTGAAAAAAAAAAAGATTCCCAAGGGGGAAATTGTTGTGCTTAACACTACATCCTCAATATCTATTAAAAAAATTATATAAAAGCATAATGTTTTCAAATTCTGATATATTTCTATGGAGTAAAGTTAGATAGAGTCATTAATTATACACATGTCGCATATTATATTTTAGAAAAAATAAAGTTTATTATTAAAAATTAATTTTTTTATGTGAGTTTTATATTGACTCATTCTTAAAAACAAGTGTACAGTACTTACGTATTGTATGATTGAAAATATATTATCTCATTTGATTTATCATTACCCTAAATACTAATATTATACTATTTACTAAGAACTTGTTACATATTAATGGGCACTCACATATTGTTAGCTAGGATGGTCCCAAGAGTTATTTATGTTTAATGAATGAACTAGGGTCCAAATCTTTATAAGCTTGGGGCTGATGGGACCGAATGCCACTGGCCTTATCCATTAATAATCCGTCTGGCAATTAAAAATAAATAAAAATGGAGCTTAAAGTAATTAAAAACTAATTTTTCTTTTTCGTTCGGTTAAATATCAAAATTGAGAAAATATATTTACAACGGTAAATTATATAATTACTGTATAATTATTTTTAAAAAAATGAATAAAATATCATATCACGTAAAAAAATAAATAAATTAAATTAAATTAAAATATATACAATTGAACAGTAATTAAATAGTTTAAGAGAATATATTAATTATTATATTACCCGAGAGAAGACGACGTAGAGGCACAAGACCTTCATGTAAAGAAATGCAACCCTGATGGGAGG
The DNA here is from genome assembly GCF_018687715.1 of Carya illinoinensis. Lineage (NCBI taxonomy): Eukaryota > Viridiplantae > Streptophyta > Magnoliopsida > Fagales > Juglandaceae > Carya > Carya illinoinensis. The sequence continues at coordinate 28,143,925 of NC_056753.1, forward strand.
GAAGTATCTATTCTTAAACCACATCTGCAGAATTTTCTCTCTTTTGTCCAAGGATAGGCGAGAGAAGTTGGGGATGAAGGGCCATTTCTGAGATACACAGAGAGACCCACAAAGCAATAAGGTGCCCAACCTAGTTGCCAGCAACAACAATATCACTCTCACCAATATCATCCCTTCTGTGACAGCCCTCTTCACCAGAAGCTCTGCAACCTGCAGTTACCGTTCGTTCGTTCCAATCATGTCAAAAAAGATTCAAGATGATAATTCTATTTGATTCATTGAAGGAAGAGTGCAACTTACTGAGAGAGAGACGTACGTACCTGATCAGGTATTGGGGTTTGAGACCCAGAAATTTTGGAGAACAAGTTCACAGCCTTGGTAGGGCGATCATAATGATCCTCAGCATCCAAAGAATCCGATGGCAAAGGAGGTAAAATAGCCTCACAAACGCTAGCCAGTGAATGCATCTCAGCTGATGTAAACCCATGACTGTATTTGCTGATCTTATCTCCTTCTGATTCCCCTGATCCCCTCAACAAAGGATGGCCCCTTTCTCTCATCATCATCATCATGCTCTTATCACTCTGATCTCTTAATAATTTCCCTCTCTTCACAATTCTCTCTCTCTCTCTCTCTCTCTCTCTACATATGTATGTGTGTGTATATATATATATAATATGGAATTAGGTGAGCTCTTTGACTCTTCTGAACTTTTACAGAGTATTTTTCAGACTGAAGAAAGTAATTCAAGTTTAATAGATCTTGTTATCTCTACCTTTGTACGAAGTCTTTAATTGTTTTTATCTTCTACAGCACATTATGATCAATATTCAGAACATGATGCATACGTGCTATGCACAAGAACCACAAGTAAAGTAGTGCCTTTTTATTTATGGGAATCTCAACTGGGACGACTAGCTACCAACATTCAAAGAGGGGGTAGAAGAATTAATTTAATTAAGTTCCCAACCATAATAATAAAACCTACTTCCCAAGCTCCAGGGTGAATTAATTTCGAGAAAGGTCGTTTCGCTTTCCATTTGCATGGTCCGACACCGAAAGAAATATGGATACAAATACTCATGGAGTTCTAGTAATGGCCATAAAATCCAAGTAGTAAAAGAGGTCGTCGCTTATAAAATAATTCATGTACTTCTTGTCTGCATCTAGAGTGCAACGAAAGATACTCTAAAAAAAAGTTGTTCGTGTTATAAACTATCTTGAATTGTATGACCACATTTATCTAGTCGTCAATGCATAGTGTCAGCATAGTATTGCATAGTAATTGGCATAGTGAATGGTCGACATATGCACAGTGCATAGTGCCAGCATAGTACTGTATAGTAACTGGCATAGTGAATGGTCGACATATGCACAGTATATAGTGCCAGCATAGTAACTGGCATAGTGAGTTGGCCGACATATGCATAGTGCATAGTGCCAGTATAGTGCAGCATAGTAAGCTAGCATAGTTCCCTTTATACGCCTATATATATCGTTGAATTCTTTAAGAAATTCATAAGTTTCATAACTTCTCTGATCTCTCTCTCTCTCTCTCTCCTTTTAGAAAGTTTTATAACAAATCTATCTCTCTCTTTCCTTTTCGATAGTTTTATAACACGTTATCAGCACGAAAGTTCTGACGATTTTGAAACTAGTAGTCCTCAACTTCAAGTAAGTTTTTCAATATATTTTTATATTCCTGATTTATATATGTAAAAAATGTCAAATCTTACAAAATTGGAATTCGTTGCTCTTGACATTTCTGGGAAAAAATATTTATCTTGGATCCTTGATGCTGAGATCCATCTGGATGCAATGAACCTGTGAGATACAATTAAATAAGGAAATCAAGGGTCCCTGCAGGACCGTGCTAAGGCAATGATTTTCATTCGGCACCATCTTCATGAAGAATTAAAAACTGAGTATCTAACGATGAAAGATCCACTTATTTTGTGGAATGATTTAAGAGAGAGATATGAACACTAGAAAACTGTAATCCTCTCAAAAGCTCGTCATGATTGGATGCACCTGAGGTTGCAAGACTTCAAGAGTGTTAGTGAGTATAACTCTGCACTCTTTAAAATTAGCTCGCTATTGAAATTATGTGGTGAAAAAGTTACTGATGATGACTTGTTAGAGAAGACATATACTACTTTTCATGCCTCGAATGTGCTCCTGCAGCAGCAGTATCGAGAGCGAAAGTTCAAAAAATATTCTGAACTTATATCTTGTCTTCTATTAGCTGAGCAAAATAATGAGCTTTTGTTAAGAAATCACCAGTCACGTCCTACTGGTTCTACTAGATTTACATCATTCTCAGAAGCGAATGGTGCATCTTTTCAAAGAAAACGAGGGCGTGGATGTGGTAGGAAAAACTATGGAAGTGGAGGTCCTAAAAGTGACCACACTAAAAGGGACAATAATAGATATACACCGTACCACCAGAAGTGGTTCAACTCAGAGAAGGGCAAAGGTCCCCAAAACAAATTTTTAAAGAAAGATGAAGATGGATGCCATAGATGTGGTATGACTGGACATTGGGCTCGTATCTGTCGTACAGATAAGCACTTGGTTGACTTATATCAATCTTCTATAAAAGAAAAAAACAAAGAAATTTGAAACAAATTTTACTGAACCATCATATGCTTTAGATTCTATAGATGGAGAAGATATTACAAGTCTTGATGTTTCTGATTTCTTTGAGGATTCTAGTAGTAGAGTTGATCATGAAAGTGTTCATTTTTAATTAATGTATTACATTTATCTTATTATAAAATAATTCAGCAGTCTAAAGATATGTATAAAGGCATGTGAGACTTATCGATACAAAAGATAGAGTATCTCAAAAGAGAAATGCACAAATAATTTGGTGCTCCTGGAGAGGCCATACCCACAAAACAAGTAATAAAGTCCATCCAAATTATCTGTATAAAATTCTCCTATATAAACTCTTGAAGAGTACCTCCTGAAGAGGTTTTTCATGAAAATGTCTTCCCTTGAAGAGTGACAGGTACCTGAAAATAACGAGATCTCGTTACATTTCATGAATAATGGAGAAATTATGGATAGAAATAAAATTGTTGTCGACAATGTATTTCCATATGAGATGGCAATTTACATTACCAGAAGTAATGATGAAAGTGAATCAAGAATCGTCGAAAAATACGACGTAAAATATTGGCCAAATTTGAAAGAAACAATTCCTGCAGAATTGATTCACTAGTAAAATATGATGTATCGGGACTTGAAGTCCAAACACCTAAAAATGTGATGCTTGTTGAATGTCAGTGGGTATTTATGGAAAGGAAATAAAAATGTGATATATAAATCACGAGTCAGTTTCTCAATTCCTGCAGAATTGATATCACTAAGTAAAATGTGATAAATATGGACTTGAAGTCCAAACACCTAAAGAGGTGATTTTTGTTAAATATCAGTGGATATTTATATATATGAGATAAAAAGTCTGAAACTTTTAATATGAAAATGTGATATAGAAATCACAAGTTAGTTTCTCGAAGAAACAATATTGATATGATTTTAAAGTGGTTGAAATCATATTGAGATTTTTATTAGCTTGAAAGTTACCGAGAGTTTGTATATGCATGATTAACTGCAAATTTATATGGATCATTGGATCATGATATATATATGAAAATCCCTGAAGGATAGAAAATGTCTGAAGCTTCTAATATGAATACATTTGGAAATATGTATTCTATCAAGTTTCAAAGATCCTTATATGATCTAAAGCAATCCAAACGCAAATGAAAACAAGTTATTATTGCAGTTTATATATATGATTTAAATGTCATTGAGGCTCCAGAAGAGCTCATAAAAACTGCACATATTTGAAATCTAAATCTGAAACCCTTGCGGCTTCAAGGGGAAGATGGATGATGTTATTAGTCATGAAATACCATCTTTTAATACAATTAGTATTTCAGATTCATATTATGGGTTTGATATGAAGTGTGTATTTTTAAAGAAGAAATAAAAGGGAGCACACAGAACATCTACCAAAAGATAGAAATATAAATATGAATATTTGTGAAATATTATTTTATTATCTTGAAGCAAGAATTACAGAAATTTGAAGCACTTTGCCTCATTCTTTAAACGCTCTTGTTCTTCAAGAATCTGCATGGCATCCCTATCTAAAGGTGTGGGCAATCGAAAATAAGATTTAAGCAAGGATTTTAAATTCCTATTCTCTTGCTTTATTGATTCTATCTTCATGTTGGACTCCAGAAGAAGTCGCTGAAGTATAGCAATATTCTCGTGGAGATTGTCAACTCCACAAGTTCTGGATTGCAGTCGCTGAGAAAATGCGACAATGGATGATGAGTATCGGGTACCGAGACTCACAAGCTCATAGATAGCTTCATTATCTGACCTATGAGTCAGATCATTATATTGCATTATAACACCTGTGGTAGAAGCAGTTACAGCTAATGAACGAGGTGCAGAGTACCTCATATATTGGCCATGAGAAGGTCGCTGAGTCATTGTAGGATAAGAATGCAGAAAGAGATTGCAGAGTAAAAATGCAGTATGATTACAGAAAATTGAAGAAGATGAGATGCGAATGAAGATGAGCTGAATATCTCTTTTATAGAGAAAATTATGATACAGCATCTCTCGTGAAGCAAGAGAAAAGAGACGAAATATAGCTTCATAGCTCTGCGCCGCCTGACAGCACGCCTAACAACTGCGGTGCCTGACAACACACCTGACACCACGCCTGACACCTACAGAGGAGTTGAAAATCCGCGGTGCTTGTCTGATCTTAAAAGGCTGGCCACCGTTTTTATTAAAAAATGAGGTTAGCGGTTTAATGTTGATGAATTCTCCACTAATTGTGTTATTTACAAGAATTCCAGAAGAGTAGTGATGGGCATAAAGATCCAGTTGTGATTATTTTATCAACATGGATCAAGTCCACAGTTAGTTGGATGTACAGATGTGAGTTATCTTTCAGATACACACAAGAAGATCATTGCAATTCATGAGAAGAAAGTTGAATTGATATCAAGAAGGTACGGTCAAGTAAAAATCTGGCAGATTTATTCACTAAAGCATTACCAACTGTAACATTTAAGAAGATTATGCAGAACATTGGAATGCGGAGGTTTGAAAACCTGTTATCATGCACTTTTCAGGGGAAGTAATGTCTTGAAGACTTGTGCTGATTGTACTCTTTTTCCTTCGCTAAGGTTTTATCCCACTGGGTTTTCCTTTGCAAGGTTTTAATGAGGCAATCCTAAAGCACTCGGTGATACACATGAATACTGTACTCTTTTTCCTTCGCTATTGGTTTTTTCCTACAGGGTTTTTCCTTGGCAAGGTTTTAACGAGGCATATTCTTTAAATATAGTCATCCAAAGGGGAAGTGTTATAAACTATCTTGAATTGTATGACCACATTTATCTAGTCGTCAATGCATAGTGTCAGCATAGTATTGCATAGTAACTGGCATAGTGAATGGTCGACATATGTACAGTGCATAGTGCCAGCATAGTACTATATAGTAACTGGCACAGTGAATGGTCGACATATGCACAGTGTATAGTGCCAGCATAGTACTGCATAGTAACTAGCATAGTGAGTTGGCCGACATATGCATAGTGCATAGTGCCAGCATAGTGTAGCATAATAAGCTAGCATAATTCTCTTTGGACGCCTATATATATCGTTGACTTCTTTAAGAAATTCATAAGTTTCATAACTTCTCTGAGCTCTCTCTCTCTCTATCCTTTTAGAAAGTTTTATAACAAATCTATCTCTCTCTTTCCTTTTCGATAGTTTTATAACAGTTCGTGTGATATTTTTTTTTTTCGTTGCTTTGTCAGAGTATAATAAAGTACTAAAATATGTACGTTTTCTATCTCATATTAATTTATTAGATTCAATACTCTGGATTGTCTCTGTGTGTATATATATATATATGTAATATCTCAATTAAGGGTTATGCTAGAGCTACCGTTGGTGACTCCTCTGTTGGGACCACCGTTAGGTTTAAGAAATTTTTTTTTTTTTTGGTTTTTTTAAAATCATTTTTAATACTTTTAAATATTTAAAAAAATATAAAAAAATAATATTAAACAACTTTTATATTAATTATTAAAAAAATTAGGTCAACAGTGACGCCAGTGGAAGCCACCAGCGGTGGCCTAAGCACTTTCCCTTAATTAATATGGACACATGCATCCATCGGGGATGCGTCAAGATACCTAAGGAAACTACATCGTGACTTAATTATTCCCTTGCGAAGGGGGACCATCTAGTCCCATCTCGTTGAAAATGGGAAAGGGTGACGTCTTTTTACTATTTAGTAGCGGCTTTTCAAGTTGGAAAATGATATACATACACGTACATTAATTTCACCGGCAATTCAAAGCTATCGAGATATTTGTTTTTTTAGTATTTATGTTTTTTTTTCCCTAAATACCCAAAAAATGCTGTAAAAATAAAAATAAAAAATGTTGACACTGTTGATACTGAAGAACATAGGAGCGTCTTTTTAAATTATTAAATGAGTTTTATTACGTATAAATAAAATTATATATTAATCTATATAACAATACTGATTTATTTATTTTTAAAACTTAATAATTAAGAAAATAATTTTAAATATATTAATATATTTTTTTATTTTTAAAAATATTTAAATCTATTACAAAAACATTAAAGAAAAAGAAGAAGAAAACAAAAGTGACTACTAGTCACTTTTGAGCAGTGGCCACCCTAGTCATTACGAACAGTTTATCTCTTTAATTTGATAGTTTGATTGTCTACATTTATTTGTTAGTGTCTATTTATTTACATCTCATCAACTTTGTTCAATATTTTGGATGTTTACACTTAATTGAATTTTTAATTTCAACCCATCTAATAAATGTTCCAAATTTGATTGTTGTTCTTAATCTTCGGCTGACCTCGCTAATAAAGATGTTGAACAAATACAATAACACAACAAAATGTTGGAAACACATAAAGAGTTCTTTAAGAATATTGTCACTGTTGGAAGACCAGACACATAGAGCTCAAACACCTTATTTCAAATAATTTCATGAGATTGCCACGATCACACAGCATCTTGTACTTCACAATAATAATAATAATAATAATAATAATAATAAATTGATTTTGTGCAAGAAATGAAAACTATACAGTATTTATGAGCTTTGATGAAAGTCAATTGTAATAAAAACTTTTTATTTCAAGGACTGTTGAAATATTCATCCATCAAGTTTCCCTCGAAATACAATAACAGCAGTGGGTATATGATCACCAGCTATAAATGGGGTCATCCCACTATCCAAGTCTACATCATGCAGGCACCAACGAACCACTAATTAATGCTCATAATCAAGTAAGAAATGTGGTCATTTTTGGGTGAGAGAATTTTCTGGAAACAGACAGTGAGTGAAAAAAGGAAAGAGGGAAATGAAACAAAAACATTTTAGGAATTATAAAAATATATGAATAATTTCAAAAGAGTATTAATAACGAGGGGCCAAATGTTATCATTTTCAACGAAATGGGGCTAGCCGCCCGCCTAGCATCTTGCATGACAGGACACGTAACTAGACACAAATAACAGTACATTCTTTTCCTTGACAAAACATGCTCACAGGTATCAAGCAAAGCATCATACCTCCGGTAAGTGCCTCCACACAGCTGGGCGATCTCTTGATATAAGGAGGGCACGAGATGACAAGTAATCGAAGGAAGGGGAATACATGTCATCTGGACCAATGACTTCCCTCGATTTCTGAGCGTTTCCAGAATCAGTGGGGAAAGACAGCAATGAATCGTCCCTCAGTCCATCGAACACAAATAGCCCCAATCCGCAAACACCCATTACAAGGTTTGAATTCCCCCATACTTGTGTTATTGATGTGTAATGGGAGTGTGCATTGGATTCTGGCAAAGCGTAAGTGCTAAATAGCCTTTGTTTCCGCAAAGAGAACTGTTGCACCTGGGAAGAAAGTTGCTTTTTCCCACCTGATCTTACAACAGAACAGCCAAGAAAGATAGAATCTCCACGAGAGAAAACTGACTCTGCACTGACACCCAGTTTCGGGATCTTAAGTCCTACACCAGATGGGTGGCGGAAATCCAAAATATTTATAGAATCTGGGGTGCAGAAAACACCATCATTCCCTTCTGCTTCCGACGAACTTACTCTGCATTACGATGCTTTAATTACGTTAGAACTGGGTAAAAGCAAAAAATATTATGACCTGAGAAAGCGCTATAATTCTAGATTGACTCATCTCTTTTGAGTTATAAGGCAAACATGACTAGCACTTCCTCAAATTGCTACAAATTTAGTAAAAGGACTTTGCACACAATTGCTACTATAAGAGACTTATGACGTTCATGTATTCATGTGCTGCTAGACGCTTCCTGTCAACACATTTTGCATCATTTTTCCCGGAGAAACAAGCAATATTCAGAAGCAGAAGATTCTTGAATTTAGATAAGTTCAAGAAATATATATTTAATAACAAGCTGATCTGGGGAAAAAAACCAACAACAACATACAGTCCACATTGAGAAATTAAATTGACCGAGCAACTGGCGAGACAGAAAAATGTCTGAACCAGAAAATATGGAATAGAACAAGGGACAGTGAATAAAGCGCGCAAAAGGAAAGGGATGACACTCACCTTTGACGAACCCCACCACCTAATTCAGCATCAGTATTGTTCACATGAAGAGTAGAAATTTTTCGACCAGAAGAAGACACGGATAATAGTGCTTGAGGACTCAGAGAGTTCACATCCCACACAGAAATTGTTTCTACTTCAGCTATAACTACTTTTCCTCTGTTTCTCCATTGTAATGGGCTTGAACAATCCATTGTTAACACAGGCTTCCCCACCTCCCATTTCAAAACTTGCTCCCCATCACGGATGTCAAAAACTCTCACACCCTTCTGACAGCTGGCAGTTGAAATGATAAGAGGTCCACAGGGTTTATACCACCATTGTCGATTTTCCGGGGCCAGAATATTAGAAAGAGCAGTTCTTCTATGCACAATATTACTGGGTACGGGGCCAAGTACTGTTCTTGAAGTGGTTGTCCCACTCTCAATTTGAAAAGCTCGCACATCTTTGGTATAGAAATCCCAAGAACAGAAACCTGAATCCATAGCATTCCCAGCAGATGCAGCCACGACATATCTTCCCGAGCAACCATCTGCACCAGGGGCGCGAATTATCCAACAATCCCTCCATATATCAGGTGAGACTCCAGGGCGTGGTTTGTACTCGGCCTTCTCCTGAACAATAGTGGATCATCAGTTGACAAAATCTATCTTGAATATCTGGCTCTTTGTTTATATCCATGCATGCAACAATCTCTCTGTATCACTATTAAAACATGTAACATAGTCCGTTCAAAAATGCATGCTTCAGGTTTTGTCAACTATAGTGAGTCCCCACATGGTTTAAGAACAAACTCATCTTAGACTTTATAAGGAGTTACCCTACTCCTTCTATTAAGTTTTTTAAGGAGAGAAACGGGTATTTCTATATGGTATCAAAGCAGGCTAACCTATGACCGATGATGGGCTCCTGTGACCTACCCACGATGATGGTACCGGAAATACCGGCCCACACTTGAAGGGGTATATTGAGGAGTCCCACGTGACTTAAGAACAAATTCATCATGAGCTTTATAAAGAGTTACCATACTCCTCCTGTTAGACCTTTTAAAGAAAAAATGGATATTTCTATAAATATAAATTATAGAAACCAATATTCCAAACAAGAAAATCAATTGGAAGTTTGACATTTACATACTGCATGTAGAATTGATCCAAACTACTTGTATACCCATTTTTCAACTGGAAATGGACAGCATGATTTCAAAGGAAAAAGAAATCGGCAAACCAAATATTAGTATACTCCAATCAGATAAGAAAATAGATTTCCCAACCTCGGAATTAGTAATATCATAAAAGGAGCAAGAACCATCATCGTGGGCAAGAAGAACCGCCTCCCCCTCAGAGACAAACCATCCTCCTGTTGAGGTCTTACGACCAATTTCATTCACCTGATAAATGCAAGTATCATCTGTCCCCTCACCAAGTACCACACCCTGCCTATTCTCTTGATCATCAAACTCATCAAGTATCTCGTCGGTTGTGAGAATTAGCTCAACATCACGCTTTACATTGAACATATTTGAAGAATCTTGTGCTACCGTAGATGTAGCACCATCCATTTCTTGAACTTCACAGCATTCCAGATCAGCCTGCCCAACCCTTCCGGTGACTTCATTTTGCTCCTCATTCAGGGAAGCTAAGAACTGAATTGCTATAGAGTTCTCATCAATAGAGCTAAACGACTTCCCATCCACTTTTGACTCACAATTCGGGCCTACAACAAGGGGTTCATGACTTTGAGAGCTTTCTGATGTCGCTTTCAGAGGGATCCGATTTTTTAGCAACTTATGATGAGGAAAGAGCCTTGCTTCCAGTTCCTCGCTACTCAATCCTTTGACAGAGGTTTTAGCATTATGTGGTTCCTTACTCTTTCCCTTATCAGCTATCTCACTCTCATCGTCACCAATTCCTTTTGACAATCCGATTTTACCATCAGATTTACCTCCAACATTATCCATTGCCTTCTGAATCCCGGAAATCTTGTTCTGAATATCCGAAAGTATCACTTTTGATGCATCCGGATTATTCATATCCAGCATCTCCTTTGTCTTCTTAATGTCTGATGCAATTCTCTTCACCTTGCCTTCCAAAAAAGCAAGCTTCTCATGTAGCTTGCTTGGATACTTGTTACCAAACCGACTGCCTACCCGTTCTTCTCTTAACTCCTCTTTAGGAATCTCTAAAACCATTTCGTTAACCAAAGACTTCTCACCAACCTCATCCGCGCATTCATCAACACCATTTCCAAACTTGACAACTACCTCTTTCGACTTCAAATCAGCATCGACCCCAAACTCATCTCTAAAATTTTCATCGAAATTGAAACTGGCCTCACTCGATCGTATCAAAGTTGAGCTTCGATTAACTTTAACAATACAGTTGTCCAAAGCCCCAATTTTTTTCAAACTCTTATCAGTCCTCTCGCTTTTCGTTTCCGATTCCTCACAAGCCGCCCCCTTTTTGTTCAAATTGACTCCAATTTTAGAAATCTCGTTACGATCCCTGAGAACTCTATGCCCGTTCGCATTCCCCTCACTCCCTTTCACACTCGAACACTTAAACTCCTTCCGCTTCGCACTCTCTACGCCCTTACCACAACTCACACCCACGGAGACCCTCCGATCGGAGAAAACCCTAATAAACTCAGGACTAGGGGCCCTACCTCTCTGGGCCGACGTGGAAGACCGGACACGTGTATCTCTGTCTTTACTGGGAACGATCGAAGCGGCGGCGGCCTTGTCGACGCGCGGCACTGGCCGGATCACGGGCCTCTGGGAAGCGGCACGAGGCCGAGAAGCGGGCCTGGGATTCTCCTTACCGGTAGATGAAGATTTGTGCAAAATACTGATGGCGTTCTTGCTGGAGATGGAGATTGGGGTTAGCGGTTTAGAAGGCTTGACGGCGGCGGCGCCACGGTCTTTCAGACGGCAAGCCGATGAAACGGACATTGGAGGGGGTGGGGGAGATTTGAAATAAATTAGATAAGTTAAACGGGATGAGAGAGTTTAGGAGAGGAAGAAGATACGATGAAAATGAAGCTGTTTCAACTGTGATACGATGTTAAAAGAGGAGGAAGATTGGGACTGTTTGGGCGGGAGATCTATTTTATTTTGAGTTTGAACGTTTTTGGAGGGTTGTGCTCTTTTTCCTTAAAAAAATATTTTATTTATTATTTTATTTTTCGTTACGCAAAGCAATGAATTCATACTTAAAAAACTATAATTATATGTGGTGAAATTTGTTCATACATTCTTTATGCTATATTCAATTTTAAATTACATTTTTTTTTAATTTTTAGAAAGAGTTATTTTATTCTTATGCTTGTATATAAAACATGTCATTTACATTATTTAAATTGTAAAATTTGATTTTTAATATTCAAATTTTAAAACAGAATGGCTAGATACAAGCGATTAGCGTACCAAACTGCATACGAAGATTACGTATAGATGTTTACTTCTTTTTAGGACCCACTTGGTTAACCAAAATAAAAAATCTCATCCCATATTATTATTATAATTTTTTCAAATTCTCATATAAAATATAATAAACGATTTAACTTTTTTAAATTTCAATACAAAATTAATATTAAAAAATTATATTATAATAATATTTTATTCATAACTATTCAAAATATCGTAACTAAATGGATTTTAATTTAAAAAAAATCAAACAAACAAAGCAAAAAGATGAAAATTAGAAAAGAGAGACTTGACGTCTTTGTCTCCACTTTGCTGCTCATTTTCACCGTTTATCTTTTACTTCATAAATTCCCTTATGCCCTCTAGGCGAGTCCAGCTTTTCTAAATTTCACAGTTCCGACCAACTCCCCCAAATCCATTTATCTGATTGTTTACTCTCTCTCTCTCTCTCTCTTTTTTTTTTTTTAAATCTTGGTTGAAATTTACTTCCAGGTCAAATTCATGGCCAGATTCTCTCACCTCCTCTTATCTTCTCTCTTCAACTTCTTCTTTCTTTCTTTGGGGTTTTAAGATTATAGTCTTTGTTGGCGATTGTGATGATTCTACTTTCTTCTTGTTTTGTCCTATTATACAATTATACATTATTTTGAAAAAATAATTTAGTGAAATGTAGTTGGCATTCCTGAATTAGCCCTTGCACAACAGTAGAAGGGGAGGCCGAGATACTGGAAGTGCTTTAAGAATCATGTCGTCTGCATTGGATGGCATGCGCTCGACGGCTGTGGTGAATCTATGGCGACTGGAGTGGAAGGAACGCTCGACGGTCTCGTCTCCCACACACCGTTTTATCCTCATTTTAAACCCAACTTCCGCATCAACTTCCATTATATAAAACACACCATTTCATTTAGTCCACATTAGCATTGGTGTGTGATTTGGTCCGCTTTTGACCTGCAAGAAGACTTTTCCATTTTAAAAGTTATCTTTCAAATTAAATTATACCATACAAATATTTTACTATGTATATTCTACCTACCAGTTTGAGAATAAAATTTTTCTTTTATAGAAATAGTGCTTTGTAGTTTTATTTATCTAAGAATAAGTTTATTAATCAAGGTACCGTTTGGATAGTGAGTTAAGATGAGATAAGTCAAAATAAAAGTTTAAAATTAAATAAAATGTTGTTAGAATATTATTTTTTAATATTATCATTGTTTGAAATTTAAAAAAGTTGAATTGTTTATTATATTTTATATATAAATTTAAAAAAATTCTAATGATTATATGAGATGAATTAAGATCAACTCTGAACCTAAACATAACCTTCGTTTGCAACTATAGCATATTATTACCCTTAAAATTAACCAAAAAAAAAAAACTCGCAACTTCGTGCCAAAATATGATTGGTGAGTTCTTAACTTTTTTTATTTTTTTAAGAAGAGACGGGGTCATATGTCTAAAAGTGACCCCCTCCCAATTTTATTAAAAAATTTCCATTTATGACGAAAGAATACCATGGTAACAGACATGGTATATGTGATTAACACATAAAACAATAAAATGCAACCCATGTATCTAAAAATAAATACCAAAAAAGAAAAACCCAGACCAAACTCACAAACCACCCAAAGCAAAAACCCAAAGAAAAGGATAAAAAAATAAAGAAAATAAATAAAAAATAAAAAAAGAATAACTAAACAAACCACACTACAAAAAGTACACTTTAAAACTGTAAAGATTGAAAGCCAATTTTTCAAGTCTAACCATTCCTCGTGCAGCCTGCGGTAATCCATCACCCTCTCTATATATTTTAATGTGCACATTAAGTAGGTTGTAAACCGTTCGATACGTTCAGTGGTGTGGTCTAAATCAAGGATGGGATGGATGAAACTAAATGTAGATGGGAGTTGTAGGGGAAACCAAGGGACTTGTGATGGTGGAGGAGTGATAAGAGACCACCTAGGGAATGTTAGAGCTGCATTCTCGGAATACTTTGGTTTTGGTACTAACAATGATGTTGAATTGAGAGCCTTATCCAAGGGTGTTGTGGTTTGTAAAGATCATGGCTTCTATCAAGTGGAGATTGAATGTGACTACTATTTTAGTGCACTGGTTGATCACCAACACATGTAACGTGTGGTATTTGTGAGACTATTGGGAGCAGTTATTTGAAGGACTCGACGGAATGAGTTTCATCGTTTCTCATATTTTCCTTGAAGGCAACTAAGTTGCTAATTCACTTGCTCAGGATGGTGAGTTCTTACTTGTCTTCTATCTTTTTCACCTTCCAAACTCTTGCTCCTCTCAACCTTCTTCCCCCCATCTGCCACCTTTTACCTCTCAATGGCCATCTTTGTCTGCTTATGTTAAACGCCATACATTGTACTAATATGGATATTCAAAATTTTCATTCGCATCTTAGATGTGGTTTGGATAGTAAGATGATTTTATATGAAAGATAAAAGTTAAAAAATGAATAAAATATTATTTTTTAATATTATTATTGTTTTTAAATTTGAAAAAAGTTTATTGTTTATTATATTTTATGTTAAAATTTAAAAAAATTGTAATGATGTGATGAGATAAGATAAAATAATTTTACTATTTAAACGGAACTTAGTAATATTATACATAGTAATCAATCATTTCCATCTCTTTCCTATTAAAATCCTTTTTTTATCTTTTTTTTTTCCAATCCACTTTAGTTTTTATTTTTACCATTTCGGCGGCAGGTGGCAATTTGTTTTTGTGAATTATGTTCAAGTTGTGTGAAGTCATACATATTCGACTATATGGATCAACTCAAATAAAATCTTTGAAGTTAAATTCTAACATAATCCATTTAAATAATAGGTTATGTTGTGTCATTCGTTTTGATTTGTTTAATAATTATTTAAAAATTAGTCAAAACAACAAAACTGATTTCAACCTGTTTCAAATAAATGAGTTGAACTAAATCACATAACTCATTTGACCTAATTAATATAATTTCACATAAAATTTAAAATATATACTTATTAAAAAATAATAAGACGACCTAGTAACAAAAAATGTTAATATTTTTCAGATTTTAACCTATATTAATCCAATATTACAAACCAAACAATGACAAATATGAGAATAGGTGAATAATTACAATTTCAAAAAAAAAAAACATAAGCATATTGAAAAATATCAATATTGCAACCCACCAATACAAAAACTGTAATTTTGAAATAAAATTTAAAGGGTTATTGCAGGTTGATTTTAAATTAAGCGAGTTGATCCGTTTATTAATTGTATCATAATGGGTTAACCCGTTTTGACCATAACTCATTTACATCAAACTCAAACCCGTTAATTTGGTATCATATTTATGTTAAACTTATGAGTTGTGTCAATATTACTATCCTTAATTTGACTCACTAAAATGACGCTCATATCAAATAAAGAAGGACCACACGATTATCCTTTATTTTAAGAAAATTTTTATTTATAATACAATGTGGATAACGCATATAATAAAGTGTCTATATGACTTAAACTGATTTGAAAAATAAATTTTAAAATTTGAATTTTATAAGTCAAATATTATCAATGATGTAAATAGTATGCTCTATACATCACTTGAGAATGGAATCACTTTTATGTAAATGATGCTTGTAATTAATTAACACCATAAAAGTGTGGTTAGGAGACAACCATGCTACTTGGGTTGGGTTTGGGTATTGAGAAGTGTTGATGAATATTGTGAATAATAGTAAAAAAATAGATGAAAAGTAATAATAGAATATTGAATAGTAGTAAAAATTAATGAATAGTAGTAAAAAGTAGGTGAAAGTAATAATAAAATAATAAATAGTAGTTAAGAATGTTGAAAAGTGTTAAAAGTACTCTCGGTACCCATATTCATTAATTTTGTCAGAAAATGATTAAATTTAAAATAAAGTGTGAGATGATTTATTTGAATAAATAGTAATTTAAAATAAACCTCATAAAAAAAATATAATTAAGAATGATAAAATAAAAATAATATAAGACTAAATAGTAAATATAGTCTTAATATATATAAGCCCCGCACAACCATTTGAGAAAAGTAGGATTTGTCATTACAAAAATGATTTTTATATGTGAATTCTCGACTTAAAACTGTTTTTTCAAAATGAATATGTAGGGTAGTGTTAGATTGTTGGTTCAGATCTCGAATTTGGGTCTCGCAATTGGTACGTACATGTTTTAGGCCTATTTTAGTGGGCTCTATTTTAACCCCAATTTTTGGATAGATGTGATGGTCTCATACGAAGTCTATATTTTGGGTCGAACCATTAAAAATATCTTAAGTATTTAAAGCCTACATAGTTGTTAAGCTTCTACTTTTGGACTAGCAATGGGCTTTATATAAAGCCCATCTGGCTCAAGTTTATAATTTTTTTTAAACATTAAAGTTAATTGTTAGTATTTATTATTTATAATTATTAATTTATTAGTGTCTAATTATATTATTATATTATCATATTATAGATCCATTTCTAATTATATGCTATAATACTAAACTATTAGTCAATTTATATTATATTAGACGAATATTATTATATAATAATGAGCTTATACTATTGTAATATTGAATTTCATTATGCGAGTTTTAAATTTTTTATATGACTATATATACTATATTTTTTATTTTATTTTTATCATATTAAATAAGATGTAACATATTTATTATTATTAAATAATAAAAAAATATAAAATAAATAATGACTCAATGGTAATAAATTTGTCCCCTCTTATTTAGTAAAAAGAAAGTGATATGATAATACAGACTAGGGTTTTCAGCGAAGGAGGCTCCTACCATGCAGTCCCATATGCAGTTCCATATGTTTTTCAATGACCGTCTACGTGGCGATCACTTATTGGTGAGTTGTTTTTTATAATAGGACAGACGACGGACGGACGGGTTCTAAAGTTATTCTCATTTTCAAGACTCGACTCTCTTGCTGGAATAGTGATCGTGCACGAGCACTCTGATGCCCCCCAAAAAAAAAAAAAAAAAACTAGACGTTAGGAAGTAACGGCTAGATTTTGGTTTAAACTTCAAAACTCGTTTCAGATTCCTACTACTCTTTTTCTCTCTCTCCTCTCAAGAATTCCCAAATCGAGCTTGTTCTTTCTATCGGAGTCTGGAACTCAATCTTGAATTTTCTGGGTTCTGTTTCATATGGCTCCCACGCCATCTTCTAAAGCAAACCAAACCCACCAGACCCAGATGAAGACTCCACAATCGAAGCTTCGCATTCATTTCAATGCCACCAAAACAAACCCTTCTCCGAATCCGAACGCAGCGCCCAAAGAAACCCCACAAGACCACCCGGTCGAAGTAATTGGCCGGATCCGCGACCACCCGGATGGAAAAGACAAAGCCGCTTCGGTTTTGCAAATCAATTCCAACAACCACTCTATCCGGGTTCGGGCTGATTTTGGCTACCGGGACTTTTGCCTCGATGGGGTCTCTTTGTCAGAAGAAGAGGACCTTGATGTCTTTTACAAAAAGTTCGTGGAGTCCAGGATTAGCAGTGTGAAGTTAGGGGACAAATGTACGATAATGATGTACGGGCCGACTGGTTCGGGCAAGAGTCACACAATGTTTGGGTGCTTGAAGCAGCCGGGGATTGTGTACCGGTCTTTGAGAGATATTCTTGGGGATGCGGTGGAAGAAATTGATTCCAACGGCGCGCGTGGAACGTTTGTGCAAGTTACGGTCTTGGAGATTTATAACGAAGAAATTTATGATCTTTTGTCCAGCAATGGTGGGGGAGGATTAGGCCTTGGATGGCCCAAGGGCAGTGCATCCAAGGTAATATTCTCTCAGCTTCTTGATTTTTTTTTATGCTAATTGTATTCTTGATGATTCCATTTGAGACATGCGTTGTTGTGTTTAAATCTGCAGTTGCTTGCTGATTCTTGAAAGCATCATTTCTTGAATTTTGGTTTTGGATTTCCTTTGTTGGATTGCATTAGGTGCATATTTCAATCTATATTATCGTTTTTTCCTTAATACTCAACTACTGTTATTTGAAGTTTTATTAATTAATATTGGAGGTCTTACGGCTGTTAATTATTCAGTATAATGAATCAGGAGAATAAAGTGTGTGCACGACACTAGGTCCGTGTATCAATTGTATTTTTGTTTCTTTAAAATCTTGCATTGGATTAAATAACTAGGTCAGCTCTGTTGAGTTATTTTATTTTATTCCTTGTTTTTTTTTTTTTTTTTTGCTTCTCATTGGTAAGTTATTCCCATTCTCTCTCCTCTCTCTCTCTCTCACATACACAGCTTCTGTTATGGTAATTGGCATTCAAATAAACGAAGCCACTCAGAATATATTCTTGTATTGAATTAGCAACGTCTTTCATGGTTTGTTAACTTTTTTTGACCTCATTTGTATTGCTCCAATAATCAAGGAGCATGCTGATGTCAGCGGGTCAAGTTTTTACTGTAGGAACACAGAGACCCTTATAGGAGTGGCTCAGCTAGCTTCTAGTGAAATATTTGAAATGATGAAATCTAAGTGACTCGATGTGTTTATTCTCACAGTTTTTCGAAATTGGTTGTTGAGCTTATGTGGATTCTTGTCGGGAAATATGTAAAATTCTTTATTCGTAGGTGAAACTTGAAATAATGGGAAAGAAGGCAAAGAATGCAGCTTATATTTCAGGAAATGAAGCCGGAAAGATTTCGAAAGAGATACAAAAAGTGGAGAAGCGAAGGATAGTTAGAAGTACCCTTTGTAACGATAGAAGTTCTCGAAGCCACTGCTTGGTAATAGTTTCTTTAGATTTTGCTTATCTTGTAAGTGGTTGGAATTTACATGCTTTAGCAAATCTGTACAGATAATCCTTGATGTCCCAACAGTGGGAGGACGCCTGATGCTTGTAGACATGGCGGGATCTGAAAATATTGAGCAGGCTGGTCAAATTGGATTCGAGGCAAAAATGCAGGTAAGATTCATCAAAACTGTGTTTTTGTATCTTCACTGTTCGCTATTCTTTTTCTATATTTTCTTTAGTAATGATCTTAGAGGTGCAAAACAATGATTCTGTATTTCCATTGAAATCTCAGACAGCAAAGATCAACCAAGGAAACATAGCATTGAAAAGAGTGGTTGAATCCATTGCAAATGGTGATTCTCATGTGCCATTTAGAGATAGCAAATTGACCATGCTTCTGCAGGTAACTACTCTTCATATTAGTTTCACTCATGGTTGTTTAGATGGTTAATATGAAGTTTTATTAATAAGATTTTATTCTCTTTCTGTCTAGGATTCTTTTGAGGACGACAAATCAAAAATTTTAATGATACTCTGTGCAAGCCCAGATCCGAAGGATATACATAAGACGATTTCCACCCTTGAATATGGAGCCAAAGCAAAGTGTATTGTCCGTGGCCCTCATACGCCAATCAAGGATAAAATTGGCACTGAAGATTCTTCATCTGCAGTCATTTTAGGATCAAGGATTGCTGCCATGGATGAATTTATCTTGAAGCTACAACGGGAGAACAAACTAAGAGAGAAAGAGCGAAATGAAGCACACAAAGAGCTCTTGAAGAAAGAAGAAGAAGTTGCTGCACTGAGAGCTAGACTTGAGCAATCTGGAGCGAGTGAGCAGGAGATCAACTTAAAGGTGAATGAGAGGACTCAGATTCTGAAACATGAACTTGAAAAGAAATTGGAGGAGTGCCAACGAATGACCAATGAGTTCGTTAAATTAGAAAGGAGAAGAATGGAAGAAAGGATACTGCAGCAACAAAAGGAAGTTGAAATCCTGAGACAGAGGTTGGAGGAGATTGAGTCTGAGCTATGCCGTTCAAGGGATGCAAGTGGTGATGAAAGTGCATCAAAGGAGGTGGATGGAAGTGGATTTGCCAAAAGATTAATGCGTATATATACCAATGAGGACCCAGGAATGGTAAAATCAATGGATTTGGACATGGATGACCAAGAACCAGTTATTCATGAGGTGAAACATGTTGGCGGATTTGTTTGTAAACCTGCTGGAATCCAAGGTATTTTGGATCATTCTCACCCAGTGGATCATGCTATTTTTGCGACAAAATTGGGAGACAAGGGATGTTTAAGCACGGTATTCGAGGAAGAAGAAGGGGAGGATGATCAGGAGGAGAGAGTGTTAGATGAAGAAGTGGACAAAGAAATCATACAGGAAAAGGTATGTATCGTCGATCAGTGTGGCTCTGCAACCAGATTTGAGCAGGCACAAACTCAGCGTAGCAGAAGTCCAAGGATAAAAGACTATCCGAAGGATACATTAGAGGATAGGTTTATAGGGTCAGAATCAATAAGCGAACCAGAAAATGCTAAGGAATCTGCCTCTTCTAGACGATTGAGAATCCAAAACATATTCACGCTTTGTGGTAATCACAGAGAGCTGTCTCAACACATCAGAAACCCAGTACCTGCCAAAAGGAGCACTGGTACCTTCGATCTTCAATCATCTCCAGTAATGAAAAATGGGGAGGATTCTGTGTTGAATTTAAATAAGGAAAATTTGGAGGTCCAGAAAAGCATGCCCATTCCAGGATTTGTAGCAACAAGTCAGGTACCTACTGTAGAGCCACTTACATCAGTTGAAGAAGTGAATGTGCAGAAGTTGGCAGAATCACAATTGAACAAATCGGTATTTAACGAGATTGCTTTGGCTTCAAAGGAGAACCACAACCCCTCGTATGATGGCAATGATGCACAGATTGACGTCCATGTGAAATGGGAGGCTTCCAGGGAAAATCCAGGAAAGTTCATTACCACACTTAAGGTGGTAAAGGAAGCAAGCCTTGCTGACCTGAGGAAGTTGATTGAAATCCATCTTGGTGCCGACAATCAAGCATTCACTTTTCTTGTGATTGGGGTATGTTATGTTAAAGTTGACTCTATTGTTTAGCATTCTAAACTTATTTAAAAAATGCAGAAACACCCGTATGCACAACTAGTCCTTTTCTTAAAACTATTTTCAATTAGATTACTTAAAAAAAGATATTGTCATTGAGTAA
This sequence comes from Carya illinoinensis, assembly GCF_018687715.1. NCBI lineage: Eukaryota > Viridiplantae > Streptophyta > Magnoliopsida > Fagales > Juglandaceae > Carya > Carya illinoinensis. The sequence goes on from NC_056753.1 coordinate 28,165,071, forward strand.
TTTTTCAACCTGTTTTCTTGCTTCCCCTACTATATATCCTATAAATCAAACAGAGCATAAGGACTCCTAGATTAATTGTACTCTGTATTGGGTGTGCATATACAGGACCCGACTGGAGCTCCAGTTCCAAGGGAGAAGGAAGGACTGATACAGGCCATCAAACTTCCCCTTTGCAACAACAAGGTGAATGGCCACTTAGCTTGCTTGAGATCAGCTGAGGGAATGCAATGCCCTAGTCATCTTTCACAAAGTCCGCTCCCATTGAGGCCACTAGAGAACAAACTTCCCCTTTGCAACAACAAGGTGAATGGCCACTTAGCTTGCTTGAGATCAGCTGAGGGAATGCAATGCCGTAGTCATCTTTCACAAAGTCCGCTCCCATTGAGGCCACTAGAGAACAAATTGCCACTCACCCCAAATTCCCGCTGCTTGCAGCCAGGTGACAGTTTATCACCAAACTACAGTTCTACCCCCTATATTACTGTTCGAAGGCATCCGTTTGAGCAACTTTAGTCACGTGTGAACTTTCAAACAGGGTTGTGCTGCTAACCTTTGTATTATAGTAGGTTAACATTGTAGCTTAGTGTGTTAATGGTTAAATGTTCTTTCTCATATCTCCTTTCTGCCACTACCTATGAACTCTTTCTTTGAGTTTGGATATGAATGTGATGATTCCACATCCTAGTTCTACTACACTTGCATGCATATTCAGCTTCTGCACCTTGTAAAATCTGCACTTTCATTTTTGAGAAATTCTAAATGGAAATCTTACACCACTCATAACTATCTAACCAATACGTGATTTGTCATTTTTATCATTTTATCTTAATGCTTAAATATGTGTATGTTTAAATAAAATGACAAAAATGACAAATCACTTATTGATTAGGTAGAGGTGTGTGGTGTAAGGTTTCATCGTAGAATAACTCTTTATTTTTATCTGAGGTGTTGAGTGTTAGAAAGGGACTATGCAAATCCGGTGGATACAACAGGTGTTAAAAATTTAAAATACCCGCAACATTGGTGTATGTTTCTTTTCGCCATCCTTATGATCTCTATTGTGTGAGCTTGATTTTCAGTCAGGGCATGATCCCATGCCATATACAGGTTTTTTGGGTTATAAAATATGTTTACTTGTACAAAAAGATTACGATAATAATAAAAAGACTACTGGCCAATTGTGCATCTGCATCTGGATATACAGGTTTCTTTAGCTTTTAAAGTCTCGGGTGCATTTTCTAGATTACTGATATCTACAATATATAAGAGAAATGCTACAGATATAAAGAATTTGTACAAAAGTAAATCCACAAATTGATGTTGCTTCATGTGATCTGTTAGATTTACTTTACAAAAAAAGTAATTTTACAATCTGATATACTGTATCAAACTACGTTAGTTTATGAATTACTTTTGTATAATCTCTTGAGGTTAAAGTATTTATCAATTGAACTCACATGTGATCTTGTGAAAGCAGATTTATTCTTCTTAATTATGGCGAATTAGTCAGTCCTTTCCACCTTTCTTCTAGGTGGTAGTCATTAGACTGGCATTAAACATGAAGAACACGTTAATATAAGCAACTCAGGACCACTGGGGTTGACGGCTTTAATACTTTCCACACTTAAAACTAAGCAATTGGAATTTTCTTTTAAAAGTAGTTTGCGTGTTTGAAACCCTTTCAAAGAATGCACACCACATGTCAATATTCATATTTTCCTTGGTAGCATTGAAACTATCCGTCGACAATTGGACGTTTACATATGAGATTAATTCTGATTAATCTCTCAGATCCAAACCAATTTGTAATGAGGAGTGCTATTTATCATCATTTGAATTATCATATTTTTCATTATTTTTTAGTGCGACATTAAGTAATTGAAAAACTTCTTGTTATATTTTACTTATCTATCAATTATTTGATGCTACGTTAAAGGCTAATGATTAAAAATATAGCAGAATAGTATTTTTCACTAGTAATAGATATGGAGCATGTTATATCATACCATGCAACGATTGACTTGGCCCTACGAATGAAAGCCACTATGCTCTTGCAAGAAAGTCTATAATAAGGCTGGTTTGAATGTTGAGATCAAAAGAGATGAAAAATCTTTAAATTTAATTAAAAATCTTAAACTTTTTTATTTAATCATTACTTTCATTACAACTTTTCCAAACATTTAAACAAAAGCTGTGCTACACCCTCGATGGCTTTCAACTAGACCAATTGGTATTTTTTTATTTTTTTTATTCATTTTTTTCATATCTTTAAAAAATTTCATAACATTATTAAAAAATACTTCATTAATTCACTAAGTAAAAAAAAAAAAAAAATTTTTATCGAGATCCATCCTCGGTAGGATTAGCTTTTCTCTTCAAACAAAAACATAAAAAACAATTCAATTTTTTCAAAACTCAAAATAAAACTAATATTAAAAATTATATTCTAATAATATTTTAACTTTATAATATTTTTATTCAACTTTTTCTCGCTAATTTTCCAAAATTCCATAAATTATCTTAATTCAAATTATTTTACTATTATTTATATATTTTTCATCCCATCTCAACATCTAAACGATGTCTTAACACCTTTCATTACATATTATTTCTCATTTGTAGTTTTTAAGAAAGCTTCCGAACTATATGATGATCAGCCTTTTGCAACATCCAACAATTTAGTAATTATGCATGGCCTCCAAATCTAATTTCATCTTTTTATTATCAACTCTCCTCTTTTTACTTTATTAACCTTTTGCCATTTTAATATCAATCTTCTTTCACAAGGTGGAATCCCATTGCATATTATACCCACTACTTTGTTTGGAAAGTGATATGATTTCATTTTATCTTGTCTTAAAAATTCTCATAATTTGCTTTCCAAATATCACTCAAATACTAATACTTTTTAATTACAAATTTTTAACTTTTTTATTTAATCATTATTTAATTATTACAACTTTCTAAACTTTCAAATAAAACAGAAACAACAATACTACTTTCTCAAATTTCAAACAAAAATAATATTAAAAAACTATATTCTAACAAGATTTTAACTTTATAATATTTTTATTATATATTTTCTCTCTCACTTTCCAAAATCCAATAAATATCTTACCTAAAGCCATTTCACTATTATTTACAAATAATTTTATTATTATTCATAGAAATTTCATCTCATTTCACTTCCCAAACAAAACCTAAAACTCTAAAAATTAAAGCACCCGATCTTTTGTAGTCATGAGTTTTAAAGCATTTTCTTTTTTCCTTTTCTTCTTCACTCCGCCCTCAGTCTCCTGATCTCCTTTCTCATGCAACCTTCCCAGATGATCTGCATGACCTGAAGGCATCACAATTTCAATAACAAGGCATCTTTGGGAATGTCGAAAGAGAGATAGACTCAAAGGCATCCATGACCTCAAATGGATTGTTCTATTTATATTTATTGAAAATGAGCATTTAGTATTTCTATTAACCATAAATATATGACAAGGCGTTAGGTTGAAATCATTGAAAACTTGACAGGGATCCTCAACCATGCCAACTCACGTAAATGTTGGGTTTGTGGAGTCTAGTTCATTCTTATGGTGGCTCGACTTGATGATCCGACCCGAAAAGGATTCGTCATTTTTTTTTTTTAATGTGGTAGATTTTCAATGAGGCTTGGGCCATATTCGCTTTAGGCCGATAGAGAAAGTTCGCTTGACAATCGCTCGACATGTCGCTCGAGTGAACATCAGATAGAAAGTTCACTTGAGGCTCCCTCAACACCTTACTTCAATGAATAATGCAATACTTGTGAAATTAGGGTTTCTATCGTATAACCCTATATACATGTTTGTCAATGAAGTGAGTTGTGATACACATGTAACTAAGGTTTTGAATTGAGGTCCATGTATCAGTCTTGAATGAAACCCTCTGCCTAGTGCTGATAAACTTTTTCTTTATTCTGGCCTTCTTCCTAGCATGCATCTTCAAATAGTCTATCCTGACTAGGGCTGTGCATTCGGATATCTGGAAATATTTGGATACGTACTTGGATTTTTACAATCTGAGAGGATATCCGGTTTTAAAATCGAATACCTGGATTGTAACAAGTATCCAGTTTTAACTCCACTTTTTTTTTTTTTTTTTACTTTAGTTTTTGTACATGCAAAATGACATTGTTTTGCATGTACAAAACCAATGTAATTTTGAAACAAAAATTCTTTAAAAAAAAAACACCCAGTTACGGATAACCGCCCAGATTTCTAGGTTTTGGACTTGATCGAAAAAAATCCGATCCATATGCACACCTATACTCATGACCGTATACCATAAATGAATGAGAAATTGGGGCTTAAGATGTTGCACAATAACAAGAGGCCTAACCAACTTTTACTAGAAAAGGCCTAGACCATGTAGCCTATAAAAGAATTAAAAATGATAAGTTAGGTCTACAGATCAGTCTAAAAAATAAATAAAAATTATAAGTTAAAGAATTAAAACAATAAAATTATCTAATTAGGCAATTAAAAAGGAAGGTTAAAAGCCTAAAGTTACCCGACTCAAGCTTATAGCTCTTGGCATTATCAACACTACCTAGTCTAATAGGCTTTCACCTTAGCCAATTCTATGTGCATATGAGGGCCTTCAAAGTTCTCAGACCGATAAGCATCCAACACACGATTGGAGGTACTAAACGTTGACTTTGAGATAACTGTAGTGATAGGAATGACCAACATATCCCGGGCTACTCGGGAAAGCACAAGAAACTTGGCAGAATTAACTTTCCATCAAGTTAGAATATGAAATGTGTCACTAAGTGCCTCAACATCCTCTAACAAATATCATTCAACCTTATATTTACATTGCATAATATTCCTTGATGCTCGAATTTGATGATAGCTTCGCATCAAAACTGTTGAAATCCTTGAATGTGTGTCATCTACGGAAGAATTCGAGTCAGTCAGTCTTGATGAGCTCCCACCTGCACTTGATGACTGACCATTGTTGTTGTTGTAATGGTTATATAACGCATCAATATCATGCTTCAATATACTAATGAATTGCTCAACCATGTCATCATCGATGACATCCCTAATAAAAAACTCTACAACCTCCAACTTATATCGGGGGTTAAGAATCGCAACTAAAAATAATAATATGTTAATCTTTTCAACAGCCCTCCAATATTTAACATACTTGAATTTCATCCTCATAGACATACCATTCAACAACTCGGCACTGTTTTACACAACTCTCTCGCAAATGGTCATAAAGTCCAAGCTCCTCAAAGTATACATTCGCAGTACAATATAAACTACAATATATGTGAACAGTGATATGCTAAAATAATTTTAAGAATTGAATAAAGTACCTCACATTTTTTCAATCAACAGTGTCTAGCGGTCCGAATCCCTTTCTCCCTGTTGTGTCGTCCACCAAAGCATATCTTAGAGCTCCATCTTTGACCACCATCATCTCGAAGGCTCTCTAATACTTTTGTGATACCTCCAACATCGTGTATGTTAAGTTCATGGAGTGGGAACATCCAATGTTAACATACTACCGTATGGGATTTTTAGTTGCTCAACTATAGACTTAAACTTGTCAAGCTTTCACGTACTTGACAATATTGTGGATCTTGAGTATTGGCTCATCAACTTCCTTCATACCCTCATTGACTATAAGATTGATAATATGATCATAGCATCTAACATGTATAAACCTGTTGTGAAGAATTGTATCTTCTTTCACTGTAACATTTCGCTTAAATCAATCTATTGCACTATGGCCTCTTCAATAATGATGGTCAAAAATTTTGTAATCCCCCAATCTGTCATATAATCGTCCAACTCATTTTCAATGGATGAACCCTTGTGATCTTAAATTTCTTGAACCCCAAAACTCGCTTATGTAATGTCCACTCGCTGTCAATGAAGTGGGCTGTGAAACACATGTAACTAAGATTCTGAATTGATGTCCACGTATCAGTCGTAAATGAAACTCTTTTCCCAACGTTGATAAACTTCTCATTTATTTTGGCCTTTTCCCTAGAATGCATCTTCAAACAGTCTCTCATGACCGTATACCGTGAAGTAATGGGAAATCGAAGCTCAAGACATTGCACAAAATTATGGAACCCTTTTCCCTCAACAGTAAGAAACGACAACTCATCCGTTATTATCATAGCTACAAGCAACTCCCTCAGTATTTTCTCATTGTAATGAGGGATTGATAGTTTTTTATTTTGACAACCACCAGTGGCCATTGTTTCGTAACTTAACTTTAGGTGTTGCAATAGTATGCATGAAGTATACAAGATATCCGCTTAATAAACAAGACAAGAAAGTTCAAACGATAACAACATTCTTAACGACAGAACTTGCACGTGTTCTAGTTTTACAGAATTAAGTATTGATATCTAGAACATTACCTTTTAGAATACATGTGTATGCTTCTAATTCTTCTATGAAATGAACAATATTCAGTTCCTTTATAATAGAAACAATGATGATCAGTACCACATACATGATTCTTGTGGAACAAACATTCAGATTCAAGTTATGCTACTTTGGTCAACTTGGCAAAAAGAGTTAGGTTCTCTTAGCATTTGTGAAGATCTTTGATTTTGGGTGTTGGACTACAATCTAAAAATGATAATTTTATTATTGATTCGCTATTACATACTTGGATGTGTTGTCGTTGATTCAAATCAACGACAACACAAAATTGTTGAAAAAATACTAAAAATTTTCAAACCCTAAAAATCAAAATTCGATAATTAGTCATCTTGTAAAAACCAAACTGAACTTAATAAATAATTAAATCAACTCAATGAAATCAACAGCAACATAGAATAATAAAAAAATGCTAAAAATTTTCAAACCCAAAAAATCAGGGCTCCATAATAAGGTAGTTCTCAAACAACAAAAACAAATTAAATTAATAGGGCAAAATATACTTATGGCATTGCATCGGAAACTAGTCTACAGGGTGGGGCTGGGGTCGAGAAGGCTTCATGACAGCATCAACATGGCTTACAGGGCAGAGAGAAACATAGAGGAGAGAAGAAGATTCAGGAAAAAGTGAAGGGGAGAAGATGAATCCTCAATTTTGGAGCCCGATGAGCACCAAAAGATATCGTTCCACTTGAAATGGAACAACGTCGTTTTAGTTAATTACTTTAAAGTATCAGATGTAAAATGAAAAATAATTTAATTTTTCAGAGTTGGAGTTTATAGGTTGGAGCCCATATTAGCTCCAACTTTGACAACAAAATTTGGAGGAACTCCAATATGTTTGGCTCAGTTGGAGTTAGAGCTGGAGCAGACGTCAGTTGGAGTTAGAGTTGGCAGAAATTTTGCCCAGCTTAGCTGGGTAGGAGATGACATCAGGAAGAATGGAAACACGGCAGAGAGTGTCTATGAAAGTGAGGGGGGTGAAGATCAGAAGAGGGGAAATCGATTTTGGGCCTGAACATAATCAAACCGATGTCATTTCATCCAATGACTTTGGACCCCTAACAGATACAAAACGATGCCATTTTACATTTCTTTAATATAAATATATATTTGGAGTTGATTTAGGCTCCAAATTCGACTTCGAGAAATTTTTTTAGATTGACTTTGAACTCTAACCTTTCCGACTCCATCAGAGTTAGAGCCAGAGGGGACATTGGCTGGAGTTGAAGCGGGAAAAAGTTTTGCACAGTCCTAGGCACGTTGCTGAATGACAGAAATCTTTTGTATTGTGTGATCAATTTCTAGTTTTGTTTTGCTTTATTTTCTTGCATCATTTTTAATAACACTGGTATCAAGAGTTAAGATTCGGGTATAAGAAAGAACGATGATAGGGGAAGAAGTGAAAGTATTTGGAGTTGAGAAGTTTGATGACACAGACTTCGAGTACTGGAGGTTGCAAATAGAGGACTACCTTTATAGGAAGAGACTCCATCTTTCAATATTGGGGGAGAGACCGGATAGCATGGAGGATGCTGATTGGAACATATTAGATCATCGGTCTTGGGGGTTATTTAGCTGAGCTTGTCGAGATTAGTTGCACATAATGTTATCAAGATGAAGACCACAATAGATCTTATGGTAGCTTTGTCAAGCATGTATGAAAAACTGTCGGTGAATAATAAGGTGCATCTGATGAAGAAATTGTTCAATCAAAAGATGGGAGAAGGTACGTGTATTGTCCAACATTTGAATGAGTTCAATACTATAACAAATCGATTGTTGTCTGTCAAAATTGAGTTTGATGATGAGATTTGGGCTTTGATCCTGTTGGCATCACTTCCGAATAGTTGGAAGGTCTTGAGAATAACTATCAGTAACTTTGCTAGGAAGATGAAACTAGCATATGATGACAAGAACTCAATGATAGGCATATCAAAATCAAGGTACAAGGGCAAAAGCAAGCCAATGTCTAAGCAATAAGCGACTTGCTGGGATTGTGGCAACACTGGCCACTTTAAGGTTGTGTTTGGCCATTTGAAATTTTCATCTCAAATTCAAAATTCTTATCTCATCATTACAACTTTCCCAAATCCCAATACAAAATATAATAAATAATTCAACTTTTTCTTAACTTTTTCAAATCTCAAAACAATAATAATATTAAAATATAATATTTTAATATTTTATCTTAAAACTCAAAATTTTCATCTGAAAATTCTTAGTAGCCAAACAGAACCTTAAAAGGAATCGCAAAAGTCCTAAGAAGACGGAGAATGACGCTACAACATGGTAATTGAGAAATCACAAGATGCTCTACTTCTTGCAGTTCATAGTTTGGTTGATGATTGTGTATTGGATTCAGGGGCTTCCTTTCACGCCTCGTCACACCGATGACTCTTGTAAAACTACATTGCTAGTGACTTCGGGAAGCTGTACTTGGCTGATGGAGTAGCTCTGGATGTAGTGGAAGTGGGAACATGGACATTGTACTCCCAAACATGAATGTGTGGACTTTGCAGAAGTTACACACATTCCCAAGTTGAAGAAAAACCTGATCTCAGTGGAACAACTTGATGATAACAGTCATTCAGTAGTCTTCTCGAGTGACATGTGTAAGGTCCCAAGAGGAGTGATGGTGTTGGCTCGTGGTCAGAAGACTAGTTCCTTGCACAAGACATAGGGGTTGAGTGACACAATTGCTATTATTGCAGCAAAGAGTACAATAGAGTTGTGGTATTGCAGGCTTGGCTGCATGAGTCAGAAGGACATGAAAGAACTTCTATTAGAGCTGAAGTCAGTTGATATAGACGTGTGAGAGTTGAGTTTTGGAGAAGCAAAAAAAGGTCAATTTCTTGAAGGGTAGTAGAGCACTCAAGTCAAGAGAGCTAGAACAACTGGTACATACAAACTTGTGGGGGACTTCCTCGGTCCCATCTCTTGGAGACTCTTGGTACTACCTCATATTTACGGACGAATACAACAAGAAGGTATGGGTTTATTTCTTGAAGTTAAAATTTGATGTGTTCAAGAAATGGAAAGCCCTGGTTGAGACAAAGACATTCTTGAAGCTAAAATGCTTGAGGTTTGACAATGATGGAGAATACATTGATGGAGGGTTCAAGGAGTACTGCGCAGCACGGTATCAAAATGGAGAAGATCATTCTTGGGACCCTACAATAGAATGATGTTTATGAGTGCATGAACATGACCATCAATGAGTGTGTTATGAGCATGAGATTGCACACTATTTACTTGATTAATCGGGGGCCTTTAGTTCTATTGGAGTGTAGACCACCAGAGGAGTTTTGGAGAGGGAAAGAGGTTAAACTTTCTCATCTTAGAACTTTTGGTTGTGTTCCTTATGTTCATATTGATTATGATGCTCACAGTAAGCTTGATGCCAAGTCAAGAATACGCTATTTCATTAATTATGGAGATGAGGCATTTGACTATCGATTTTGTTATGTACAAGAACAGATCTAGTACAACTATAGATGTAGCCCCTTAGGAGTCTGAGTTTGTGAGCTTGGATGACCTACCAGAGATTACAATGCAGAGCAAAAATGTGAGTGAAGGGGAGAGTGGGCCCAGTGCATCCATTCTTATTATTCCGTAGACAGATCTAGAGCTGTCCACACCTACAGTTGTAGTTCACAAGTCTACCAAGACCATTAGAACCCCACAACGGTTCCCACCCACCTTGAACTACATTCTGCTGACTGATGGTGGTGAGCCACAGACTTAATGAGGAAACCTTACAAGATAAGAATTTGAGAAAGTGAGAGTCAGTCATGAAGGATGAGATGGGTTTCCTGTTAGGAAATTAGACATGGGAGGTGACAGAACTTCTAGTAGGGAAGAAAGTGTTGAACAACAAGTGGGTATACAGGGTGAAGACTAAGCACGATGTTAGCAAAAGGAACTAAGCAAGATTGGATGCAAAAGGATTTCAGTAGAAAATGGGCATTGACTAATCTTGAGATTTACATCTTGAGTCGTTAGATGTCAAGACAATTTTTCTTCGTGTAGACTTTGAATAAGACATTTACATGCACGAGCTAGAGTGGTTCGCAGTACAAGGGAATGAGAGCCTAGTTTGCAAACAAAGGAAGATTTTGTACAGTCTAAAACAAGCTCCCAGGCAATGGTACAAGAAATTTGACAGTTTTACACGTAGTTCAAGGTACATCAGATGCCAGGTAGACCAATGTTGCTATATTAGGTACTTTGACAACTTACGTGGATGATATGCTCATTGCAAGGTTTTGCATTGATGAGATCAATAATCTGAATAGGCAGTTCTTAAGGCCATTTGCAATAAAAAAATTTGGGAGCTGTGAATCAAATACTTGGTATGAGCATAATCAGAGAGAAAAATTCTACTCATCATCCCCACACACCACACATAATTTTTTCCTCTTACTAAATGTGCAGTATATGGATAATGAGTAGAATAATTCAATTAGTTTGAGAATAATAAAACCAAAAAAAATTAAAAAAAGACTAAAAAAATTAAAAAAAGACTAAAAAAAATTAAAATAAGTGTGATGTATAGGGATGATGAATCGCAAAACCTAATCAGAGATAGAGTCAAAGGCATGCTAAAACTATCACAAGTAGATTATATGAAAAGAGTACTTAGCAGACTCAACAGTTACTCTATACTTAGTAGGGATCAGTCATCCAAGTCAGAGGAGGAGCATGATTGCATGATTAAGGTTCCCTATGCCTCAGCTATTGGTTCACTTTTGTATGCTATGGTATGCATGAGACCAGATATTGCCCATGTAACGGGAGTTGTGAGTAGGTACATGAGCAACTAGAGGAGAACATTTCAAGGTAGTGAAATGGATTTTGAGGTACATAAGAGGCTCCTATAAAACGTGTCTATGTTTCACTAGAGCAAATATGAAACTATAGGGTTATGTTGATACTGACTTGGTTGGTGACACTAACAAGAGGAACAGTACCACATGTTTTGTATACACTATGGGTGGTACTATCGTGTCTTGGGGTTCAAACTTACTGAAGACGGTTGTGCTAACTACTATAGAAGTTGAGTATGTTGTTGTGTCAGAAGCTTCAAAGGAGATGATTTGGTTACAGAGTTTCTTGGAGAAGTTGGGCAAAAAGAACTAGAAGGGCACTCTCTATATTGATAGTCATAGTGCCAAATTCCTTGCAAAGAATCTTGCATTTCATTCGATCTCACTTGATAATGCTCAACTAATACTTGAAAATATTTGTGGAGGCAAGAACCCTGAAGATATGTTGACAAAGGATGTTACGGCTTGAGAAGATGAAGTTATGCACAACTTTAGTTGGTCTTCTAACTTGAAGACATGGGCTATGAGTTGCAGAGGTGGAGAATTTAGATGGTGATGTGTTGGTTGCAATAGAAAGGGTGGGTGATGGGGCATCGCCCCCACCATCTCGCGTCCACCACCTTGTCCTTGCCTAGGTGGGCAGGGCAACCTCGTCCGCCCCATACGGGGGCAGGGGATAGTCTGGGCCCAAGCTTGCCTCCACACCTTGCACCTCGAGCCTGGGCTTAAACCCAACCCAAAAATAAATGATTATATAAATATAAATATAAATATAAATATATATATATATATATATAGATTCTTTACTAAAACGACGTTGTTTTGGTAACAAATTGTTTTTAAGGGAAATGACGTTGTTTTGGGACATTGCCCTCTCCTAGTCTCTCTTCCCCTTTTCTCCCTCTATTTCCTCTTTACGATGTTGCTCTCTCAAACCCTCTCTTCCTTTAGCCGTTGCCAAGGAGGCACGACTCTCATCCTCTTTTTCTACTCCTCTTCCTATTCTTCTTAAACCCTCTCTCCTTCTCGTAGTCGTCGTGGGTTTGCGAACTCGTGTTTACTAGTTTAGTTTTTTTTTTTGTTGTTTCCAATTTGTTGTCTATTGTGTTGTGGATTTATATTATTTTATTGATTTTCTCTTTTGTTTATTTTTCTCCAATTGTGATAGTCATGGGTGGGCTATGGATCTGGGGGGGAGGGGGCACGAGACATGGATGGGGGACAAAAACTTAGGGGTGGGCAGCGGGGCCCCGGACCCCGCTGCTCTGCCCCTGCATATATGGGGCGGGGCATCTGCATCACAAGGTTGGGGGACGGGGGACCCCGCCCGTATGGGACGCCCCCAGCGGGGGTAGGGGACGGAGGGGTAGTGACCCCGCTCCGGTTTTCCCCCGCCCCGCCCTGTTATACATATATATAATATATTATATTATATGTTTATATATAATAAATAGATTTTATAGATGAAACGGCGTCATTTTGTACATGACAAAATGACACTGTTTCATCTATAAAACGGTGCTCACTGATTAAGTCACTTAATGAAACGACACCGTTTTGACCATTACAAAATGGCACCATTTCATTCAATTTTAACCCAGGGGTTAACCCCCCCCCCCCCCCCAACCCCGCGTTGCCCCCTTCCCTTGAATCCCTTTGGGCCGAAATCTCTCTCTCTCTCTCTCAATCGCACCCTCGTAGTCTCGCAGTCTCTCCTCTCTCTCGCAGTCTCGTAGCCTCTCATTCTCTCCTCTCTCTCGCAAGCCGCCACGCTGCATGGTATACGGTAAGAACACACAATTTTTTTCTCCGTTGTTTTTTTATTTTTTATTTTAGTTTTGATTGGAGATTGGAGGAAGGATGGGTTGAATCGGAGATGGAGGATGCTCAGGATGGGAATATTTGTGACTTGTGTGCTGTGGATTCGTGATCATTGTGCATGTGTTTTGTTGTTGTGAATCGTGATTGTAATTTGTTTCGGATTCCATTTTAATTTAGGGTTTTGGATTGGAAGGGTTCCATCCAAAACCCTAATTTTTTGGGGGTTTCAATCACTAAATTGATTTAGGGGTTTCAATCAATAAAACACCTAAATTATTTTAGGGTTTTGGATTGGAACCCTTCCAATCCTCATTGATTGAAACCCCCCAATTATTTTAGGGTTTCGGATTGGAACCCTTCTAATCCAAAACCCTAATTGTTTTTGGGGTTTCATTGATTGAAACCCCTCAATTTAATTGAGGGGTTTCAATCAATGAAACCCCTAAAAAAAATTAAAAAGATGTGTGGGTCTACTATTTGTATGTAGTTTTTGATGATTGTGTTGGATTGCACTTTGAAATGTTTTTTTTTTTTTTTTTGGTGTTGGAGAATCAAGAATGTCTTTGGATTTCAGTGATAGTTCACCTGCCCCAGCCAATACCCTTACCCCAGAACCTAACCCTACTCTTACCTTTATAAGGAGTACACCTTGCCCTGTCCTAAAACCCACACAGGGCAAGAAACCTGTATCCATAGTTTGGCAACACTTTACCAAACTAGAGGGTGGTGACCCCAATAACCTACAAGCTAAATGTAATCACTGTGGAAAAATCTATGGATGTCATTATAGGAAACATGGTACATCCCAGCTGAAGGTCTATTTAGAGGAACAATGCAAGAAGAGTTCAATTTTAAGATCCTTAGTAGAGAAGGGTCAATCTAGACTAGATATTAAAATGGCGGATGAGAGTAGTGGGGCCGGGGGTCCAATATTGAAGGGGTATACGAAGTATAATCCAGATGAGTGTAGAAGGAAGTTAGCTCGTATGATTGTCATGGACGAGCTACCTTTTCAGTTTGTGGAGGGTAAAGGGTTCCAAGAATTTTTCCAAGAGTTGGAACCGAGATTTGTACTTCCTTCTCGTCACACTGTGGCAAAGGATATTAAGAAGATGTACTTCCGTGATAAAGATGTTTTGAGGGGCCAATTGGCTGGTTTGATAGTTTTCCTCACTACCGATACTTGGACTTCTATCCAAAATATGAATTACATGTCGTTGACTGTGCATTTTGTTGATTCTGATTGGGTTTTGCACAAAAAGATTATTAAATTTTGTCAAATAACTGATCATAAGGGTGAGACGATTGGGAAGGCCTTGGAGGTCGCAATAAAGGAGTGAGGGTTGGAAAAAATTTTGACTGTTTCCGTTGATGATGCGTCATCTAATGATGTTGCCTTGGGATATCTAAATAATTATCTTAAAGATGCAAATAAGACATTTTTGGGTGGTGAATATTTGCATGTTAGATGTGCTGCACATATTTTGAATTTAATTATGACTGAGGGGTTGAAAGATGTTGATGACTCGGTTGCACGAGTTAGAATGACTGTGAAATTTGTGAGGTCTTCTCCTTCGAGATTGGAGAAATTCAAAGATACTACAAAGGTTGCAGGCATAACATCGAAGAAGGGCCTTTGTACTGATGTTCCTACCAGATGGAACTCAACCTTCTTGATGTTGAAGGCGGGTGATGAAGACATCCAATATGTCCAATATTTTGATGAGCACGGGGGATTACGAAAGCCTAATGATGATAATTGGGTGGTAGTTTCTACTTTTGTTGATTTTCTTAGATTATTTTACGATGTCACATTGAATATATCTAGTTCTTTGTACCCTACATTCTATGGGTTTTATCAACAAATATGTGGAGTAAAAAAAGAATTTTAAGATATGCATAGGGGTTTCAATGAAAGGATGAGGGGGATGACAGTGACCATGATGCTAAAATATGACAAGTATTGGAGAGATTTGACTAGAATGAATATTTTGTTATATGTGGCTGTTATTCTTGATCTCTGTCTGAAAGTTTCAGACTTGTTATATGGGTTAAGACTTGCTCACGATCAGGTATGGACTGAACTTATTGGTGAATTGGCCCGAGATATCATGACTAAATTGTATGATGAGTTTAATGCAATTAAGGGTGGTACTACATCCAAGACACATACACCTAACCCAACGCCTTCTACAGACACCGTGACCGGGCCTCTTACAAAGAAGTGCATAATGCTGTGGACTAAGACCTTTGCACAGAATCCCACACTAGTCCATCAATCTACGGAGGTGGTTTCCGAGTTAGACAACTATTTGTCAGCGGATATGATCCAAGATGATGATGATAATTTCGATATATTAGGATGGTGGAAGAATGCCTTAAAAAAATATTCCATCATTTCTGAGATTGCTTGCTGTATTTTGGCCATTCCTATTAGCACCGTTGCCTCAGAGTCAGCCTTTAGTACCGGAGGTCGTATATTGGATCCTTTCCGTAATTCATTGTCTCCTGCAACTGTAGAGGCATTGATATGCACACAGAGTTGAACGATGGGAAAGGATATTCATGTTCCGGATATTTTAGATTTTAAGGAGATCGATGAGGGTGGTGATCAATCTAGATTTGGACCACCTGATAATTGTTTTTTATTTTATTATTTTGATTTATTTATATTCATTTCGATTTCATCGTTATTAATTTTAATATTAATTTTTGTAGTAACACATGAGACGACGTCTAGCACCTCTGCAACATAAAAATGTGCTCAAGCACGGGTCACCCCAAGTGTCACAGACTCACAGTCAAAGACAAGCCACAGCTGGCAGCTCTATCAGTCCCTCTTTATAATATTCAATTTTTAATTATTTGTACATATTTTGTATTCAATAATTTGTAATGTTGATACAATGTCCCTTGGACACTTTTATGTTTGTAATTGTTTAGCCTAACAATTTTGTAATAGTTTAGTTATTATTATTAATTTATTAGGTATTAGACTCTTAGACTAGTAACTTTTATTAGCCATAAAATCAATTACCATCCAGTTTTTATTTTTATTCTGGTTTCTAATTTTTTTTTTCTTTTTACTTATAATTTTATGGGTTGAAAATGGCCCATAAGCTTTTTTGGGCCAAAAACAAAAGCTTGTGGGCCATTTTTGGCCCAGAAATTGCTTCTAGACCCAAGGCCCAAAAGGGGTGCCCCCAGGGGGGGGTGGACGGATTGCCCCCCCAATCCGCACTCCGTCATGCGGGACGGGGTACCCTGCGAGGGCACATCGGGGGCGGGGGATGGGAGAAATTTTTTCCATTCGCCCCATGCAGGGGCCGGGGGGGGATGCAGGTAGCACCCTTATGTACCAGACTCCAACTAGGAGAATCGTTGAGTTTGTAGAGTCTAGTTCATTCTTCTGGCGGCTCGATTTGATGAGTTGACTTGACAAGGATTTATCATTATTATTTTTTTTTGTGGATTTTCAATAAGTCTTGCGCCGATAGTTCAGGCGTGTAATTTTTAACCCTATTTGTGACTCAAGATTCTCTAAACAGAAAGTTTACTCCACGTTTGTTTGACAGATTGCTCGAGCGAAGTTGTAGCAAAGAGTTCACTTGACACTCGTTGACATGTTGCTCAAGCGAACATCAACTAGAGAGTTTGTTCGAGACTCGCTTGAGCGAATAACACAATAATTGTGAAATTATGGTTTCTACTAGGGGTATAACCAGTTTAATTCGGTAAGATTTTTGAAGAATTTTAGAAATGAATCGATATACATAGGTTTTGAAAATTTAAGAACCGATACAAACTGACTCATCATTGAAATTGAAACTTTCAATTTTTTTGGTTTTGGTCTAGTTTGGCCTGGTTTTTCCGATTTATTGTTTATACTGTGGCACTACATAAGTTGAGACTTGAGAATTGGTTCCTCTAATACTTGTTCTCTTCAAAGTAACTTCTCTTCCTTTTTTTTTTACATGTTGTATAGTAAATTTATATATTATATTAAATGTTATATTAAATTATGAACATTAAATAGAGAGTTCACTCAAGGCTCGCTTGAGAGAATAACGCAAGTTAGGCAATAATTTTGAAATAGTGGTTTTTGCTAGGGGTGTAACCTGTCTGATTCAATCTGGTTTTGGAAAAATTTTAGAACTAAATCGATATACACCATTTTTGAAAATTTAACAACCAATACGGACCCATCATCAAAACTGGAACTTCAATTTTTTCGGTTTTGGTTCGGTTTGGCCTGTTTTTCCAGTTTACCATTTACACTGTGGCACTACATAAGTTCAGACTTGAGAGCTGGTTCATCTAATTCTTGTTTTCTTCAAAGGAACTCTTTTTTACATGTTCTATAATAAATTTATGTGTTATATTAATTAGAAACTTAGCATATAACATATAAAATTAATATATATATATACCGGTCAAGTTTAGATCAAACACCGGTTTTTAAAGATGAAAACCATTATTGAACTAGTTTCGAATTGGTTTTGGTTCTTAGGAACGGTACTGCACTGGTTACGAACCAGACTGAACTAACCAGTTTGTTCAGTTCAACTGGTTTTTCATTTTTTTTACATCCCAAGTTTTTGCCATACAACCATATATATTATATATATATATGTTTATTATGATCAATATGAACATCCTTAGCATTGTAATTTTTTCCCACAGTATATAGGAGAATTTTCTATTGCAATATCATCGTCATAGTTTATTTATAAGCAACAAATGCTGTATTCTACAATAGCCTTTTCCCATTTATAATTTCTTAGACGTTTCTCAAATACACAAGATCAAAAATAAGCATTTATGACAACTTATTTTCCTCGAAAATGACTATTTCAGGCAAGAATAGACTCATCATGACAGGAAATAATTTTTTTCATAGGAAATAATTGATAGCAACTAAGAGG
The DNA here is from genome assembly GCF_018687715.1 of Carya illinoinensis. Classification (NCBI taxonomy): domain Eukaryota; kingdom Viridiplantae; phylum Streptophyta; class Magnoliopsida; order Fagales; family Juglandaceae; genus Carya; species Carya illinoinensis. The sequence goes on from NC_056753.1 coordinate 28,183,089, forward strand.
TTTTGTTGTAGAATCATTATACAAGGCTTTAATTGCTGCAATATCGTCTGCATGCAAGCCTTTGGTTACTCCTGCAGGGATATTAGGTTCCATGATTGCTCCTTGAACTGAGCTATGCCCGAGCCCAAGAAGGTGCCCAATTTCGTGCAAAGCAACTGTCTCCAAGTCATATGCATCCGGAGTAGCACCCACGCTCCATGGCTCATCTGCATCATAATGGAACCTCCCATCTGTTAGCACAAAAGAATGAGCAATACTTCCACCAGTTCCAACAAAAGGATTCCTGTCTTCATGATCCCTACTAGCAAAACCAATAGTGATATCTGCGTTTGATAGGGCTTGAGCCTGCGAGAAGGTGAAGTGGGTGTTTCCTACCCACGTTCGGAAAGTTTGTGCGACGGGACTCATGGCTTGAGTTGGGGTTCTTGGGAGAAACCCATAGGTGAGATGATACTTTGAGGTTGGCCACTTTGGAGGATTCTGGAAAAAGCTATAGTGAGAGACGACATGAAATGAGCCCTTGCGGTTAGGGGTGAGTTCGGTCCGGTCCGGTCCGGTCCGGGGAGGTTTTGTGGACCGGACCGGACCTATTCGGTCCAGGGTTTTCCCACCCTGGACCGGACCGAACTTCATCAGGATCGGTCCGGTCCGGTCCTATTCGGTCCGGTCCGATCCGGTCGGTCCATTCGGTCCAAGGTTGACTTTTTTTTTTTTTTTTTTCTAATGACATTTTTTTAAAATATTTATGTAATTATATTGTAATATATTTAATATATATACATATAGTATTATATATATTAGTAATATGCTAATACTATTAGTCTATTAGTAATAATACTATAACTAATAAATATATGTAATAATAACTATACTATAACTAATAACTATATGTAATAATAGTAATAGTGATAACTATATATTTATATAATATGCTAATATTTAATGACATTTTTTTTAATATTTATGTAATTATATTGTAATATATTTAATATATATACATATAGTATACTATTATATATATTAGTAATATGCTAATACTATTATATAAATAATATATATAAATAATATTTATTTTTTTTATTTCTATTCGGTCCGGTCCGGTCCGGTCCGGGGTGAAAAACTCCCGGACCGGGACCGGATCGAATCTTTTCGGTCCCTTAAAAATGGGACCGGACCGGACCGGACCCAATTCGGTCCGGTCCGGTCCGGTCCAAACAGTGCCGGTCCGGTCGGTTTTGCCGGTCCGGACCGGCCGATGCTCACCCCTACTTGCGGTGGTGATTATTCTTCTTGCCTGATTGCATTGTGTTTGTACCATTGATGATATCTGCTCCGCCACAATGAGGCACCATCATCTTGGATATTGTTTCAGCATCCAAAATCCCAGTGGCCTTTAAATGGTAATTTTGCTGGTACGTTTTGACAGCTGATTCCAAGAGTTCATCAAAATCATCATTGGCATGTGTGTTGATGTTTTTGGTTTGGTGATAATAACCAAACTTTTCAAGATACAATTTGAGGTCATGGATGCCTTTGACCTTCTTACCCTTGTGGCATCCTTGAAGATGCTTGAGAAATCCGAAAGGTGATGTATTTTGGTCATAAAGTCGGGTGGAGTTCTTATACGGAAAAGGAGGGCAATGAGGGCAAGGAGGAGGCCGAGAGTGATCAAGGAGAAGAGGGGAAAAATTTTAGCAGCCATGACTACTAAAGGGTGAAATCAAGCAATTAAAGTCCATGGATGGATGTTGCAGAAGGCTTATGAATTGGGATGCTATTTATAGTTGGCTAACAGCGCCTAGCTTTGCTCATAAATTGTGAAAGCAAACCTATTTTTCTTGGGCGTATTAGTCAATTTAATTAACTTGAAGTATACGTTAATAATTTGGACCAAGAAGCTGCTTCCGAACACCATATATAGGACATCGAAGCTGGATTATAGACGAGGAATTGCAATAAGACACAAGTCATGCAGTTGGGCAGCACACGATATCAAAATAGACAGGACCATTTTTGGGACCCTACAACATAACGATGTTTCTGAGCCCATGAACAGGACCATCAATGAGCATGTTAGGAGCATGAGATTGCATGCTATTTACTTGATTAATTGGGGATCTTTAGTTTTGTTGGAGTGTAGACCACCAGAGGAGGTTTGGATAGGGAAAAAAGTGAAACTTTCTTATCTTAGAACTTTTGATTGTGTTTCTTATGTTCATAGTGATTATGATGCTCACAGTAAGCTTGATGCCAAGTCAAGAAAATGCTATTTCATTAATTATAGAGATGAGGCATTTGGCTATCGATTGTAGGATGTGTAGAGTTGGTGAATCATCAGGAACAAGAACATGATTTTCAATGAGAAAGTTATTTACAAGAATAGCTCTAGTACAACAACAGATGCAACCCCTTAGGCATTTGAGTTTGAGAGTTTGAATGACCTTCTAGAGAATACAGTGTAGGGCAGAGGTGTGAGTGAAGAAAGAGTGAGCCTACTACATCCATTCCTATTATTTCGTAGACAGACCTAGAGCCGTCCACACCTACAGTTGTAGTTCGCAGGTCTACCAGTATTGTCAAAGCCCCACAGTGGTTCCCACCCACCCTGATACATTATGCTACCTGATGGTGGTGAGTCACAGACTTATGAGGAAACCTTACAAGACAAGAATTTGAGCAAGTGAGAGTCAATCATGAAGGACGAGATGTATTTCTTGTTAGGAAATCAAACATGGGAGGTGATAGAACTTCTAGCAGGGAAAAAAGCATTGCACAACAAGTGGGTATACCGGGTGAAGACTGAGCATAATGGTAGCAAGAGGAACAAAGTAAGCTTGGTTGCAAAAGGATTTCAGTAGAAAAAAGGGCATTGACTATTCTTGAGATTTACATCTTGAGTGATTAGATGTCAAGACAATTTTTCTTTTTGTAGACTTTGAATAAGACATCTACATGCACGAGCTAGAGTGACTCACAGTACAAGGGAATGAGAGCCTAGTTTGCAAACAAAGGAAGAGTTTGTACAGTCTAAAACAAGCTCCCAGGCAACGGTACAAGAAATTTGACAGTTTTATGTGTAGTTCAAGGTACATCAAATGTCAGGTAGACGAATGTTGCTATGTTAGGTACTTTGACAATTCTTTTATCATTCTATTGTTGTACATTGATGATATGCTCATTGCAAGGTTTTGCATTGAGGAGATCAATAATTTGAACAAGTAGTTCTTAAGGTTGTTTGCAATAAAAAATTCAGAAGTTGTGAATCAAATCCTTGGTATGAGCATAATCAGAGAGAAATATTCTACTCATCATCCCCATACGCTACACATAGTTCTTTAATTTTATTTTTTTTCTCTTACTAAATATGTGGCGTAGCTGTGTATGGATGATGAGTAGAAAAATTCAATTAGTTTAGGAATAATAAAACCAAAACAAATTAAAAAAGGCTAAAAAAACTAAAAAAAAAAATTAAAATAAGTATGGTGTGTGGGGATGATAAGTTACAAAACCTAATCAGAGATAGAGTCAAAGGCACACTAAAACTATCACAAGTACAATATATGAAAAGAGTACTTAGCACACTCAGCAGTTACTTCTTACTTAGTAGGGATTAGTCACCCAAGTCAGAGGAGGAGCATTATTGCATGATTAAGGTTCCCTATGCCTTAGCTATTAGTTCACTTATGTATGCTATGTATGCACAAGACCAGATATGGCCTATGCAATAGGAGTTGTGAGCAGGTACATGAGTAGAGAATACAACATTGCAAGGTAGTGACATAGATTCTAAGGTACATAAGAGGCTCCCAAAAAACGTGTCTATGTTTCACTAGATCAAATATGAAACTATAGGATTATGTTGATACTGAGTTGGTTCGTGACATTGACAAGAGGACTAGTACCACATGTTTTGTTACACTATGGGTGGTATTGTCGTGTCTTGGTATTCAAACTTATTGGGGACATTTGTGCTACCTACCATAGAAGTTGAATATGTTGCCGTGTTGGAGGCTTCAAAGGAGATGACTTGATTACAGAGTTTCTTGAAGAAGTTGGGTTGAAAGAACGAGAAGGGAACTTTCTACATTGATAGTCATAGTGCCACATTCTAAAGAATCCTGCATTTCATTCGATCTCACTTGATAATGCTCAGCTGATACTTAAGAATATTTGTGGAAGTAAGAACTTTGCAGATATGTTGACAAAGAGTGTTACGGCTCGAGAAGTTGAAGTTGTGCATAACTTTAGTTCGTCTTCTAACTTATGTACCTTTAGTGGGGGTGGGGTGCAAGTAGCACCCTTATGTACCAGTCTCCAACTAGGAGAATCGTTGAATTTGTAGAGCCTAGTTCATTCTTCTGGTTGCTCGATTTGATGAGTTGACTCAGCACTGATGAGTTGACTTAGCAAGGATTCGTCATAATCTTTTTTTGTGGATTTTCAATGAGTCTTAGGCAGATAGTTTTTCTGACCCTATTTGTGACTCGAGATTCACCAGATAGAAAGTTTACTCCACGTTTCTGTGACAGATCGCTCGAATAAAGCTCAAGCAGAGAGTTCGCTTGACACTCGTAGACATGTCGCTCAAGTGAACATCAAATAGAAAGTTTGCTCAAGACTTGCTTGAGTGGATAACAATAATTGTGAAATTATAGTTTCTAATAGGGGTGTAACTAGTTTGATTCGGTCCAGTTTTTGACAGATTTTAGAAATGAACCGAAATATACAGGTTTTGAAAATTTAAGAATTGATACAAACTTGCTCATCATCGAAATTGGAACTTTCAGTTTTGGTCCAGTTTGGCCTGATTTTTCCGGTTTATTGTTTATATTATGGCACTAAATATGTTGAGACTTGAGAATTGGTTCCTCTAATGCTTGTTCTCTTCAACGTAACTTCTTTTTTTTTTTTTACATGTTATATAGTAAATTTATATATTATACCAAATATTATATTAAAAATTATGAACATGAAATTGATAGTTCACTCAAGACTTGCTCGAGTGAATAACACAATAATTGTGAAATTATGATTTTTGCTAGGGGTGTAACATGTCTGATTCAGTTCGGTTTTGGACAAATTTTAGAATTGAATTGATATAAGCTAGTTTTGAAAATTTAAGAATCAATACGGATCCATCATAAAAAATGGAACTTCAATTTTTTCAATTTTGGCTCGGTCTGGCCTGGTTTTTCTGGTAAATCTGGTTTACCATTTACACTGTGGCACTACATAAGTTCAGACTTGAGAGCCAGTTCCTCTAATACTTATTTTCTTCAAAGGAACTTTTTTATACATGTTCTATAATAAATTTATATGTTATATTAATTAAAAATTTTGCATACAAAACAAAAAATTAAAATATATATATATATACCGGTCAAGTTTAGTTCAAACACCGGTTTTTAAAGATGAAAACCAGTACCAAACTGGTTTTAGACTAGTTTTGGTTCTTAAGAATGGGTACCAGATTGGTTACTAACCGGATTGAACCAACCAATGAATTCGTTCAGTTCAACCAGTTTTTCACTTTTTTTACACCCCTAGTTTATGCCGTACGACCATATATTATACATATGTTTATTATGATCAATATGGTTGTCCTTAGCATTGTAATTTTTTCCCATGGTATACAAGGGAATTTTCTATTGCAATATCATCGTCATAGTTTATTTATAAACAACAAATGCTTTATTCTATAATTATAACCTTTTCTCATTAAATTCTTAGACGTTTCTCACACACAAGAAAATTGAGTATATATGACGACTTATTTTTGACGAAAATGACTATTTGTGGTGAGAATTGTCTAAACTAGACTTATCATGACAGGCAATAATCTTTTTCGTAGGAAATAATAGACAACAACCAAGCGGTTTTCTTGTATTAACATTATACAAGGCTTTAATTCCTTCAATATCGTCTGCATGCAAGCCTTTAGTCACTCCTTGAGAGATACCGGGTTCCATGATTGCTCCTTTAACTGAGCTATGCCCAAGTCCAAGAAGGTGCCCAATTTCATGCAAAGCAACTGTCTCCAAGTCATATGCACCAGGAGTAGCACCCACGCTCCAGGGTTCATCTGCATCATAGTGGAACCTTCCATCTGTTGGCGCAAAAGCATGCGCAATGGTTCCACCAGTTCCATCAAAAGAACTCCCGTCTCCATGATCCCTACGACCAAAACCAATAGTGATATCTGCGTTTGATAGGGCTTGAGCTTGCGAGAAGGTGAAGTGGGTGTTTCCTGCCCATGTTCGGAAAGCTTGTGCGACGGGACTCATGGCTTGAGTTGGGGTTCCTGGGAGAAACCCGTAGGTGAGATGATACTTTGAGGTTGGCCACTTTGGGGCGTTTGGGGACATGAAACTATAATGAGAAACAGTATGAAATAAGCCCATGCGGTGGTGATGATTCTTCTTGCCCAATTGCATCGAGTTTGTACCATTGATGATATCTGCTCCGCCACAACGAGGCGCCATCATCTTGGATATCGTTTCAGCATCCAAAATCCCAGTGGCCTTTAAATGGTAATTTTGCTGGTACGTTTTGACAGCTGATTCCAAGAGTTCATCAAAATCATCATTGGCATGTGTGTTGATGTTTTTGGTTTGGTGATAATAACCAAACTTTTCAAGATACAATTTGAGGTCATGAATGCCTTTGACCTTCTTACCCTTGTGGCATCCTTGAAGATGCTTGAGAAATCCGAAAGGTGATGTATTTTGGTCATAAGAGTCGGGCGGAGTTCTTGTACGGAAAAGGAGGGCAATGAGGGCAAGGAGGAGGCCGAGAGTGATCAAGGAGAAGAAGGGAAAACTTTTAGCAGCCATGACTACTAAAGGGTGAAATCAAGCAATTAAAGTCCATGGATGGATGTTGCAGAAGGCTTATGAATTGGGATGCTGTTTATAGTCGGCTAACAGCGCCTAGCTTTGCTCATAAATTGTGAAAGCAGACCTATTTTTCTTGGGCGTATTAGTCAATTGAACATGAAGTATACGTTAATAATTTGGACCAAGAAGCTGCTTTCGGACACCGTATATAGGACGTCGAAGCTGGTTTATTGACGAGGAATTGGGATAAGACCCAAGTCATGCGGTTGGGCAGCCTTACTCTTCCTACCTTATATATAGCCTTTCCCTTTTCATTCGCAACAAAACGTTTTCTTCGGGGTGGAAAACTGGCTGCCGGCCACGTCGGAAATATTAATTCTCAAATCAAGATTAATCAAATTATAACGACGACACGTATCGCAAATGCATAATCGGCTTCTAAAATGAGTTTAAGAATATATATCATCTATTAACATGTTGTGTCAGTAGACGTGTGTTTTTAGAAACTAGAAAATAAATTAAGAATCAATTTTTTTTTTAAAAGAAAATTGAAAATAAAGTTAATTACCTTCGAAGAACTGCAAATATATAGGAAAATTAAAGAAATTGAAAAATAAAATTAAAAAAATTATAATTAGGAATAATATTTAGATTAGAAAATATTATCCATAATTTGATAAAATAATATTAGAAATGCTTTACAAGAGATCTCATAAAAATAAATCCACAAGCCAAGAGACTAATGGCCTGATAACATATGACTCGATTATCCAAATGGAAAATCTGAGTTCGAAACCCCCCATCCCCTGTATAAAAAAAAAAAAAATTCATAAATTGACGTGATTTGATTTGATAAGTTAGATTGTAAAATTATTTTTATTGTAAAGTAGATTTAACGTATTATAAAGTCCTATCAATTTATGAATTTATTTTTGAGAATGTCTTTATATCTATAACACTTCTAAACTAATATTAAAAAGAATAATTATAAAAACAATATGGTTACTCCCTGACCTTTTGGCCGGGGTAGATAGTGTTGCCCAGAAGATAGCCACCATAGGGCACCAATTTGGGAACCTGATCTGGACCACATAGTGGCCATCCCTTGGGTGAACAGGCCTAGGCCAGCGCCACAAGGTGTAAGTCAAGGTGTCTAGCCAAATCGAAGGAGTGGCTAGATAGGACTACTCTATATATGATGCCACCTCGTGAGTGGCCAAATTGTAAATTTTTTTGTTTTGTTTTTTCCTTCCTAATTTTATTTTATTTTTAAAGCTTAGGCGTTTGGGTTTTCTAATTCTTTTGCTTTAATTAGTTCATTAAACTTTTACATGTTTCGTAATAACTTCATTTTATTTGTTAGTTTTAACTATTTTACTTTTACTTTCTTAATATTTTCTTCTAACAAGACATGACACATAGTATTTTAATTTTTGAACTTGATCTTTAGGCATAAAAATCTTGGAACGGTTGTTACTTAAAAGATGAAAAGTGTAATAAACACAAAGAAATTACACAAGATTAATTCATCAAAATCATCATCGTTGACAATTGTTATTTTTGGTTTGTTGATAATAACCAAAGTGTTCCATATACATTAATTTGAGGTCATGGATGCCTTTGACCTTGCCACCCTCGTGTCATTCCTGAATATGCTTGAGAAACTCACGAAAGGGTGATATTTTTTGGTCATCCGAGTTAATTAATGGAGTTCTTGCACAAGAAAGAAGGGGAATGAGGCCAAGGAAGAGGAGAGTACTTGTGTACGTATACGTTAATCTAAGTAATTAAACCAGGACCAGTACTGGATGCATGTGTGTTCTCCAGTTTTCTAGGTTTGTAACCTGACCTCATCAATTCCACACACATAGAAGAAGTTACAGGTATGATCTGTAGGCCATATATGCTCGTCATATAATAGACACTGCAGACTTTGTTGTAACAAAATTAACTTCTTTAATTTAAGATGAAACACTTTGTGCACAAAGGCCAAAAAAAAAAAAAAAAAAAAAAAAAATTTTTTTGTCGAGGTAATATGAGGTGTACTTCTTTCGAATGTGTTTTATTTCATGAGGTGGAAAGGAGTACGAATTCCATTTATTTTTCAACGTAAACTCTAATATTAATTATTATATATTTTTTTGTCGTAATAATTATAAGTACTGTTGAAACTATCCGTACTTTGACAATTATTAGGGTGTAATACAAGTTAACATGATTTTAATGAATTATTAGGGTTACTACTTCCGGGTAACTTCTCAGTCTTAAATATCGCAAACTATGGCTAGTAATTAATATATAATCTTTAGTACATGATATCTTGCAACGAGTCATGAATCTGACCCCTCAAGGGCGCCAAAATTAATATTCAATTTGTTTTAACTTTGCAAGATCATTAACACATATATATAGTACTTTTACATCATGTTTTTGATCAAATTTGTTAATTCCATTGACCCTATTCCATTAGTGCACTGTTAAAAATCTTATGTTAATGTAGCCAATTTGTTGTAATTTTGGGTTTTTCATTATTTGTTTTCCTTTATAATTATTTTTTCCTTGCATCTCCTTAAATTCTTGTCATTTCTTAATATTTCTGGCATCTTTCCCTTATCTTGCTGATCTCATCCTTGGCCTCGTGATTTCCTTCCTCACACAACTAATAAAAAGAACAACACATCACTCTTTTTAAGTTCACAAGCATCTTTTGAGATATCAAAAGGGATATGATCATCACAGGCTCATAGCCATACAGACCGGCTCAAAGGCGGTGCTCTAATTTTTTATTTTTATGGAAAATGAGCATTTGTTACTCTTAATTTCTATCATCTGAAAATCTATAACAAGGCATACTGATGCAAGACCCATGAAAATTTGACAATTGTCCTCAACCTTGCCAACTCGTTAATTTTCATCTAAACCACCATGCATGCAAGTAAGAAAATAAAATGCATCTAATTAGCATACATTATAACTGAGCACATCAATTCATCTCAGGAATTATAATTGCCCAAACAAGATATTCACGATTATCTAATTTTGACTTTTTTAATAAAGTGAAAATTCAAACTATTGCTTTAAGACATAAATCTTAACAGCGAATTTATTGAACTATATCCCTCTTCTTGCCAAAACAATATGGCCTACTTTGATCATCTTCATAGTTTATTTTATAATAATCTACTCCCATTAAATTCTTAGACATTCTCAAACATTATATAAGGCTTTAATTCCTGCAATATCATCTGCGTGCAATCCTTTAGTCACTCCTTGAGAGATAACGGATTCCATGATTGCTCCTTGAACTGAGCTATGCCCGAGTCCAAGAAGGTGCCCAATTTCATGCAAAGCAACTGTTTCCAAGTCATATGCACCAGGAGTAGCACCCACACTCCAGGGTTCATCTGCATCATAATGGAACCTTCCATCTGTTGGCACAAAAGCATGCGCAATGGTTCCACCAGTTCCATCAAAAGAACTCCCGTCTCCATGATCCTACTACCAAAACCAATAGTGATATCTGCGTTTGATAGGGCTTGAGCTTGCGAGAAGGTGAAGTGGGTGTTTCCTGCCCACGTTCGGAAAGCTTTTGCAACGGGACTCATGGCTTCAGTTGGGGTTCCTGGGAGAACCTGTAGGTGAGATGATATTTTGAGGTTGGCCACTTTGGAGCATTCTGGAAAAAGCTATAGTGAGAGACGGCATGAAATGAGCCCTTGCGGTGGTGATTATTCTTCTTGCCTGATTGCATTGAGTTTGTACCATTGATGATATCTGCTACGCCACAACGAGGCATCATCATCTTTGATACCTTTTCAGCATCTAAAGTCCCAGTGGCCTTTAGATGATAATTTTGCTGGTATGTTTTGACTGCAGATTCTAGGAGTTCATCAAAATCATCATCATTGGCTTGGCTGTTGTTTTTGGTTTTGTGATAATAACCAAATTGTTCAAGATATATACGTTTTGAGTTCATGGATGCCTTTTACCTTGTCACCCTTGTGGCATCCCTGAAGATGATTGAGAAATCCAAAGGGTGATGTTTTTTGGTTAGAAGAGTGGGGTGGAGTTGTTGCATGAGAAAGGAGAGGAATGAGGGCAAGGATTAGGCCGAGAGTGATCAAGGAGAAGCGGGGAAAACTTTTAGCAGACATGACTGACTACCAAATGGTGAAATCAAGCAAGCAAATAAGGTGTAATAGGGATGGATGTTGCAGAAGGCTCATGGATTGGATGCTATTTATAAACTGCTAATAACCGTGTCTAGTATGTTAAATATGGCGGGATCAAGCAGACCTATTTTTCTTGGGCATATTAGTGAATTGAACATGAAGTATCGTTAATAATTTGGACCAAGATGCAACTTTCGGAGACCGTCTATAGGACGTCAAGGTTTATCAACGAGGAATTCCCTTCTTCACATTCGCAACAAGACGTCAAGGTTTATCAACTAGGAATTCCCTTAATTCCCGCCTTCACATTCGCAACAAAACATTTTCTTAGGTGGCGGAAAACTGGCTGCCACGTCGGAATTAATTCTCAAATGAAGATTAATCAAATGACGACACGTACGTACGTACGTATCACAAATGCATAATCGGCTTCCAAAATAAGTTTGTCGTCTTAAACTTATCAAAAAAAAGAAAAAAAAAAAGGAAAAAGAAAAGAATGTCATCTATTAACATGTTGTGTATGTAGAGTACGTATGTTTTTACAAACTAGAAAATCAATTAGTAATCAACTATTTAAAAAAAAAAATATTGAAAAGAAAGTTACATTTGAAGAACTGCAAATAGGACAATTAATTTTTTTTAATAAAAAAGTAAAATTAGTAATAATATTTTGGACCAAGAAGCAACTTTCAGAGACAATATATAGGACGTCAGGAGGACAAGATGTAGTATATATAAACGAGAGGTAATGTGACATAAAAGATAGGTGAAGGGATGTAAGAAAAGGAAAGTAGAATGGTAATAGTGTTTGAAGTCTAAGAGCTTGTTTATGATTGAGTTTGAAAGTTTAAAAAATGCTTTTAAATGTTTAAAAGCTCTTTAAAAGAAAAAATGATATGCTTGGTAAATTTATAAAAAGTACTTTAATCACTTTAAAAAAACTGAAAATCTACTTTTTTAAATAGCATCAAATTGAAATTTTTATCGAAAAACTGATGCAGATAACTGTATATTAAAAAAAAAATTAATATAACTAACTTTAAAATTACTTTAGAAACATGTTGCCAAATAGTAAATGACTTGTTAATGGTAGAGCTTGTTATTTAAGTTATAAGCTACAAACCCTAAAGTTATAAACTATATTTCACACCGCAATCCTAAACATACACTAACACTCATGGGCTTGGGCTTTTGGGTGATCAAGTAAAGCACATTTTAAATATATGAGCCTATGGTTTGAATAGTGTAGGAAATTTATAATAGGGCTCCTCCCTGAGTTTTGGACCTCGACTCAAAAAAATAAAAATAAAAATAATCCAATTTGTTCAAAGATTATCTCGGCCCATAAAAATTCTTTTAACCTAAATATCAAACTCAAAGAAAAATCATAATCCACTAAACTAGACTTCCCTTCACACATATTACTCCAACTAATCCAATGAATTCTCATTCCCTCCTTCTTTTGCCCCCACCAAAACTTAGACATTAAACCCTTGAACTTTGAATAGAAACTAGTAGGCAAAAGGAAACAACTCATGGAATAAGTTGGGATGGATAACACAATAGCTTTTAATAAAACCTCCTTACCCCTTGAGACAACATTTTTTCCTTCCAATTTTGTAGCTTTTGCCAAACTCTTTGCTTGATAGATTGAAAGACCCTAGATTTTGATCTACCAACTATAGGAGGTAACCCAAGATACTTCTTATACTATTGAATTTCACCATTACCCCATAGCAACCGAATCTCTTCCCTTACATCCACCCCACATTACTACTAAATACCATTGAAGTTTTCTCCTTGTTAATCTTCTACCTCGACACACTCTCATGAACATCTAACACAACTTGAACTCTCCTATTTTGCTCCACCTCAGCTTTACAAAAAATAACTCTATCATCTACAAATAGCAAATGATTAATGTTGGAGCACCCCTACAAATTTTAATCCCAAAAATTTCCTTCCTTATTCCTGCTGCATTCAACAAAGAGGTGAGCCCTTTAATACAAAGTAGAAAGAGATAAGAGTACAGAGGGTCATCTTGTCTCAAGCCTCTACTAGGAATAATAAGCCCTTTCGGCTTTCCATTAATCAACATAGAAAAAGACACTGTTTGAACATAGAGCATCACCAAGGAAATAAAACCTACATGTAACCCCATCACTTCCATCACCTTTTTAAGAAAACAACACTCTACTTTATTGTAGGCCTTACTTATATCCAATTTCAATGACATATACCCTTGTTTCCCATTCTTTTTGTGCTTTAAAAAATGCACCAACTCATAAGCTATAAGCACATTGTCTGTAATTAAATGGCTAGGAACAAAAGCACTCTGACTCTGTGACGCACCCAACTCCCACGTATGGACATGTGGAGATCGAGGCGTCGGGATGATGATAACACGGGTCCTGCATCCCATCGATAAGTGACAACACGAGGGCATCACATACTCTCCCCAATAATACTAGGTAAAATAGCTATCAAACTATTGGAGATGACTTTAGAAATCAATTTATAAGCCACATTACACAAACTAATGGGCCTATAATTAGCAACAACAACGGGGTATTTCTTCTTTGGAATGAGAGTGATGTATGTATGGTTAAGAGATTGAGGAAAATCACATGAATTTAGAACCTGTAATTTTGCTTCAATGATTGAGGTGGCCACCACATGCCAATATTTCTAAAAAAACATTGAGGACATCCCATCAGGACCAAGAGCTTTGGATGGATTCATTTTAGACAATGCAAGAAGACTTTAGCTTTAATATGCCTCTGACTTAGATCCTCATTCATTGTTGGTGTTACTCTAGAAATTCAGTAGCACCACTTGGATTTGAACTCTTAAAAAGGTTCTCAAAATAGTTTAAAAGAACCCTATCCCTTTGCTCAACAAATGTGACGCTCCCAGCTTCCACGTACGGACACTTGAAAATCGAGGCATTGAGATGATAACAACACGGGTCACACATCCCATCGCTAAGTGCACACTGTGTGCGCAAGTGAAAGTGTACAACAAAAAAATAATGCAGCAAAATAATAAAGTCAGTCATTTAAGTAGAATTTGTTTAAATATAAACTCGCTTAAAAACAAGTGTACTAAAAATATTAGAAATAACCAGTAAAAATAGAATACAAACCAAAAGTAATAACTAAAATTGATAAATAAGTCACAACCCACAAGAGAGTGATCCCTGATCACTCCTTTGGCTGGCTCAACCTCGCCATCATTTGGATCCAAATCTACGGTACCAAAGACGGTACCGTAGATAAGTAACAATCCAAATGAACCACAAGATAAAAATACATTTATGTAATAACCAAATACATGAACATGATGTCATTGCATATGTCCCGAAAATCATCATTTCCCGAAATAACCAATTTTACATGCACGCCAAAATTCCATTTTGGCCCAAAAACCCAATCCATTAAAACAATCGTGATTTTCCCAGAAATGGCTCACATGCCCAAATCTCACAATTTTCTTAGAAAATGGCCCCATAACCAACCATTAGAGCATTGTAAGTGGGAATCACATGCAGGACTTTACCACCATCCCTGTTTATCACCATCCCTATGCGTGCACCGTAGGTGAGAATCACAGGTGGGACTCTACCACAGTCCCTATTTTGGAAATGTAAGAAACGAAGTTGAGAGCTGCTGTACGTGATGGCCGAAATCCCTACCGGTGGGATGTATGGTGGCCTTAAAGGAGGCGTAAGGGCTATTAAAAAAAAAAAAACATTTGAGCTGCTGCATGTTCTTCTTGTATTGAAAAGCCGCTGTGAATTTAGCCTTGTATTATGTGGCCGCTGTATGTGGTGGTGGCCGGCAGTGTAAAGGTAGTGGCCGGCGGCACAGTTGGACTGTAAAGTCCCGAATAGGTGTCGCCCCTACCTATTTAAGGCTCTCGTCGGATGTGTGGTGAAGATCGGAGCTGGGAGGAGGAGTTGAACTCCTCGCCGATGTCTCTGTAAAGGCGGCAGAGGGCTCTCAAGCCCATTGCGGCGGCATTTCCCTAGGATAGAAAAAAAATGTGGGGGGGGGGGGGGACATGACCTGGAAGTGGACGGAAGCCCTTGCCGGCCTCTCCTCGCCAGAGACGCGCCACAGCCGCGCAGCTCAAGGATTGGAGAAAGGCTGTGTGGCAGCTGGAGGTTGAAGAGAAGAAAAGGGCACAGCTTAGGGTTTATTTCATAAGACTTGGGCCATTGGGCCAGGCCGTGGGCCTTGGACCAGTCCAAGAAGAAAATAAAAGGGAAAGGGCCAATGGGCCACTGATGTGGCCCAGCCCAATAAAATAACAAAAAAAAAAAGGGAGGAGAACGGGATTGGGCCTGAACAGTAGGCTCGACCCTGGTCAACACTTTTAGTTGACCATAAACCGGGTCTCAGACCGGTTTGCTGAACCGATCTGGTTCAGATCCGGACCGGTTAGATTAAAATACTCTTATTTTATTTATTTATTAAAAAAAAAGGGGAAAAACCTGAAATTTTATTTTCTTTTATGTGCATGTCCTCACTGTTAAATACATGTACGAATTGTTTAAATTTATGGTTCTTATTTAAATTATTGTTATATACATATAATTATTGTTATCTATATGTATGAAAATTTTATTAAATACATGTTATTATGTACATGTATGAAAATTTTATTAAATCCTATATACATGTTATTATTGTTATCTACATGTACGGAAATTATTAAATTCATATGCATGTTATTATTATCAAATACATGTATTAAATGTCATATGCATGCTATTATTTACATGCATTAAATCTTATGTACATGTTATTATTATTAAATACATGTATGAATTGTTTATTTTGGTTCTTATTATCATGCCATATATATATTTATATTATCCAATATGGAGCAAATGATTCACATTAAAATTAAAGAAAAGATTGGTTGCCCAAAGGTACAAGACTTTCTTAAATTTTGGTGAAAATCATTAAATTCCATAATAAGGTGTATATGATGGAGTGAATAATTTTGTGTATCAAGATCTACTCCCAAAGGAGGGATTTGATGACACTACTAGTTCATCCATCAAATTAAGGTTGGAGTGAATAATTATGTGTATTAAGTTTACTCCCAAATGAGGATCTTGATGACATTACTAGTTTATCCATTAAAGAAAGGTTGGAGGGAACACTTTGTATGTCAGAATTTACTCTCAAAGGAGAATTCTGATGATACAACTAATTTATCTACAGAATTTAATATTGGAGGGAACATTTTGTATGTTAGAGTTTACTCTCAAAGGAGAATTCTGATGATACAGCTAGTTCATCCACATAATTTAATATTGGAGGGAACACTTTGTATGTTAGAGTTTACTTCCAAAGGAGAATTCTGATGATACAACTAGTTCATCCATAGAATTTAATATTAATGGAGGGAACTCTTTTTGTGTTGGGGCTTATTCCCAAAGGAAGGACCTCAATGACACTATTAGTTCATTCATAATAGTTTAAATTCGTGATAATGCATGATTTAAATTCTGAAATTAAAATTGGAGGGAACATTTTGTGCATTGGGATCCACTTCTAAAATGAGGGATTTCGATGACACTATTAGTTCATCCATAATGGTTTAAATTCTGTTATTGTTTATGAATGTCGAACTCAAAGCATTAAGGTGATTAAAATGCTTTTCTTGTAGTAAGTATATGAATATCATTACAAGTTTTATGTATAGAATGGACTCTAATATAGAGAAATATGAGTATATCAAATTTACACTAAGAGTTTTTTATGTTTAAACATCAATTATGATATTTGAGAATAGTGATGATAAAGATCAGAAAAGTATAATGTTTAACTACTTACATATTAAACTGTGTGAATTTTTTGTACATAATTGTACGTTTACTTTAAAGGCATTATTATTTCATTAAAATAATGAGCTATGAACAAGTTAGTAGCATGGTTGTTAGCTAGATACAAATTTATTTTGCTAATTTGTATGAAAAATCATTTGTATCTTTTGGGAAATGGAGAAAATAATTGTAATGAAAATATAAGAATTGTGTCAATTGAAATTTGAAAGAAATAGTGACACATGAAGGTTTAAGTGCTCTAAGCATAAGACATGATTCGAACGGAAGGGTAAACCAAATAAGTTTTGAATAAGATCTTATACATGTTTATGCATTCCTTTTAGATTAAACTCAAGTACAAATGTTCAAATTTCAATTTGTTTCAATATGTCACTTATGTTGGTTCCAATTTTATTTCCAATAAAGTCGTATTTGTCATGCCTTCATAATAATGTTTTCTTTTTCTTTTTCTCACTCATGAGGTATGCACTGGAACCAAAAGAAAAATGATTTATGAAAAACTTTTACAATTTTTGGCATAGAATTTGAAACATAATTTGTAGTATAAAAGTTTGGAGAATATCTTCAAGAAAAGTTAAAGAGATTAGTAAATAAAATATTTTCCGCATTTAGGTTTTTTAATCTCAGGATGTGTGTTGATTTGTATAAAAGAAAAATAAATCAAACATATCAATAAAAGATGCCACAAGAAATGGAGATTTTCTTAAGATAATGCATATAGACGCATGTAAATCTTTTTCCCTATAATATTTGATATAAGTATTTCATTACTTTTATAGATGATTTTCATGATATGAATGTATCCATCTGCTACATGAGAAGTCTCAAGTCATTAGTAATTCTTCTTGTAGTACTTCTCGTGGGGAGGAATTGCAGCTAGATAGAAATATGAAAATTATTGAATTGGATTGAAATAGTATCATAAAAAATATTAAGAGTTGGGCTATAATGGTTTAGAAATTATATTGTGTTTTTAGCCTAAATGATTTATTTATTTATTTTAGTTATGAATTATTTTAAGGCATATTCATGCATGGGTAGTCAAATTAAAGTAATAATTTATAACCCAAATGAAAGATTATTGAATCTTATAATAGTTATTGGGTACATTATTATTATTGATCACTTAAGGAGATTCAAATGATATAGGCTGTATTGTTTCTACTTATGGTTTGAATTTTGAAAAAATTGAAATATCAAATTTCTTATGGTTGGCAAAATCAGTGGGAGTATGGAAACTAGAAATGTGATTATTGTGAAGTGCATTCTTGTACCTTTTGAAAATTTTGTGGTTTCCTTTTATGATTACCTCAATGATAATATGGAACAACAAGCAAATGATCATTCGCCTCATCAGAGAAACACCACTGAAGAATTGGCCATAGAGACATCAGAACAGGTAACCTCATGCAATCTTCTTGATTTGCTATTTGGTTAAGTTATGTAGTGTATCTTCAAAATTTGAATGTGATATAGAAACAAATAAAAGTTTACATATGTTTTCACAAATTATAGAAATAAGTGATTCTATAAAAGATTGATACATAAAAGAGTGATTGAAATCCATGGATTAATGTAAAGTCTGCAATTCGTCTAAGTTGTCTAAAATGTATGAAAAGTCGAATGGAAATGGGTTTTGGAGACAAAATCTTGACTTCAAGGGCAATGTTGAACGATATAAAGTTAGACTTGTATTTAAGGATTTCATTCAGAAATGAGCATTGATTAGAGATTTTTCTATTAAATCTGAAAGAACTTATTGAGGATCACTATGACATTAGTAACTCATTATAGTCTAGAGTTACATCAAATGAATGTGAAAACAATTGTAAAGTAAAAGTCAGAAGTCTACAAGAAACGAATAAAATGATTACCTAGAAGAGGTAATAGTTTTTTAAAAAAATTAGTATCTGAAATTTGATAATACCAATACTGTTTTGAGATTAAGAAAAATATTTATTGTTAATGTATATACTCGTAAGTCAGTGGGAGTATATGTGCATTTTGGTCATGCATGTATATGACTTTTGGCAAGTATGAGTCATCGTTAGTAGTGTGACATTAAAGTTACATCTCTAAATGATATTTATGAATGAGACATTGAGATTGAATTTAATACCAAGATGATGACTGTTAGGATTGTCTCAATATAGCTGCATAAAGTTTAGAAAGATTTTGCATGAAAAATTACTTGTAAATGGATACTTTAAAAATAAATGTGACATGCTCAGTATTTACAGTGTTATCAAATTGATTAGGTCGTTAAAGAAATTTGTATAAGATGGTTATAAGGAACTTGATGGTTGCACAAATTTGTATACAGCTGAATATCGGTTTATCGTTAACATCCTTGGTTGTTGCTAAAGTAACCCAAGGACACTTGACCCAAAAGCTGTGAAAAAAGTACAATGTTATTTGTAAGAAATTAAAGATTATATTATTGTCTTAAAAAGAACTGATATTCTTAAGATAATTGAATATTCAGGCCTTATTTTATGGGATTACTCTAATGATGGAAAATACAATTATGGTTATGTATTTTGATATCTAGTAGAGTTATTTATGGAAAAGTATGAGACAAATCTTTTATTGCTTCATGTGCAATAGAGACTGAGTTTGTGGTATGTTTTGAGGCCATAGTTTAAAATATCTGACTGAGGAAATTTATCTTAGGACTTGGAATTGTCGACTTATAGCCAAGCCGCTAAGAATGTATGGCAAGAATTTCTCAGAGTATTTTTCTCCGAATAATGAGTATTTAATGAAATTTTAAATACGTAAGTGTTAAGGAGAAAGTACAGAAACAAATATGTCCATATTAATAGTGTGTTAATGATTATAATTTTAAAAAAACATGTTGAAAAGATGGGTTCAAATGCTTATACCCATAATGTGAACATGTTATACAGATCATTGATATGCTGAGTATTTAGTTACTGGACATTAAAAGATATCTACTATGGTTGTTTCTGTTTTCTTGTCTTTTCACTTATTTGTACATTGAATGGTTTGGAAAAATGATGACAAGATAATGTTTGCAACATACATGAATTGGAACCCAAGGCATCAAGGTATTGGCCTTAATTGTCCCAATTAAAGATCATGTTAAATTGGTTATTGCTGTTGTGGTATATGGAAGGGAATTTGTTGATTATATAAAAGAGAACTGTTATGACTCGCATCAGTAGTTGATTTGACATTGATATTACAGAACTCATGTAATGTACTTTGGGCTATGAAAGTTTCAGGAAATGAATTTGCGCAATATGGTTAATTTCCTGTAATAAACCCATGAACAGAAAATATTATTTTATGGGCGTATGGACCAAGTGGGAGAATGTAAGAGTTTTATTTAAACTCTATGTCCCACACACCCATCCTAATAGAGGTTGAAATAGCTCAAACTTCTCAGATAAAAGACGAGTGATAACTGGATAAGAAAAATCCTAAAAGATAAGATTAAAACTCAATATCTCTAATTATAGTCAGATACAAACTCTTAGATTTTTTGATTGTCAGAAATCTATAAATAACACTGAGGGGTTAAAGGGTTCTCATCTACAACATAATTGTGCCTCTAGCCATCGGGAGACACTTGAAGTTAAAGTTGCTAGGGTAATCCTTCCCTAATAGCCAGATCTAATTCTTCATCAAACTGAAGGAAAAATGTACGTATTTATTTATCATTGTTTATTATTATAGATCATATAAAATTGAAGATCAATTTATTAATGTTCATGTTAAAATATTTAATAATATGATCATCACAGGCTCATAGGCATCCAAGACCGGCTCAAAGGCGGTGCTCTAATTTTTTATTTTTATGGAAAATGAGCATTTGTTACTCTTAATTTCTATCATCTGAAAATCTATAACAAGGCATACTGATGCAAGACCCATGAAAATTTGACAATTATCCTCAACCGTGCCAACTCGTTAATTTTCATCTAAACCACCATGCATGCAAGTAAGAAAATAAAATGCATCTAATTAGCATACATTATAACTGAGCACATCAATTCATCTCAGGAATTATAATTGCCCAAACAAGATATTCACGATTATCTAATTTTGACTTTATTAATAAAGTGAAAATTCAAACTATTGTTTTAAGACATAAATCTTAACAGCGAATTTATTGAACTATATCCCTCTTCTTGCCAAAACAATATGGCCTACTTCGATCATCTTCATAGTTTATTTTATAAGCAACAAATGCTTTATTTTATAATAATCTACTCCCATTAAATTCTTAGACATTCTCAAACATTATATAAGGCTTTAATTCCTGCAATATCATCTGCATGCAAGCCTTTAGTCACTCCTTGAGAGATACCGGATTCCATGATTGCTCCTTGAACTGAGCTATGCCCGAGTCCAAGAAGGTGCCCAATTTCATGCAAAGCAACTGTTTCCAAGTCATATGCACCAGGAGTAGCACCCACACTCCAGGGTTCATCTGCATCATAATGGAACCGTCCATCTGTTGGCGCAAAAGCATGCGCAATGGTTCCACCAGTTCCATCAAAAGAACTCCCGTCTCCATGATCCATACTACCAAAACCAATAGTGATATCTGCGTTTGATAGGGCTTGAGCTTGCGAGAAGGTGAAGTGGGTGTTTCCTGCCCACGTTCGGAAAGCTTGTGCAACGGGACTCATGGCTTCAGTTGGGGTTCCTGGGAGAAACCCGTAGGTGAGATGATACTTTGAGGTTGGCCACTTTGGAGCATTCTGGAAAAAGCTATAGTGAGAGACGGCATGAAATGAGCCCTTGCGGTGGTGATTATTCTTCTTGCCTGATTGCATTGAGTTTGTACCATTGATGATATCTGCTACGCCACAACGAGGCATCATCATCTTTGATACCGTTTCAGCATCTAAAGTCCCAGTGGCCTTTAGATGATAATTTTGCTGGTATGTTTTGACTGCAGATTCTAGGAGTTCATCAAAATCATCATCATTGGCTTGGCTATTGTTTTTGGTTTTGTGATAATAACCAAATTGTTCAAGATACGTTTTGAGTTCATGGATGCCTTTTACCTTGTCACCCTTGTGGCATCCCTGAAGATGATTGAGAAATCCAAAGGGTGATGTTTTTTGGTTAGAAGAGTGGGGTGGAGTTGTTGCATGAGAAAGGAGAGGAATGAGGGCAAGGATTAGGCCGAGAGTGATCAAGGAGAAGCGGGGAAAACTTTTAGCAGACATGACTGACTACCAAATGGTGAAATCAAGCAAGCAAATAAGGTGTAATAGGGATGGATGTTGCAGAAGGCTCATGGATTGGATGCTATTTATAAACTGCTAATAACCGTGTCTAGTATGTTAAATATGGCGGGATCAAGCAGACCTATTTTTCTTGGGCATATTAGTCAATTGAACATGAAGTATACGTTAATAATTTGGACCAACATTTATTTAATTTGGACCAAGAAACAACTTTCGGAGACCGTCTATAGGACGTCAAGGTTTATCAACGAGGAATTCCCTTCTTCACATTCGCAACAAGACGACAAGGTTTATCAACTAGGAATTCCCTTAATTCCCGCCTTCACATTCGCAACAAAACATTTTCTTAGGTGGCGGAAAACTGGCTGCCACGTCGGAATTAATTCTCAAATGAAGATTAATCAAATGACGACACGTACGTACGTATCACAAATGCATAATCGGCTTCCAAAATAAGTTTAAGAATGTCATCTTAAACTTATCAAAAAAAAAAAAAAAAAAAAAAAGAAAAGAATGTAATCTATTAACATGTTGTGTATGTAGACATATGTTTTTACAAACTAGAAAATCAATTAGGAATCAACTATTTTTTAAAAAAAAAAATATTGAAAAGAAAGTTACATTTGAAGAACTGCAAATAGGACAATTAATTTTTTTTAATAAAAAAGTAAAATTAGTAATAATATTTTGGACCAAGAAGCAACTTTCAGAGACGGTATATAGGACGCCAGGAGGAAAAGAGGTAGTATATATAAACGAGAGGTAATGTGACATAAAGGACGGGTGAAGGGATGTAAGAAAAGGAAAGTAGAATGGTAATAGCATTTGAAGTCTAAGAGCCTGTTTAGAATTGAGCTAGAAAGTTTAAAAAATGCTTTTAACTGTTTAAAGCTTTTTAAAAGAAAAAATGATATACTTGATAAATTTATAAAAAATGTTTTAATCACCTAAAAAAGCTGAAAATATACTTTTTAAATAGTACCAAATTGAAACTTTTATCGAAAAGCTCAAACAGATAATTGTATACTTTAAAAAAATTAATATAACTAACTTTAAAATTACTGTAGAGACATGGTTGCCAAATAGTAAATGACTTTTTAATGGTAAAGCTTGTTATTTAAGTTATAAGCTACAAGCCCTAAAGTTATAAACTATATTTCCCACCGCAATCCTAAACATGCACTAACACTCATGGGCTTGGGCTTTTGGGTGATCGAGTAGGGCACATTTTAAATATTTGAGCCTATAGTTTGAATAGTGTAGGAAATTTATAATAGGGTTCCCCGAGTTTTGGACCTCGACTCAAAAAAATAAAAATAAAAATAATCCAATTTGTTAAAAGATTATCTCGACCCATAAAAAGATTTTTAACCTAAATATCTGTGACACTCTCAACTCTTATGTACAGACACGTGAAAATTGAGACGTTGGAATGATGACAACATGGGTCACACATCCCATCGCCAAATGCCAAGTGTGTGTAAGCAACACGTGTACAATAAAAATAACACAACGGGTATAAAAGTCTTACAACTAAGTACCAGAATTTTGTTTAAATACAAATTCGCTTAAAGCACAAGCGTATCAAAATATTACAAGTTTCAACATTGTTTCAAATCCAAATTACATAACATAAAAATAAGATAATTCCAAAAGTAAAACAACTCCAAGTGAATAGTCTGGCGGAGCCGACTCCTCCTCCTCAAACTCTGCATCAAAATCTACGATACCAGAACTGGTACTGCAGGTAAGTAATAATCCAAACACCACAAGATAAAAATATATTAAATTCAACAATATGCATGAACAAATGCCAAATGCCATGGTCCGAAAATCCTCATTTTTCCATGAACGCAAATATCCCCTTTTTGGCCCACAATAAATTCCTTTAAAACAGTTCCTCACCATTATCTCAAATAATGGCCCAACACGAGAAAACTACAATTTTTCCAGAAAATGGATCACAAAGTCCAACTATAAAATCTCGACATTTTCCCAGAAAATGACCCACAAATAATCATTTAATCAAACTCGCCATTTTCCTGGGAAAATGGCCCATATCCGAAATCCAAAACCAGTTTCCAATTTAATGCATGCACCATGATCTCTCATAAGGATCATTCGCACACTTTGACTCCTATGCCGCACCGCAAGTAACAATTACGCATGTGACATCTAAACTAGCAATATCCAGTCTCGCGCCCAGCGCGTACCTGGACCAGGCATCCTCTAGTCCCCGCCAGCTGAGGGACCACGGAGTCGACAAGACAACGTTACTGTATAGTGTGATCCGGTCGTCGCCCAGTGACAACCGAGGGGATGTCACTCAGTATTATCCACTCCCGAGTGATCAGAGGAGCTCCATCGAGATAATGCCTCATCCCAGTTTGGGGTCGTTATACACATGCACCCGAAAATCCATTTATGCCTGAAAACCCAGTTTTCACAATTTAACACATGTACATGCATGCACCATGCAATGCAAATGAGACGATACAAAATATCCAACAATTCTTAACATCAACAACAAACAAATAACTCCTTTCTCAAATCCATCTAACCCCCGACTCCTTGGACTCAGTTCGGAATAACCAACCAGTCACAATATATTGTAAAAGTAATAATATATTTAAATCTAAAATGAAGTTTGAAAAATACTTACAGTGCTATAAAATAATTTTCGAAGGATCAAGGGGCTGCAAACGGTGAAGAAAAAAGCAATGTAATAGTGTAAAAACACTGTGGCTGTGGGTTGCAAAATACCCACTTTTGAACGGGGACGAACCAAGTCTTAGGATTGATAGGGAATGGTTTAGAGGTATTTATGAACCTAGTGGAAGAGAGGATTGGCCGTGGGTGGCGGCGAAAACGACGGTATAAGGCCAAAAATCCCAAAACGGAAAGTGAGGTCGTGGGGGCTGCTTCGGTGACGGATCGGAGCTGGAAATGGGTGGTTTAGGACGGCAAGAGGTCGGTGATGAAGCTGTAAAGAGATAGTGGCCGGAGGTAGAACGACGGTGGCGCTGGAGGGAAAAGATGCCGTGGCTTGGACTAGTTCATGGTGGTTAAGGGCGGCATGGATGGAGGTGAAATTTGGTGGGGATGATCACCGGTCGGAGGGGAAGAAATCTGGGCGGGTGGTGCAGGTCATGGCACCGGCGAACAACGGCTCTGGGCAGCTAAAGGAAAACGTCGAAAATGGAGGAGAGAGAGACGGGCGCACGGGGAGGGAAAAACCGGAGGAAAAGGAGAAGAAAAAAGAAAGAAAAAGAGAAATGAAAGAGAAAGGAGAAAAAGAAAAAGAGAAAAAGAAAATATGGGGAAAAGAAATGTGGTTTAGTCCTCACCTCTGGAGTCCAGAAACTGATCCGACGAAAACAACTTTAAAAGCTATAAAACAAAGAAAATAATTTAAATACAACATCTATCTAAAATATAATAAATAACTAGTAAAAACTAACAACAAAATTTTAAATCTAAAAACAAACTAAAATAATCTAAATAGCAATTTAAACTCAAAACAATAATAATTATTAAGAAAGCTCTACAAAATAAATTTCGCAACTAAATCAATTCAATTAAAATTCGATAATTTGAAATAAAAGAATCAATATTTTAATTAAATTAAAATACTCAATCAATAAAAACACGTAAAAACGGGGTATCACAATATCAAACCCAAAGAAAAATCATAATCCACTAAAACAAACTTCCCTTCACACATATTACTCCAACTAATCCAATGAATTCTCCTTCCCTCCTTCTTTTGCCCCCACCAAAACTTAGACATTAAACCCTCGAACTCTGAATAGGAACTAGTAGGCAAAAGGAAACAACTCATGGAATAAGTTGGGATGGATAACGCAACAGCTTTTAATAAAACCTCCTTACCCCCTTGAGACAACATTTTTTCCTTGCAACTTTGTAGCTTTTGCCAAACCCTTTGCTTGATAGATTGAAAGACCTAGATTTTGATCTACCAACTATAGGAGGTAACCCAAGATACTTCTCATACTGCTGAATTTCACCATTACCCTATAGCAACCGAATCTCTTCCCTTACATCCACCCCCACATTACTACTAAATACCATTGAAGTTTTCTCCTTGTTAATCTTCTACCTCGACACACTCATGAACATCTAACACAACTTGAACTCTCCTATTTTCCTCCACCTCAGCCTTACAAAAAATAACTCTATCATTTGCAAATAGCAAATGATTAATGTTGGAGCACCCCTACAAATTTTAACCCCAAAAATTTCCTTCCTTATTCCTGTTGCATTCAACAAAGAGGTGAGCCCTTTAGTACAAAGTAGAAAGAGAGATAAGAGTACAAAGGGTCCCCTTATCTCAAGCCCCTACTAAGAATAATAAGCCCTTTCAGCTTTCCAATAATCAACACAGAAAAAACACTGTTTGAACATAGAGCATCACCAAGGAAATAAAACCTACATGAAACCCCATCAGTTCCATCACCTTTTTAAGAAAACACCACTCTACTCTATTGTAGGCCTTACTTATATCCAATTTCAATGACATATACCCTTGTTTCCCCTTCTTTTTGTGCTTTAAAAAATGCACTAACTCATAAGCTATAAGCACATTGTCTGTAATTAAATGGCTAGGAACAAAAGCACTCTGACTCTATGACGCATCCAACTCCCACGTATGGACACGTGGAGATTGAGGCATCGGGATGATGACAACACGGGTCATGCACCCTATCAATAAGTGACAATACGAGGGCGTCACAAACTCTCCCCAACAATACTAGGTAAAATAGCTATCAAGCTATTGGAGATGACTTTAGAAATCAATTTATAAGCGACATTACACAAACTAATGAGCCTATAATTAGCAACAACAATGAGGTATTTCTTCTTTGGAATGAGAGTGATGTATGTATGGTTAAGAGATTGAGGAAAATCACCTAAATTTAGAGCTTGTAATAGTGCTTCAATGACTGAGGTGCCCACCAAATGCCAATATTTCTGAAAAAACATTGAGGACATCCCATCAGGACCAAGAACTTTGGATGGATTCATTTTAGACAATGCTTGCAAGACTTTAACTTCAGTATACCTCTGACTTAGATCCTGATTCATTGTTGGTGTTACTCTAGTAGTAAGAGATTCTAGAAATTTAGTAGCACCACTTGGATTTGAGCTCTTAAAAAGGTTCTCAAAATAGTTTAAAAGAACCCTATCCCTATGCTCAACAAATGTGACGCCCCCAACTCCCACTTACGGACACTTGAAAATTGAGGCGTCGAGATGATAACAACACGGGTCACACATCCCATCAAAAGTGTGTGCACAACCGAAAGTGTACAACAAAAAAATAATGTCGCGAAATAATAAAGTCAGTCGTTTAAGTAGAATTTGTTTAAATATAAACTCGCTTAAAAACAAGCGTACTAAAAATATTACAAATAACCAGTAAAAATAGAATACAAACCAAAAGTAATAACTAAACTCGAGAAATAAGTCACAACCCACAAGAGAGTGATCCCCGATCACTCCTCCGGCTAGCTCAACCTCCCCATCATTTGCATCCAAATCGTAACAATCCAAATGAACCACAAGATAAAAATACATTCATGCAATAACCAAATGCATGAACATGATGCCATATGCATATGTCCCAAAAATCATCATTTCCCAAAATAACCAATTTTACACACACGCCAAAATCTCATTTTGGCCCAAAAACCCAATCCATTAAAACAACCTCCATTTTTCCAGAAAATGGCTCACATGTCCAAATCTCACTATTTTCCTAGAAAATGGCCCTATAACCAACCATTAGAGCATTGTAGGGAGGAATCACATGCGGGACTCTACCACCATCCTTGTTTACCACGATCCCTACGCGTGCACTATAAGTAAGAATCACAGGCGGGGCGCTACCACCGTCCCTGCTTACCACCATCCCTACAACTCCGTTTGTAGGCGGGAATCGCAGGTGGAACTCGACCACATCCTTGGTTACCACCATCGTTATACGTGTACCGTAGGTGGGAATCACAGGTGAGACTCTACCACCGTCCCTGCTTACCACCATCCCTACAATACCCCTGACTCAAACGAGTTAATCCAATCATTCAAATATACCCAAAATCATTTCTCGCTTGAAAATCTAGTTTTCAAATATGCATATGAACATGTATGCAATTACATGAAAATCTAGTTTTCCTTTTTAAACATGAACATGCATGCACTATGCAATGCTTACTACAAGATACCAAAAATAACCAACAACAACAATTTCTAGCATCAATCAACATCAAACAATTATATACACAACTCCGTCCTCCAATCCAACCGACCCTGAATTTCTCAGACTAGTCCGGCACAACCAACCAAATCACAATTATTGTTAATGCAAAAATATATTTAAATCTTAAACGAAGTTTGGAAAATACTTACAGCGCTACAAAATAATTTTTGGAGGATCAATGAGCTACAAAAGGTGGCGGAAAAGCAACATAATAGTGCAAAATGCACTGTGGCCGTGGGTCACAAAATACCCACTTTTAAATGGGAACAAATTAAGACTCAGAATTAATAGGGAATGACTTAGAGGTGCTGGTGAAGCTAGTGGAAGTGGTGGTTGGCCATGAGTGGTGGCGAAAATGGTGGTGGAGGTCAAAAATAGTCTAAATGGAGTTTAGCTCGTGGTGGTTGCTCTAGCAATGGATCGGAGCTAAAAATGGGTGGGTCAGGTCAGCAAGAGGCCGGTGATGAAGTGGTGAAGAAATGGTGGCCGGGGGTGGAGCGACAGCGGCACTAGAGAAAAATGATGTTGCGGCTTGGAGGAGCTTGTGGTGGGAGGGGGGTGTTCACCGGCCAGAGGGGAAGAGAATGGGAGGGGCGGTGTGGCTCACGGCAGCATGGGCAGAGGTACTGGGCTAGGGGAAGCAAAAGGAAGGAGGGAGAGAGGGAAACGGGTCGCGCGTGGGGAGTGAAAAGCAGGGGAAGAAAGAAGAAAAAAAAAAAGAAAAAAGAAAAAAGAAAAAAGAAAGAAGAAAAAGAAAAAGAAGAAAAGGAAAAGAGGAGAAAAAGAAAAAGGGAAAAAGAAAAAGGAAGGAAAAGAAATGAGGTACAGCCTTTCCCAACTCAAGGTCTCAAACAGATCCAACGAAAATAGATTTTAAAATGGCGAGTTAAATAAAATAATTTAAACATAGTGACTAAATAAAATAAAATAATAAAACCCAAGAATAAACTATTTTAAAATAAAAAGCACAATAAAATAAATAAAAGCCAAATAAAAATGCTACAACTCAATATTAATAAAATAAAATAGTTAAGCCCAACAATAAAATAATTTAAAATAAAGAGCATTTTAACTGCAAAACAATAATTAATATTAAGAAAGCACATAAAAATAAATTTCACAACTTAAAAATCATAAAATAAATTTAGCGATAAATCCGATAATTTAAAACAAAAGAATTAATATTTTAAATTAATTAAAATAATGCTTCAATAAAAATACACTAAAATAAGAGGTATCACACCAAACTGCCACACCCTTTCCTCAACTTTTACTTTTACTAATATGTTTTTTCTCCTCCTCTGAGATGTCTTCATGTGAAAATACTCGGAGTTTTTGTCACCATCTTTTAGCCACAATGCTTTGGACCTTTGCCTCCACATCACCTTATCCATTTTCATCCATTTATGCACTTCCTCTCAAGCCCTCTCATGATCTATTTTTAGTTCCCCTACTAGATCATAAGCATACAACAGCTCCATTTTCTGTCTTGCCACGTTCAACTGCTTTCGAACATTACCAAAACAATGTTTATTCCAGCTATCCAAGTGACTCCCACACTCCTTTATCTTGTTCATCACATCAAGTATGCCATTCCTTCTCTTCTCCCCTCCTCCAAGTTATCTTGATAATATCCTCACAAGCTTGCTCCCCTACCCTTATTTCTTCAAACTTAAAACTGGATTCTATATTGAATGTGACCCCCTTCTCCCTTAATGTTAACCCATATTGGAACATGGTCCAAGTAAGCCACCAAACCATGTGTAACAAAAGCATTTGGAAACTTACTCCACTACGGAACATTCACTAGAGCTCTATCCAGTCTCTTACTAATACATTGAGACCCTCCCATCCTACTACTCCATGTAAATTTGTTACCCCTAAACCCCATATCCCTCAAAGCACAATTTGCCAATTCGACCTTGGTCTCCCTCCCCATTTCTCATGATGATGCAAAAGTTCATTAAAATCACCTACCACCAGCCAAGATTCACCATTTTGTCTACCAAGTGTTCGTAACAAATCCCAAGTTTTAAATCTTTACCTAACTTCGGAAAAACCATAAATGCTAGTTAAAAACCAAGATGCTTTTTGAGGGTCGTCTTCAATCAAAGCATCAATATGACATTGTGAATAAGTAATAATTGACAAGTTTATATCCCTTCCCCACAACAAAGCAAGACCCCCCTTCCTTCCACGACAATCAACCACCAAACAGTTTGCAAAACCTAATTTGTACTTACATACCTTGAATTCATGAGCCTTAAGAGTGTCTCATGCAAGAATAGGATTTCGGGAACTTCCCTCTTCACAAGATCGTAAAGGGTCTGAATGCGCCATGGGTTCCCAAGCCCATGGGCATTCCAACTTATAATCTTCATTTACTTCAGTAGTGCTGTTCAACAGCCACCGTCAATCCAATTTTAGCACTCTAAGTTTCCTCAGCCGCATGAACACCATCAAAATTTCCTCACTTGACAGGCCTACCATCACCCTCTTCATCTCTAAATAAACCCTATCGCTTTTTAGAATGTGGGAGCCGTTGTGAGTAATCATATGCAGAACTTGAAGAACTAGATAGAAATGACAGTCGTTTCCATTTTTGACTCGTATACCCATCTGGTCGTTCATTCATAGCGAGGCCCCTTCTAATTTTCTCTTCGGACTGATCTAGCCCAACAACCTTCAGAGGCCCATCCTACTGTATAGCATTAAATGTCTCCATATTTGAAAAATTAATTCATGTAGGAAAGTCATCTTCAACATTCATTTGAACCCTTTTTGCAACGGTCCCTGATTTCTCGCCTCCTTCCATAAATGTTTCCGCATGTTCATCCAAAACACGATCCGTGGATTTTGCGAAACTGTTAGATGCATTTATCTATATCCCGTTAGATCGCACCGAACAACCAAGAGACGTTACGTCAACTTTTTTGGCCATCGTAGACCCCCTTGGGTTTGAAACATCCGGTGGATCATCATGTCTTCCAGTTCACTGACTGTCTCTTCTTTCCCATGAATGACCGTCGCGAAGTTGATCACCATAGTTGGTTGCTCGTAGCCAAGCACCATATGGAAGAGTGTCCTCATTTTTGACCTATGCAACATCCTTACTCAACCCACATTCCATATCCCCATGTCCCAGACAATCGCACCAGAAGCAGAAATTAGGGAGTCTCTCATAAGAGAATCTAACCCAACATGATTCATCATTCCACATTGAAAATTTAGTACCCCTTAACAAAGGTTTCGGAACATCAAGGGTGGCCCGTACTCTTAGAAACTCCTCCCAAGCCAACTCCCCCTTATCCAAGTCCACCTATTCAACCCGCCCTATTTTCTTACCAAAACGGCCCTCCACATAGTCATTTCGAGCCCTCAAAGGACGATCATGAATCCTTACCCAGAAAGTAGCTTCTTGGATCTTTATTTGATGCACCTGCTTACTACCATCAACCTCCTACATCAATACTAATTGCTTATCAAAAGACCAAGGACCCTCTTGCAACACCCTTTCCTTATCACATAGATCCTTGAATTCAACAAGACTTAGATTAGAGTTGAGATCACGAAAGTGCACCCCTTGCACTGGACGCCATGCACACTTCATTGTTAGCTTGAACGCTTCACGATTGTAATGTTTTTTAGAAAGAAGAGTCATAACCAAACCCTTTCCTTTACATAGAGAAATATCTTCCAACTTACTAGATTCCACAACCACTTCTGCCTCCTCTTGTTCAGTTAATGATAAACATTTATACAACCCATCTAAATCATCAGCCATGCTGCCTTTAACACCAGGGAGCATTATCAACTTTCACCTCTATAAAACTTCATATTCTTTATTTCTTTCCTCATTTGGTATTAGCAGCAAATTAATATTTTGTATGATTTGGCAACACAGAATTTTTGAAAATACAATGAAATCATTTATTCAAATCAATTGGAACACAAAATTATTGAAAAATCCTAAAAGTCAAAATTCAATAATTAGGCAGCTCTTAAATAACAAATTTAACTCAATAAGTAATTAGATCAACTCAATGAAATCAATAACAACATAAAATAATAAAAAAATGCTAAAAATCTTCAAACTCTAAAACTTGGGATTCCATAATTAGGCAGCTCTCAACAACATAAAGAAATCAAATTAATATATACTTACGGTATCACACTGGAAACTAGTCTATATGGTGGGGTTGAGGTTGCTACGGCGTCATGGCAACACGGCGCACAGGGCAGAGAGAAACATAGATGTGAGAAGAGGATTTGGGAAGGAGTGAGTAGACAAAAAGGGGTCCTTAGTTTTGGACCCCGATGAACACCAAACGATGTCGTTCCACTTGAAATGGAATGATGTCTTTTCAGTTAGAGTAATGCTACATACAGTCACTTTTGCATACTCCTTGATATGATTAGTTGCATTAATTTATTTAATACACAACCAATCACATCAGTGAAGTGTTTAAAAGAGTACGTAAAAGTGACTGCACATATAATTTTTGTTTCAGTTAATTAGTTTAAAGTATCAAATGTAAAATGATGCCATTTTACATATGATTAAAAATAATAATTTAATTTTTCAAAGTCGGAGTTTAGAGGAAGTTTTCGACTTCATTGGAGTTAGAGGAAGTTTTGTCTAGTCATATCTGGGTAGGCAATGACATCAGGAGGAATGGAAACATGATAGAGAGGAGATAAACAGAAAGGGTTTGAAGTGAGAGAAGAGTGTCTACGAAAATGAGGGGGGAGAAGATCAAAAGAGGGGAAATTGACTTTGGGCCCGAAATTGATCAAACCGAGATCATTCCACTTGAAATGGAATGACGTTGTTTCTTCCAATGTCTTTTGACCCCTAACAAATACAAAACAATGTCATTTTACAAGATGCAAAAATACCACCGTTTTACGTTTCTTTAATATATATATATATATATATATTAGTTGGAGTCGAAGCCAACTAAATGTTGGTCAAAATTGGAGTTGGCAAAAGTTTTGCTTAGCCCTGGCATGTTGCTGAACCACGAAAATATTTTTTGTTTTGTGGTTGAGTTCTGTTTTGTTTTACTTCACGTTCCTGCATCTCTTTTTCACAACAACTGTGTTGAGGTAAAATTGAGTTGATTGGCATATGCTTGTGAAAATCCTGGTGAAATTTTGTTGTAACAAGTGCTGAAGCGGGGTAACATGAAAAGGGTTGAGTGTGCTAACATGGCTTGAGCAGAACTCAAAACAGAGAGTTCGCTCGATGTGCACTCGATGTAGCGCTCGAGTGGAACTCTTCTAGAGAGGTTCTCTTGATGTGTGCTCGATGTAGCGCTTGAGTTGAACTCTTCCTGAGAGGTTTGCTTGATGTGCGCTTGACGTGTCGCTCGAGCAGTTTCTGAAAGACAACGTACGCTTGACTCGTGTGATACCCCGTTTTTATGTGTGTTTTTATTGAATGAGTATTTTAATTTAATTAAAATATTGGTTCCTTTATTTTAAATTATCGTATTTTAATTGAATTTATTAAGTTGTGAAATTTATTTTGTAGAGCTTTCTTAATATTAATTATTGTTGTGTTTAAATTGCAGTTTAATTTACTTTAGTTTATTTTTAGATTTAAAATTTAATTGTTAGTTTTTACTACTTAATTATTATATTTTAGCTAGATGTTGTGTTTAAATTATTTTATTCAATTTATAGCTTTTAAAGTTGCTTTCATTGGATCAGTTTCTAGATTCCAGAGGTGAGGACTGGATCTCATTTCTTTTTCCCATTTTTTTTTCTCTTTTTCTTTTTCTCCTTTCTCTTTCTTTTCTCTTTTTCTTTCTTTTTTCTCCTCTTTTTCCTTCGGTTTTCTTTCTCTCCCGCGCGCGTTCTCTCCTTTTCTCTTTACCGTCATTTTCCTTTAGCCACCCAGAGCCACCGTTCGCCAGCGTCGTGACCTACACCACCCACCCAGTTTTCTTTTCCTCCAGCCGGTGATCATCCCCACCAAATTTCACCTCCATCCGAGCCACCGTTAACTACCACGAGCTTCTCCAAGCTACAGTGTCTTTTCCCTCTAGCGCCGCTGTCATTCCACCTCTGGCCACTATCTCTTTACAGCTTCATCATCGATCTCTTTACATCCTAAACCATCCATTTTTGGCTCTGATCCGTCGCCGGAGCAGCCCCCATGACCTCACTTTTTGTTTTGGGCTTTTTGGCCTTCCACCGCTGTTTTCTCCGCCACCCACGGCTAACCCTCACTTCCACTAACTTCATAAACACCTCTAAGTCATTCCCTATCAATCTCAAGTCTTGGTTCGTCTCCATTCAAAAGTGGGTATTTTTGAGTGGGTATTTTTACAATCCACAGCCACAGTATTTTTACACTGTTACGTTGCTTTTCCTCCGCCTTTTGCAGCCCATTAATCCTCCAAAAATTATTATATAGCGTTGTAAGTATTTTCTAAACTTCCTTTTAGATTTAAATATATTATTGCTTTAACAATAAATTGTGACTGGTTGGTTATTCCAGACTGAGTCCGAGGAGTCGGGGGTCGGATGGAGTTAATTATGTTTGGTTGATGTTGAGATTTATTGGATATTTGGTGGCTTGATGTTTGCATTGTTCATGCATGTTCGTGTTTAAAAAGGAAAACTGAGTTTTCGTGTAATTGCATGCATGTACATGTGTTGGAACTTGAAAACTAGGTTTTCAAGCGAGAAATGATTTTTGGCATATGTGAATGATTGGATTGACTGGTTTGAGTCAGAGGCACATGTAGGGATGGTGGTAGAGTCCTGCCTGCGATTCTCGCCTACGGTGCACGCGGCGTAGGGATGGTGGTAAGCAGGGACGGTGGTAGAGTCCTGCCTGTGATTCCAGCCTATGGTGCACGCATAGGGATGGTGGTGAGCAGGGATGGTGGTAGAGTCCCACCTGTGATTCCCGCCTACAGTGCTCTGATGGTTTGGTTAATGGGCCATTTTCTGGAAAAATGGCGAGATTGGTTTTTGGGCCATTATCTAGGATAATGGTGAAGTTATGTTTAAAGGAAATGTTTTGGGCCAAAATGAGATTTTTGGCGTGCGTGGAAAATGTGGATTTTTTGGGACATATGCATATGGCATCATTTTCATGCATATTATTGTGGCATGGATATATTTTTATCTTGAGATTTGTTACGTTTATTACTTACCTGCGGCACCATTTTTGGTACCGTAGATTTTGATGCAGAGTTTGAGGAGGAGGAGGCTAAGCCCGAGGAGACGGCTCCACCAGAGTATTGACTTAGAGTTGTTTTATGTTTGGAAATTATTCTACTTGCTTTTATGTTATATAAATTGGGATTTGAAACAATGTTAAACTTGTAATATTTTGGTACACTTGTGTTTTAAGAGAATTTGTATTTAAACAAAACTCTGGTACTTAGTTGAAAGACTTTATTACCTGTTGCGTTAATTTTATTGTACATGTGTTGCTTATACACACATTTGGCACTAGGTGATAGGATGTGTGACCTGTGTTGTCATCATCCTGACGCCTCGATTTCCACGTGTCCATACGTGGAAGTTGGGGGCGTCACAACTCGCGCTTGACACTTTGCTCGAGCCAATGTTTTAGACAACTTAATTTCTAGGGTTTGAGCACCGTGTTCTCTTGGGACATATAAATAGAACAACTTGTTCTGTTCTTTGGTGTAGAGAAACAGAGCAAAATCCCAAGGTGCTTCTAAGAGCTTTTGAGAGAAACTTTTCCCTACATTGTTGAATCTCTCTTAGATAAACATATCTCCACCAAACCACACTCAAGATCAACCTTTATTTGAGTCCATTGGAGTGGATGTGTACATTGGCTGGGAAGAGTCCAGAGCTGTTGTTAATGTAGAGATCGGAGGTTCTTGTGGGAAGCTATAGAAAGATCGGAGTTCTGGCACTACATGCATGTAGAGATTGAGTGGGTCACTCGTGGTGTTGCAAGCCAAGTTTAGCTACCACAAACGTTTTGTGAGTGTCTCTAAATTGGTTGTAACAAACTTAAGTTTTTATAGTGGATTTGAGGTGGTGTCTTACGCCCAGAGTAGTTTTAGATTTTGAAGACGTTCTTCAAATGAGTTTCCACTTCGTGACCAATTTGTTGTGTTGATTATTTGTGTGATTTGTTTCTTTGATTAATTGTTGTGTAACAATATTTTTGAATAGACCATAAAAATTGAACCGCACCTATTCACCCCCCTCTAGGTATAGTGTTGGCACAAAACCACTGCTTTTTCAATTGGTATCAGAGTGAGTTCACTCCATTAGGATTTAGTTCTTGAGTGTGATCTTGCTGTAGTGGTTTAAATGGATAGGTTTC
This sequence comes from Carya illinoinensis, assembly GCF_018687715.1. Lineage (NCBI taxonomy): Eukaryota > Viridiplantae > Streptophyta > Magnoliopsida > Fagales > Juglandaceae > Carya > Carya illinoinensis. Next base: position 28,219,794 of record NC_056753.1, read on the forward strand.
AATTACTCACATTGCCACCATATTTTGATGGAAACAACTATGCGTATTGGAAAGTTTGAATGAGAGCTTTCCTGAAGTCTGTGGATGAACGAGTGTAGGTTTCCATAACAAAAGGATGGAAACAACCAGTTGCAATCATCGAGGGGTTCAAACCCCCAAGAGTGTGGAAAATTATTCTAGGGATGGAGTCAACGAGTGTAGTTGGAATAGCAAAGGCCTGAATGCGATATTCATGGCTGTGTCCCTGGAGAATTCTGGACTGAGTCTGAGGAGTCTCGGGGGTCGGATGGAGGGAGGACGGAGTTGCCTGTTTATTTGATTTATGATGGTGGGATTATTTTATTATGCATTGTTATGGCATTACATGGTGCATGCACGTGTGTTTGTGGAATTGTGTGAAAGGCCTGTGTATTGGCGTGAGTGGTTTTACGGGTGCGTGTGTATCACGAGCCCAAGCCGGGATGGGTTATTATCTCGGTGGAGCTCCTCTGGTCACTCGGGAGCGGAATAAACTGAGTGATGTCTCCTGAGTTGTCGAGAGCGATGACGGGAGCGGGGCTAGGGGATGCTTGGCTACGAACGCGCCAGGCACGGAACCGGGCATCGCCCTACTCACCGACTCCGTGGCCCTTCGCTGGCGAGGGCTAGAGGATGCTTGGCTACGCACGCGCGGGGCGCGGAACTGGGCATCGCTCGTTAGGTGTCACATGCGCGGTGGTACTCTACGGTGTGACACTGGAGCCAGGGTGTGCGGATGATCCCTAGGGGAGGTCATGGTGCATACGGTTAAAATTGGATAATGGTTTGTGAGGCCAAATGGGACTTTTGGCGTGGGCCAGATGGACTTCTGGCGAGATATTGGGCCGGATGGACTTCTGGCGAGATATTGGGCCAAATGGACTTTTGGCGTGTTTTTCGGAAAGGATGTGTTTTTGGGCCAAATGGGTTTTTGGCGTGTGTGAAAAACTTGTGTTTTATGGGCTTTGTGCATTGGACATGGTTCATGCATCTTGTTTGAGTTTTATGTGTTTTTATCTGGTAGTGTTTGGGTTTTACTTACCTGCGGTACCATTCGTGGTTCCGTAGCTTTTGGTGCAGAGTTAGAGGACGAAGAGGAGGAGGCTGAGCCTGAGGATGCGGCTCCGCCGGGTTTCTGATGCTATCTTTTATATTTGTTAAAACTGTATTTGTGTTTTGTAATATTTTATCTATGTACGTTTTAAACAGCTTGTATTACATTAAGAGAAAAATTCTGGTACTTAGTTATGACTTTCGTTATCCGCTGCGTGTTTCTCTGTACACATCTGTTGCCTTGCACACACTCGGCACCCGTCGATGGGATGGTGACCCGGGTTGTCACCATCCGGACGTCTCAATTTCCCCGTGTTCGGGCGTGGAGATTTGGGGGCGTCACAGGTGGTATCAGAGCGGTTTGGCTCTGGGTAAAACCACATGTCCCGTAGGTAGTACCAGAATGTTTTTAAAGTTGTGTTTTGAAAATTATGTTGAGTATAGTTGTTTTATTTGTTTTATTTGTTTGGGCTTGTTTGCTTGTTTTTATTTTATTAGTTATGTTTTGGCATGCTGGTTCCTTTTGTTTCTTGCTGTGTAGTGCTGTTTTTTTTGTTTTTGTTGGTTTTATGATGGTTTTATTTGTTTTCTTAAAGGAGGGTCAAGAGTGGTGTTGTGACAGGAAAATGGGGAGACCAGGGAGACCAAGGAAAAATACTCAGGAACCACAGGACAATACCTCCAGGGATGACTCCATAGCCGAAGCAATTCGGCAGATGACGGAGTTTATGCAACAGAGTGCGAGGTCTCAACAGGCAGGGCCTTGGCCACCACAAGGACCTTGGCCACCACAAGGGGGTCCTTGGCCACCATCAGGAGGGCCTTGTCCACCATCAGGAGGACCTTATCCACCGTCAGGAGAGCCTTGTCCGCAACAAGGAGGGTATTGACCACAACCGGGAGGTCTCTGGCCATATCAGGGAGGACCTTGGATGTATCCAGGAGGGTCCAGTAGCATGGTGCAAGCCGGATGCACCTATGAGCGCTTCTTGGCGCATAGGACTCCACACTTCACGGGAAATGAGGATCCAATTCAGGCTGGAAAATGGATCAAAGATCTGGAGAAGACTTTTGAGGTGTGTGGGTGCACTGAGGCACAGCAAGTACTTTACGCCAGCTATCTCTTGCAAGGTACCGCTTCTGATTGGTGGGATACCAAGAGGGTGCTGTTGGAATCTGAACTGGGATCTTTCGCTGCGGTGACCTGGCAGCGTTTCAAGAAGGAGTTCAATGACCGCTTCTTTCCCGCATCGGTAAGGAAGCAAAAGACAAGAGAGTTCTCCAATCTGGTCCAAGGGGGCGCGACTGTGGAGCTGTACGCCCGGAGGTTCATAGAACTTGAGCGGTTTGCTCCTCACCTTGTCGCCACTGAGGAGATGCGAGCAGATCGTTTCCAGGAGGGGCTGCGTCATGACATACGCCGTATGGTGGTCAGCCATCGGATATCCACTTTTCAGGAGTTAGTGGATGTGGCCACCCTTATAGAGCGGGAAAATAATCTGAGTATGGGCTCCCCTCCAGGGCAAAAGAGGCGGAGTTTTTCTGGTGAAGGAAGCAGCTCGGGTTCGCCTCAGAAGTTTGTTCAGCGGACCGGAACTCGACCTCAAGCATCCTCAAGTGTTTGCATGGGAGGACGTATGCCTGTTTGTGGAGTTTGTAATAGAGCTCATGAGGGCGAGTGTCGGACGAGTAGCGGACCCCAGTGTTATCGGTGCGGCCAAGTGGGACATATTGCTCGGGATTGCCCCGTCAGAGTTCAAGGAAGCCGTGGAGGTAGACACGGCGGAAGAACCAACCCGAGACAAGCAGTGCAAGCCCGGGTTTATGCTGTCACACCCGGAGAGGTGGATGATGAGGCACCAGCGACCCATGATGCTGGAGTAATCACAGGTATGGATTAATTTAATTTTTTAAGTTGGATTTAATTTTTGGTGCATTTGGTTTCTTCGTTGTTTTTTTTGGATTTCATGGGTTGTGCGTTTGGTTCAGGAAGAGTCCGTTTGTATGAGTTTTATGCTTGTACTTTGTTTGATTCCGGTGCTTCACGATCGTTTGTGTCTTCCACATTTGCTCGGGTGTGTAATTTGGTCACGGAACCGTTGCCGAAGGCTATGGTAGTGGCTCTACCTGATGGCGAGATGGTGTGGTGTTCCAAGGTTGCTTTGGGATGCCCGTTAAATTTTGAGGGAAGATTCTTGGATGCGGATTTGGTGGTGTTCAAGCTGTTGGGTTTTGATATCATCCTCGGGATGGATTGGCTATACCGATATTCTGCGAGTATTAATTGCAGAAGTCGGATAATTAGCTTTCAGCTTCCAGATGGTGATTGTCTGGAATTTGTGGGGAGTAGATTAAAAGAGAAACCGATAATTATATCGGCGATTCAGGCAAGACGAGAGATTGCATGGGGAGCGGATGCATTCTTGGTGCAGATGGTGTCCACGCCAGCTGAGAAGAAGTCTTTGGCCGACATTCCAGTTGTGGAAGAATTCCCCGATGTGTTTGTGGATGACTTGCCCGGACTACCTCCTGTTCGGGAGATGGAGTTTGTTATAGACTTGGAACCTGGAGCGGCTCCTGTGCACAAAGCTCCTTATCGCATGGCACCGGCTGAATTGAAAGAGTTGAAGACTCAGTTGCAAGAACTGGTAGAGAAGGGATTTATTCAGCCTAGTACGTCGCCGTGGGGTGCACCAGTTTTATTTGTTAAGAAGAAAGATGGAACCCTCCATATGTGCATTGACTATCGGGAATTGAATAAGGTGACCATCAAAAATAAATACCCACTCCCGCGGATTGATGATTTGTTTGACCAGCTTCAAGGAGCAGCCGTGTTCTCCAAGATTGATCTGAGGTCGGGATACTACCAGCTGAGAATCAGAGACCAGGATGTGCCTAAAACTGCTTTCAGGTCGAGGTATGGGCATTATGAATTTAAGGTGATGTCGTTTGGGTTAGCTAATGCCCCTGCAGCGTTCATGGATTTAATGAATAGGGTGTTTCAGCCTTACCTGGATTCCTTTGTGGTAGTATTTATTGATGATATACTGATTTATTCCCGAGATGTTGAAGAGCATGTGTATCATCTTAGTCTGGTACTTGAGAGATTGAGAGAACACCAGCTATACGCCAAGCTCAGCAAGTGTGAGTTCTGGTTGGAAGAAGTTAAATTTCTTGGGCATGTAATTTCCCGGGGCGGAGTGGCAGTTGATCCTAGTAAGGTAGAAGCCATTTTGTCATGGCCACGCCCGACTACAGTGCGCGAGATCCGGAGTTTCTTTGGGCTCGCTGGTTACTACCGAAGATTTGTAGAGGGTTTTGCTCGCCTATCCGGACCTCTCACAGCTTTGACTCGGAAGAATACAGAATTTGTTTGGTCAGAGAAGTGTGAGAGAAGCTTCCAGGAATTGAAGAACAAGTTGACAACGGCACCAGTGTTAGCATTCCCAGAACCGCATAAGCCATTCGTAGTCTTCATTGATGCGTCTAAGTTCGGTTTGGGTTGTGTCCTTATGCAGGAAGGATGGATTGTAGCCTATGCATCTCGTCAGCTAAAGGACCATGAGAAGAATTATCCGACGCACGATCTAGAATTGGCTGCGATTGTTTTTGCCCTTAAGATCTGGCGGCACTTCTTGTATGGGGAAGCTTGCGAGGTATTTACCGATCACAAGAGCTTGAAGCATTTGTTTTCCCAGAAAAATCTGAATATGAGGCAGAGGCGATGGCTGGAGCTAATCAGTGACTATCAGTGTGAGATCAAGTACCACCCGGGGAAGGCTAATATAGTTGCTGATGCTTTGGGCCGGAAGTCTCATTTGGAAGATGAAGCCGAACCGTCAAAATTGGAATCGTTGCTTTGTGGGATGAGAAGGCTCCTTATAGAAAGTTCGCAGCAAGTAGAGATTTTGTCTTCAGTTCTTGATATTCGGGTAACTGATTTTGAAGAATTGAAAGCTCTCCAAAGAAAGGATCCGAAGCTGCTGATCATCAGAAAAAGAGTCAGAAAATCTCGAGGGCCGTTGCACTATAGCATGGATAGTGACGGGATACTTCGGTTTCGAGATCGCAGAGTGGTCCCAAAGGACTCAGATTTCAAAGAACGGATCATGGCGGAAGCTCATGCGGCCCCGTATTCAGTTCATCCCGGCAGTACAAAGATGTATCGAGACTTGAAGAAAAATTACTGGTGGGATGGAATGAAGAAAGACGTCGCCTTATATGTTGAGAAATGTCACACATGCCGTCAGGTGAAGGCCGAGCATCAGAGACCTGCAGGTATGCTCCAACCCCTCCCTATTCCTGAGTGGAAATGGGATGATATCACGATGGACTTCGTAGTGGGTTTGCCGAGAACACCTAGTGGGAAGAATTCTGTTTGGGTGATTGTGGATCGGTTAACGAAGAGCGCTCATTTTCTGCCTGTTAATAACACCGACTCTTTGGGTAAGTTGACCCGTTTGTATGTCAAGGAGATAGTGCGACTACACGGCGTACCAAAGAGTATAGTGTATGATCGAGACCCGAGGTTTACGTCGCAGTTCTGGAAGAGTTTGCAGGCAGCCTTGGGTACTAAGTTGAAGTTCAGCACTGCTTATCACCCGCAGACAGACGGCCAGTCAGAGCGCACCATACAGACCCTGGAAGACATGCTGCGAGCATGTGTCATGGAGTTCCAAGGGAGTTGGGAAAATCATTTGCCGCACATTGAGTTTGCCTACAATAACAGCTACCATGCGACCATCCAGATGGCTCCCTATGAAGCTCTTTATGGAAGAAAGTATAGGTCGCCCTTGTGTTGGGATGAAGTTGGGGAGAGTAGGGTAATTGAACCCGAAATAATTCAAGAAATGCAAAGCCAAGTCTGGATCATCGAGACAAAATGGCGGCAGCTCAGAGTCGCCAGAAAAGCTACGCTGACACCCGGAGGAGAGAGTTGTCTTTTGAAGTTGGTGATTGGGTTTATCTTAAAGTCTCTCCCATGAGAGGTGTTAAGCGTTTTGGTAAGAAAAGGAAACTAGATCCGAGGTACGTCGGCCCTTTTCAGATTCTGGAGAGAGTAGGGTCCGTCGCCTATAGGGTTGCTTTGCCAGATTATTTTGGGGATGTTCATGATGTCTTCCACGTATCATCCCTGAAGAAGAGTTTTGGACAGCAAGAGCCACGTTTCGTCGACCCAACAGGTATTCAGTTGCAACCGGATCTCACTTACGAAGTTGTTCCGTCGCAGATTTTGGATTGGAAGGAGCAACAGTTGAGGTCCAAGACGATACCTTTAGTTAAAGTGGCTTGGGGAGATCCGTTAGCTCAAGACTTCTCTTGGGAGCGAGCAGCGGACATGAGGGAGCAGTACTCGTATTTGTTCGAATGATGAAGGTATGTATTTTAACCTTGATCTCAGTTGGTTTATGAGCGTTTATGTGGCTTGCTTTAAGTTGGGGGTTGATTTGCAATTTCGAGGACGAAATTGTTTTTAAGGAGGGGAGGATGTGATGACCCGCTTTTGAGTGTATTTTCGCTGAAATAATTGTTTTTATTTTAATTAATATATCAGTTATTTATTTTAATTTATTTGCGTTTTAAAATTGGTTTTTGATTTAATTTAATTTATTTGAGGTTGTGTTTTATTTCTTTGAGTTGTTTTGTGGTTTTAATCTCTTTTTGGCGGTTTAGTTTTATTTTCCGGATGAGGATTAGATCTCCTCTTTTCCCTACAGTTCTTTTCTTTTTCCTTTCTTTTTCTTTTTCCTCTTTCTTTTTCCTTCTTCTTTTCTTTTTCCTTTCTTTTTCTTTTTTTCTTTTTTTCTTTTCTCTCTTCTCTCTCCCCGCGTTCGGACCCCCCCGAGCTCTCTCTCTCCTCCCTCTCCCTCACGCCGGCGTCCCCTTCTTCAGCTCAGACCGCCACCGTCCGGCCACCGTTCGGCCCCCCACCGGTCCCATTCTCTTCCCCTCCCTCCGGTGCACCACCCCACCCAAGCTCACCCCCAACTGGCCGGCCATTTGGCCGGAAAAAGCCCAGCAAAGCCGCACAGTTTTGGCTCCGATCCGCCGCCGTCGCTCCACCTCCGGCCACCATTTCTTCACCACTTCATCACCGACTCCTTGTCGTCCTAACCCACCCATTTCCGGCCTCTAACGACCACCGGAGCAGCTCCTACGAGCTTGTTTTCCGATTTTGGTATCTCGGCCATTTTCCGGCGATTCCGCCGCCACCCACGGCCGTTCATCACTTCTAATAGCTTCACAACCATCCCTAGACCATACCCTATCAATCTCGTGTCCTAGTTTGTCCCCGTTCAAAAGTGGGTTTTTCACAACCCACGGCCACAGTGAATTTTCACTGTGACGTTGCTGTTTTTCCGCCGTTTGCAACGCCGCTTGTTTTCTAAAATTACCGTATAGCGCTGTAAGTATTTTCCAAACCCTATTTTCAGATTTTAATATATATTGCTCATTCAATTATTTACTGTTGTTGGTTGTTGATTCCGGACTGAGTCCGAGGAGTCTCGGGGGTCGGATGGAGGGAGGACGGAGTTGCCTGTTTATTTGATTTATGATTGTGGGATTATTTTATTATGCATTGTTGTGGCATTACATGGTGCATGCACGTGTGTTTGTGAAATTGTGTGAAAAGCCTGTGTATTGGCGTGAGTGGTTTTACGGGTGCGTGTGTATCACGAGCCCAAGCCGGGATGGGTTATTATCTCGGTGGAGCTCCTCTGGTCACTCGGGAGCGGAATAAACTGAGTGATGTCCCCTGAGTTGTCGAGAGCGATGACGGGAGCGGGGCTAGGGGATGCTTGGCTACGAACGCGCCAGGCGCGGAACCGGGCATCGCCCTACTCACTGACTCCGTGGCCCTTCGCTGGCGAGGGCTAGAGGATGCTTGGCTACGCACGCGCGGGGCGCGGAACTGGGCATCGCTCGTTAGGTGTCACATGCGCGGTGGTACTCTACGGTGTGACACTGGAGCCAGGGTGTGCGGATGATCCCTAGGGGAGGTCATGGTGCATACGGTTAAAATTGGATAATGGTTTGTGAGGCCAAATGGGACTTTTGGCGTGGGCCAGATGGACTTCTGGCGAGATATTGGGCCGGATGGACTTCTGGCGAGATATTGGGCCAAATGGACTTTTGGCGGCCAAATGTGACTTTTGGCGTGTTTTTCGGAAATGATGTATTTTTGGGCCAAATGGGTTTTTGGCGTGTGTGGAAAACTTGTGTTTTATGGGCTTTGTGCATTGGACATGGTTCATGCATCTTGTTTGAGTTTTATGTGTTTTTATTTGGTAGTGTTTGGGTTTTACTTACCTGCGGTACCATTCGTGGTTCCGTAGCTTTTGGTGCAGAGTTAGAGGACGAAGAGGAGGAGGCTGAGCCCGAGGATGCGGCTCCGCCGGGTTGCTGATGCTATCTTTTATATTTGTTAAAACTGTATTTGTGTTTTGTAATATTTTATCTATGTACGTTTTAAACAGCTTGTATTACATTAAGAGAAAAATTCTGGTACTTAGTTATGACTTTCGTTATCCGCTGTGTGTTTCTCTGTACACATCTGTTGCCTTGCACACACTCGGCACCCGTCGATGGGATGGTGACCCGGGTTGTCACCATCCGGACGTCTCCATGTCCCCGTGTTCGGGCGTCGGGATTTGGGGGCGTCACATTAATCCTCCTACCCCCACTCAAGCACATTTCCATAATGCACGGGCATGGGATATGTATACTTAGAACTTCTCTCACTGTACTCCTATTGTCGAGCGTGAAGTCCCCCTCGATGAGCTTAATGAGACCATTATCCCCCGTATTTTTGAGTTGCGCTAGTGGCTAGCCCTGATCACTGGTCATCCCACTCCTTCTGTGGAGTTGGTTTGGGAGTTTTATTCCAACATACATGCCACTCAAAAGGTTTGGGAGCTTTTGAGAGAAACTTTTCCCTACATTGTTGAATCTCTCTTAGATAAATATATCTCCACCACACCACACTCAAGATCAACCTTTATTTGAGTCCATTGGAGTGGAGGTGTTCATTGGCCAGGAAGAGTCTAGAGCTGCTATTGATGTAGAGATCGAGAGGTACTTGTGAGAAGTTATAGAAAGGTAAGAGTTCTAGCACTACATGCATGTAGAGATCGAGTGGGTTACTCGTGTTGTTGCAAGCCAAGTTTAGCTACTACAAATGTTTTGTGAGTGTCTCTAAATTGGTTGTAACAAACTAAAGGTTCTATAGTGGATTTGAGGTGGTGTCTTACACCAGGAGTGGTTTTAGATTTTGAAGACGTTCTTCAAATGAGTTTCCACTTTGTGACCAATTTACTGTGTTGATTATTTGTGTGATTTGTTTATTTGATTCATTGTTGTGTAACAATATTTTTGAATAGACCATAAAAATTGAACTACACCTATTCACGCCCCCTTTAGGTATAGTGTTGGTGTAGAACCATTTCTTTTTCAAACTAGTATCAAGAGCCAAGGTTCGGGTTTAAGGAAGAATGATGGTAGGGGAAGAAGTGAAGGTATTTGGAATCAAGAAGTTTGATGACACAAACTTCAGGTATTGGAAGTTGCAGATAGAGGACTACCTCTATAAGAAGAGACTCAATCTTTTAGTATTGGGGAAGAAGCCGTACAACATGGAGGATGTTGATTGGAACCTATTAGATCCTTAATGGATCTTGGGGGTTATTTAGCTGATCCTCTGGAGATCAGCTGCATATAATGTTATCATGGTGAAGACCACAATAGATTTTATGGCAGCTTTGTCAGGTAATTATGAAAAATCATCGGTTAATAGCACGGTGCATTTGATGATGAAACTATTCAATCTGAAGATGGGATAAGGTAAATGTCTATTGCCCAACATTTGAATGAGTTCCATAATATAACAAACCAATTGTCATCAACTCATTTTAGTTTGTTTTTATGTTTTTAAACCACCCCATGTCAAAATAATTATGACAATAGAGCTGTAGGATGAGATTTAGTTTAGGGAGGTCTAATAGTGGCTTAGATCATGTACAGAGGTTTTAAGTTATGATTTTTATGACATGGGTTTTGAAAAATTTTAATAAATGCTTCCGCACACTTTCTTTTATGATATCAGTATTTTAATAAATTAAGAATTATTTTATTTATAGAATCTTTATACCTAGCATTTCTTTTAGAATAAAAGAATTATTTTTAAGTCGAGGTTTAATAGTAGCACTGCAGTTACCAAAAATTTTTAAAAATGACTTTATCATTAACTATGGAGAACAGGGTGTTACATAAACTCACATGCAATCTTGTGAAAGCAGATTTATTTTTCTTAAATATGGCGAATTAGTCGGTCCTTTCCACCTTCTTCAAGGCGGTAGTCATTAGACTGGCAATAAACATAAAGAACACGTCAATTAAAGCAACCCAGGACTAGCGGGGTTGTTCTTCAGTCTTTCTATATAGTGACGTTCTAGATAATATATATAAATTGACCTTAAAATATTCCACACTTAAAACAAGCGCGCATGCAGTAGTTGGCGTGTTTCATTTGAAACCCTTTCAAAGAATGTACAAAACATATTCACACTACAAAAAAATTGGCCTAAATCAGCGATTTTGGAACTGCTACAAAATTAAACCGCTGCAAATAATGGTTATAAGCAGCGATTACAACCACGCTGATTTATTCTAGCAATTTTTATCTTATTTACAGCAATTTCATGACGCTGTAAATTTTTTTAATCAACGATTGTTTGGCGTGGATGGAAGGATAATCATGGCGAATTTTTTGGTAATTGCAGCGCTTAAAATCGCTGTAAATAGTAGTTTTTTTACAGCAAATTATCTATATCGCTGAAAAAATTTATAAGTGAGTATACAATTGCGACTACTGTCCGGCGCAGTAGAAATCGCTGGGAATAAGCATTTCTAGCGATATATGACAGTTTTTGCGACTATTTTGAACGCTATAAATGACCCTTTTTCTTGTAGTGTCATTTTGTCCTTACATGCACTGAGACTATCCGTCGACAATTGGACGTTACATATAAGATTACTTCTGATTAATCTCTCAATTCCAAACCAATTTGTAATGAGAAGTGCTATTTATCATCATTTGAATTATCATTTTTTTACTGCAAAATTAAATAATTGAAAACCTACTTGTTATATTTTCATTACAAGAAAATTACTCAATTGTGACCAATTATTTTCTGCAAAAATGATTATTTTCTGTCAAATTTTTGGCATTTCATGATATTTCTAGCAACTAATTTCCCTTTTCTCAACCTTCACTTATCCCTCGGCCTCATGATCTCCATCGTCACACAACAACAAAAAAAAAACATCACCCTTTTTAAGTTCACAAGCATCTTTTGGGATATCAAAAGGGATATATATGATCATTACAAGCTCAAAGGCGTCCAAGACCGGCTCAAAGGTGGTGCTCTGATTTTTTATTTTTATGGAAAATGAGCATTTGGAACTCTTAATTTCTATCATCCGAAAATCTATAACAAGGCGTACTGAGGCAAGATCAATGAAAATTTTACAATTGTCCTCAACCATGCCAATTAATTAATTTTCATCTAAACCACCATGCATGCAAGTAAGAAAATAAATAGCACCTAAATAGCATACATTATAACAGAGCACATCAATTCATCTCAGGAATTATAATTGCCCAAACAAGATATTCACGATTATCTAAATTTGACTTTATTATAAAGTGAAAATTCAAACTAATGTTTTAAGACATAAATCTTAACAGCTAATTTATTAGACTACTATATCCCTCTTCTCGCCAAAACAGTATGTCATACTTTGATCATCGTCATAGTTTATTTTATAAGCAACAAATTCTTTATTCTATAATAATCTATTCCCATGAAATTCTTAGACATTTCTCAAACATTATATAAGGCTTTAATTCCTGCAATATCATCTGCGTGCAAGCCTTTAGTCACTCCTGGAGAGATATTGGGTTCCATGATTGCTCCTTGAACTGAGCTATGCCCGAGTCCAAGAAGGTGCCCAATTTCATGCAAAGCAACTGTCTCCAAGTCATATGCACTAGGATTAGCACCCACGCTCCAGGGCTCATCTGCATCATAATGGAACCTTCCGTCTGTTGGAGCAAAAGCATGAGCAAGGGTTCCACCAGTTCCATCAAAAGCAGACCCGTCTCCATGATTCCTCCTACCAAAACCAATAGTGATATCTGCGTTTGACAGGGCTTGAGCCTGCGAGAAGGTGAAGTGGGTGTTTCCCGCCCACGTTCGAAACGCTTGTGCTACAGGGCTCATGGCTTCAGTTGGGGTTCCTGGGAGAAACCCGTAGGTGAGATGATACTTTGAGGTTGGCCACTTTGGGGCACTTGGAGACATGAAACTATAATGAGAGACGGTATGAAATGAGCCCTTGCGGTTGTGATGCTTCTTCTTGCCCGATTGCATCGAGTTTGTACCATTGATGATATCTGCTACGCCACAACGAGGCATCATCATGTTTGATACCGTTTTAGCATCTAAAGTCCCAGTGGCCTTTAGATGATAATTTTGCTGGTATGTTTTGACTGCAGATTCTAATAGTTCATCAAAATCATCATCATTGGCATGGCTATTGTTTTTGGTCGTGTGATAATAACCAAATTGTTCAAGATAAGTTTTGAGGTCATGGATGCCATTGACCTTGTCACCTTTGTGGCATCCCTGAAGATGCTTGAGAAATCCAAAGGGTGAAGTTTTTTGGTCAGAAGAGTCGGGTGGAGTTGTTGCATGAGAAAGGAGAGGAAAGAGGGCAAGGAGGAGGCCGAGTGTGATCAAGGAGAAGAGGGGAAAACTTGCAGACATGACTACCAAATGGTGAAATCAAACAAGCAATTAAGTTGTAGGGATGGATGTTGTAGAAGGCTCATGGATTGGATGCTATTTATAGACTGCTAATAACCGTGTCTAGTATGTTATATGTGGCGGGATGCATGCATGGTGTGATCTGAATTGTGAAAGCAGACCCATTTTTTTTGGGCATATTAGTCAATTGAACATGAAGTATACGTTAATAATTTGGACCAACAAGTATGAAATATTCCCTTTATTTTGGACCAAGAAGCAACTTGTGGAGACCGTGGACGCCAGTCGTCAAGGTTTATCAATGTAGAATTGAGGCAAAGACCCAAGTGGTCATTCAGTTGGGCAGCCATGCATACTCTTTCTACCTATATATATTGCCTTAATTCCCGCCTTCACATTCGCAACAAAACATTTTCTTTTGGGGTGGAAAACTGGCTGCCACGTCGGAATTAATAATTCTCAAATCAAGATTAATCAAATGACGACACGTAAGCATCACAAATGCATATATAATCGGCTTCTAAAATAAGTTTAAGAATGTCATCTATTAACTTCTTGTTAATGTAGAGATATATTTTTACAAACTAGAAAATAAATTAAGAATCAACTATTTAAAAAAAATATATATATATATATATTTGAAAATAAAGTTACATTCGAAGAACTGCAATTAAATAGGACAATTATAATTTTTTTTATATAAAAAAAAAAAGTAAAGTTAGCTAGAAATAATAGTTAGATTAGAAAATATTATCCATAATTTGATAAAAAAAAAAATATGAGAAATATTTAACAACAAAAAAATCTCATAAAAATAAATCTACAAACTGATCATGTGGCTTGCTAGCTTGATGTAATACAGCGCGCATTAGATTGTAAAGTAGATCTACTATATAAATTTGTGAGTTCATTTTTATGGAATATTTTTATATTTGTGGCACTTATAAACTAATATTAGAAAGAATAAATGGGAACCTAATCTTGACCAACCTAGTGGCCATCCCTTGCCCCCGCCGGGTGGATGGCTCCTCCTGATCAGTGGCCTAACTGTAATTTTTTTTCTTTTCCTAATTTTATTTTATTTTTAAAGCTTAGGCCTTTGGATTTTCTAATTCTTTTGCTTTTAGTTCATTAGATTTTTATATGTTTCGTAATAACTTCATTTTATTTGTTAGTTTTAACTATTTTACTTTCTCTACTAACAAGACATGATGACGAGTAGTAGTATTTTAATTTTTGGACTTCATTAGGCATAAAAAGCTTTTGGAACAATCATTGTTAAAAAGATATTGATGAATGTTATTATTTTGTTATGAAAAATGTTTGGTTTACAAAAGATCTAATAAAAGAAAATTTATAAACTTGTGAGTATAGGGTACGTTAATTTGTAAATTAGGGTACGTTAGTTTGTAAAATATATATATATATATGTATATATTATAAAGTAAATTTCATGTATCTCATTAATAAACTTCGTCAATTTATAAAATCAATTTTGTAAGGCCTCTTTATACTTTGTAGACCTAAGGATACTTCTCTTTTGCTATTGCGCGCAATGGATATTACTTTTCTATTACAATGTTATAAGGACCCCAACTAATCATAGTTGCTTTAAAGCCCCTTCGAGGACCCAACTAGACACATATAAATGTGAAATATATAGTAGACTTTGTAAAGACTCACTATCACAATAGTAGACTTTGTTTCCAAATTCTATTATGATGTGCTTGTAGAAACAGGGTTACTCGCATCCACTTTGCTTTCCACATTATATAAATGCAGGGTTGAAAACAATCAGGCCGTGTGCTTTAATTTCACATGGAGTAGTTTATGTCAAGTAATTTCAGGTTTTGTATATGTATTTGATAGTTGAAGCACTGCATGATGACTTTTTGTAATGTCGCTTCTAATATTAACTTTTACCTAAATAGTTAGTTTTTATTTTTTTTTCCCAGATTTGTTCATAATTAGTTTTTCTCAATAGTTCCTTTTCGACTGGATTTAGGTTGTCCTAATTTTAGAGGAGATTTGAATTGAACACCGTACCACCAACTGTTACTGGATGGAAAAAGCCTAAAATTTCCTTGCTAATATCTTTGTGATATTTTCCCTCTCCTGTTTCTTATTCTTCAGATTTTAGATATATCTCTTTATCTTATTAATTCAAGCTAGGAGTACAATGTAGCTACGTATAACAATTGGTGTATTAATTAATATGGCTATTATTTATTGTATTCCGCTTCAATGATTTTTTTTCTTTTTTTTGTTTTTTCCGGTGATAATGCATATATTTTTTTGGCCACATTTACTTTTTTACAGCAACCAAAATAGCTGCAAATAAGTATTTGCAACCAAGTTGTATCACCTCTTTCGCATCCACTCTGAGGTGTGTCTTATTTCTCCTAAAATTTTTCTGCAACGTTCATTATGACATTTGCAGCGAATCAATTTTTCTGATATAGGTTTTTTCCAACGCAATACATGCATGATCAGCTTTGATGTTTTTTCCTGGCGCTTAAATCGTATATTTGCTGCAGTTCATTAGCATCACAAATAATATGTTTTTGCGATAATTGTTGATGTCGTGTTTCATATGCCTTTGGGCTGGACTTCTCGATAGCTCAGGCCTTCTTTCACCTGCACACACAAAATCACTCTCAGTTCCAACAGCTCGAGGGGTTGCCGGATGGAGCCTCCTATGCTTAAGTCAATCTCGTCTACAGGAAAACTCTCAAGAGGTGGAGAGTTCTTTTTTTTAGCTTACCTTTCCATGGTGCTTGGGGGGATATTTATACTTGTCTCCAGGGTTGGGAGCTACATGCCCTGCTTCCTCGCGTGGCCCCTACCAGAACCCAATTAATGTAGTTTGGCCTGAGGAGGGTGTCAGATTGTGTTGTCCCATCATGGTGGCATGCTGCTTCTTCTCTAGCGATAGGGGTGTTGAGTGCCCTCTAGATCATGATCTACCCAACCCATCGGCTTGACCCATGTCTTCTTGGGCTAGGGTACCTGTTGTTATGTTCGGAGTTGAATAGGCTTAAGTCTGGCCTTGGTTCGAGTGCCATGCCAGCCTAGGTTGGGCCGAACTTCTGGTTAGGGCGAATTTTCCCCCTAACAGTTACCCCGCCAATTTCTATCGGAAGATTTTGATGGGAATTCCAGCGATTATTGGCTTCTCGGCTTCTGGCATGACTTGGCCTAAATTATTTGTCCTTCCTTGCTATTTGATGCCCAGGACCAGTGGTGATGGCTCCCCGCACAGTGGAATCCTCGATCGGGCGGATTGCTGTTTACTTTCCCTCCGAGTAACATGCTCAGACAGGTTCTTTATTACTCCCATTGTGATCCACATCGTTTCATGTGCTCAGTGGTTTGAAACTGCCCTTACCACGTTCCTTCTCTATTGCTTCGAATTCATCAAGATCGGGCGACTACACTACCCCTATTGCTCAGGCATATGAACCATCTCTCGGGCCACTATATATAGTCCTTAAGGCGGGCTGGGTGTCTATTGATTCCAGACCTTCCGCATTGCTCTGCTATTGCTCGAGACCTCTGCCTTTAGCTTACACTGTTTTTCATGGCTCCCAAAAAGTCTACTCACCCTGCTCCGAATGGCTCAAGAGACCACAGGGCCACTGGGTCTTCCAGTCAGGTCTGTTCTCCTTTCAGGACAAGGGCCGTTGGGGCCCCCTGCGGGCTGCCGAGGGTTTGCTGGGTCTTCGTGGCATTTCGCGATGGTTCCCTCTAACCTAGAAAACCTGAGGAGAGAGTTCGGCATCTTAGAATGCACTGTTCTCGATATTTCACAGCTGGATGAAGGAGTTGTGGACTCTGAGGGGTATGCCTACAAGGTGGCGATATTCCCTTCCATGTTTAGCGATGGTCTCAAGTTGCCCTTCTGCCTTCCGATGCGTAATGTACTTGACATGGTCTGCATGGCACCCGCCCAACTCCTCCCTAACTCTTGGAGAATTCTAGTGGGTTGTTGCGTGATTTGGCAGTGGGCCCTAAAGGAAGCTCGCGGCACTTGGCCTGACCTCACTGGTAGGGAGTTCTACCTCACTCACGCATGTGTCAAAGAGGAGAGGTAACCTTTGTGATTTTGCTTCCGTTTACCCTTTAGTCTACCTTGAGCGGGAATATGATAGGATGATCCCAAACTTCAAACACTTCTTCATTTTCGATGCCGGGTGGGAGTACCCCCCAAGGCAGTATGTGGGACAGAGCTACCCCGTTCGGATGAACTGGGAAGTAGTGCCTGAGGGGAAGCTCCCTAAGTCGCCAGCTACGCTGAGGGAGACCCACCATATCGAGATTATACAGGAGTGGGTTCCAGCCCACCATGATGAAGTCTAGTCAACGTGCTGCTGAGCTAGAGTAGTTTACAAGAGTACCTTCCCACGCATGTGGCATTGCACCTGGCTGGGTCTTCGATCCCACTAGGGCCCACCAGTAGTCCGTCATGCTAGTATTTTGTTAGTCCCCCATTAGAAGGAAAAGGAAAGAAGCCACGATAAAACTCCCCAAACAAGCCAGATTCCGATGACGATGATGCCCCCCATTTCCCTGGTTAGTCTTCCGCGGGGACTTCCGCCCACAAGCCCCACCCACGAAGTGGTGGGAGAGGGATCAATGCTCTTCTGCATTCGGGGACTCTGCTTCGTGCCCCGCAGATGGTCGGGGAGTCATCGTCTTCCTTGCAAGGTTGCGCCTCTCCCTCATCTTCTGTGGTTGTCGGCAGCACAGCTCTACTTTCCCCAGGGGGAAGGCGCCTAGCCTCGTCATTTTCCAATGCCTACCATAGCTACTCTTCCCGAAGTTAGCCAAGCCGAAGAGGGGCACCCAAGGTGACCATTGCAGGGGGCCTCGGACTCAGGCATCCTTTGGCGGGTGTCTCAGGCACTCTCATCTAGGTTTGGTCCCAAACTCAGATTTTCTTATCCTATTATTCTCCCAATACTTTTCTTGCAATTTTACTTGATGCTTTCTTGACAGGTCACCAGTCGGCCACTAACCCCGGTAGTGAGCGGTTAGGGGGGGCCCGGCTCTAGTGATCACTGATTCCTTCCTATGGTTCCCAAGGTCTCCCTTGGACCCATGGTTGACGTGGGGTTCCTTGTAGGGCACACAGGTTTTGCTCTAGACTTGGGGGAGTGGCTGTGTGACGCTGAGTCTGAGTTATGGAGGTCCCAGGAGGAAGTCGCTACATGTCGTCTTGATAGGGCGCATGAGTTAGAGATACGGGAGACCCTAGAGGGGATGCTTTATAACAAGAAAAAGGAGCTAGAGAAACTCTGAGCTGCGCATGTCTCTCTTTCTAGAAGGTGCGACTCCGTGGAGTCCTCCATAGGTTTGTCAAAGACAAGTTTCTGAAAGTTAGCCAGTCCCTCTCGAAGCGAATGAAGACAATCAAGGCCCTGAGGGCTAAAAGGGAAGAGCTGAGGTCGACGCTTCGATAACAGCGGCAAGAGCTGTCAAAAGTGTGGCAGGTTAGGGATGAGGCGTGTCGCCATGGGTTCTTCTCTAGCCGAGAGGCGCTGAGAATATACTTGCTGACAAACCCTAGGTGTGGATTGCTTTCACTGGTCCCCAAGTTCCCAGTTTTGGACCTCATTGCTTTAGAGGCCGGGGCTCAGATAGGGGTGGATTTGGTCCCTAGTGCATTCACGGATGTGCCCGAGGCTCCAGCAGCGATTATGATGCCCTCAAAGGTGGACCCCATTGAGTCGGAGAAGGAGCCATTGGTTGGCTGAGGGGTCTTTCACGTTATTATCTTCTTTCTTTCTTATTTACATGTGTATACGCATAAAACTTTTATTCCCGCTATATTGGTGATTGGGTAGCTCTCGTTTTGGGCATTCTGCTCTTCTGTCGTTATTGCTATACCTATCCTTTAGCCTTCTTGAGGGAGTGAGTTAATGGCTGGCATTTCTTCTGCAGACCCGAGAGGATTTTGAACAGTCAATCATTCATTGATCATCTGTTGGTTGTCCTGCCTTTATGGTGTGGGTTCCGTTTCCCCATGCGTGCCACGAAATTTGCACAGGATATTTTTGTGAGATTCGCGTTTGACCTGATGGACCCCCCACGACGTGCATATACTCTAAACCTTGTGATGTGAATCGTCATTCCCAGCCTATATATAGGCCTTCCCTTCTTCATTTATTTCCACTAGATTTCTCCCTCTGCTTCCCTAAGCGTTCTGGAATCTCGCTTTCTTTCAATGGGCACCCTGGCTCAGGGTTGGCCTCGCAATGCCAGATCTTGCAACTGGTTTTTAAGGGGAGCTACATGTGGTGGCCTTCTTGAGGCTCCCGCGGATGCACTTCCAAAAGTCGTGCTATTCTTCATTACCAGGAGACATTTTAAGAAGATGATGCTCCCTCTCACCTCACAGGACGATCGTTCAATGGATTTTTATGTCTCAATATTCTTCATGCAGTCCACGGTTCTTCCTTACATCACGGTTGGCTCCCATTGGTGGGCCTTCTTCTTCTGCCCCAGGCCTTCGTTGCCCAGTGCATACAAACCCGTCTGGCTGTCACTTCTCTTGCGAGTGGACCCGCACCTCACCGAGCTTGGCTTTCAATGGCCTTGTACCTTGTCAAGGGCGGCTTCCTATGGTACCGCACCCCGCCGTGCCCGACTTGGATTTTCTTGTTTTTCTTTCCCTTTTACCTTTCGTTACAGCTTCGCGATCACGCCGTAGTCACCCCATTATAACTACTCTGATGAATGAAATGGTATTCTTCTTGTGCTTTCCCTCTTTTTTATGTTTGTTTGTATTATGTGCGCCTTTCACCGTTTGTGATGCACTGCCTACTTGCCGATGTCAGGGTGAGCTGGCTATTATTTTATCGGTACCCGGCCGATCATAACTATATCTCTATTTTTGCCAATCCGCAATGCTTTTTTGGTGTACCCAGCCCACGATGGGAATTCCCTGGCATTTGCCATTTCAACTTTTTGACTTGGTATGGTGGGATTATCCACATTCCTCCGATGGAGAGGTTCATTCACTCCTTCAGAGAACTTTGCCGCGCAAGATGATTTCCTCAGGGAAGGTCCACTAGTTGAGTTGGGCAGTCCTAGGACTATCCCGCGCTCATCTGAATGAGAGGTAGGGACGCCTCAAACCACACCCCTCTCTTTAACCCTTCGGCGAGGTCATCATCTCTTTGCTGCGAGGGGATTGGGTATTGTTCGGGAAACCTCAGTGCTAGACCCGCGCTCCTCCTCGGGGGAGGTTGAGGTGGCCCAAAGCCAATCCCCCCTATTGACCCATACGTGGAGGGACTCCATCCGGCCAGTTTGAGACTGGACCCACTCCCCCATGCGAGATGGTTTCCTTGGAGGAGGTTTGTCATTCCCTCATGGGAGCCTTCTCGCATGAGGTGGTTTCCTCGGGGGTCCACCGGTTGAGTCAGGTAGTCCTGGGACTATCCTGGGCTCCCCCAAAGGGGAGGCAGGGACGCCTTAAACTGCACCCCCCTCTTTAACCCTTTGGTGAGGTCATCCTCCCTTTGCCACGAGGGGATGGGGTATTGTTCGGGTAGCCTCAGGGTTAGTCTCGGGCTCCTCTACAGGGGAGGTCGGAGGGACTCCATCTGGGCGGTTTGGGATTGAACTCGCTCTCATCTGTTGACCTCGCAGGGATGGTTAGTTAGGACCAGACTAGAGCCACGTCCACTCCTCGTCATGTTCAAGTCGCCTCAAGGCTGGACCAGCTTTCCTCTGCAGGGGAGGCGTTCTAACTCGGGGTTTTTTCCGCCTTTTGACCGATACAGGGAGGAAGTCTGTTTGGGCAGTCCCTGACTGGACCCGCTCCCATTGGTCAATGCTCATGACGAGGGTAGCCCCATGTGTAGGCTATCGAGGACAAGTCGCTCTCCACTATGGGAGTGATCAAGTAGCCCTTTGGCATTACATCGGTCCCTTTAGTCCCTATAGGGAGGTAAGTCAAAAGGCCTAGGGGCCCCTTGCTCTTCACCGCGATAGGGATGGGGTTATTTTCGAGTTGCCTTAGGGCAAAACTCGAGCTCCTTTTAGGGGAGGTCGGGATAGCCTGGAGCAGATCTTGCATGTTGACCCATACGTGGAGGGATTTCGTTCGGACAGTTTGGGACTAGACCCGCTCCTATTCGTTGACTCGAAAGGAAGGTTAGTTAGGACTAGGCTGGAGCCACGTCCACTCCTCGTCATGACGGAATCGGGTATGTTCGGGTCGCCTCAGGGCTGGACCCACTCTCCTCCACAAGGGAGGTGTTCTAAATTGGGGTTAGTTCTGCCTATTGAAAGATATGGGTAGAAATTCTATTCGGGCAGTCCCCGATTGGACTTGTTCCTGTTGGTCAACGCCTATGACGAGGGTCGCCTCATGCGTCGACTGTTGAGGACAGGCCGCTCTCCGCTATGGGAGGGATCAAGCAGCCCTTGGGCATTACACCTATCCTTTTATTTCCCACAATGAGGTAAGTCAGAAGGCCTAGGGGGCCTTGCTCTTCACCGCAATGGGGATGAGGTTATTTTCGAGTTGCCTCAGGGCTAAACTTGCACTCCTTCGCAGGGGAGGTCAGGATGGCCCACAACCGATCCTTCCTGTTGACCCATATGAGGAGGGATCCATTTGGGCATTTTGGGACTAGACCCACTTCCATCCGTTGACCTCTTAGGGAAGGTTATTTGTACAAGCATTGCTACTGCGTTCTCCAACGCACAGTTCCTGAAATAATCACGCAATTCTCATTAATGGTAGTTACAACGGTACCCGTAGGGTCAGTAATAACAAGAAAATATAAGTACATTATCGGTAAAACATTCGTAGATATTTGACGTTCCATGGGTGCTGCAATTCGTTCCCGCAGGAATCTCGTAGCCAATACGCCCTGGGGCGATTACTAGCAACTACCACATAAGGGTCTTCCCATCATGGTCTGAGCTTGCCTTCTTCCTTGGCCGCTACCCCTGTCCTTTTTAGCACGAGGTCCCCTACCTTGAATGACCTAGGGCATACCTTTCAATTGAAACAACGCTCCACCTTCTTTTTGTACGCTGCCATTGTCATCTCTGCTTTTTCTCGAACCTCCCTCACCAAGTTGAGTTGCTCTTCCAGGCATCGGTCACTAGAGTGTTGCTCATAGTGGCGCACTCGGTGACTTGGGATGTCAACTTCCACTAGTGGCATGGCCTCATGAACTTATGCCAAGGTGAACGAGGTCTCACTGATCAGTGTCCTTACGGTTGTCTTGTAGGCACAAAATGGCCGGGAGCTTCTTTGCCCACACCCCTTTTCGATCACTCAACTTTTTCTTTAATATCCACAACAGGGTTTTGTTGATGGCTTCCACTTGACCATTCGACTGAGGATGTCCCGGTGACGAGTACTGAAACTTGATCCCCAGGTCCCAACACCACTCTCGGTAATGGTGGACACAATGCAGTGAGGCACCCTGAACCGACAAACAATGCTCTTCCACAGGAAGCGAGTAATGTTATTGGTCATGATAATTGCCAACACCTCGGCCTCAACCTATTTGGTGAAGTAGTCTACAGCCACCACCACAAATTTCACTCTGCCTTTTTTCAGGGGAAGGGATCCCACCAGGTCAACTCCCCATTGTGGGAATGGCCAAGGAGAGACTATCGGCACCAATTCCATTGGCGAGCAATGGATGATCCCCGCATACTCTTAGCATTTCTTGCACGTCCGCACATATTCCTTAGCATCCTTCAGGGCGTGCAGCCAGTAATACCTAGCTTGCGTTACTTTTCCCGCTAGTATCATTCCCCCAGTATGATCCCCATAGATTCCCTCATGTATCTCTGCCAACACCTGCTGGGCTTGCTCATGAGAGATGCATCTTAGCAGGGGAGCACTGTACCCCCTATGGTATAGCACCCGTTGACTATGGTGAATTGCGTAGCCTGATATCTTGTCTTCCTTACCTTTTCTCTGATGTAGGGCACGTCGTTGTCATTCAGGTATCGCCAGATGTCCTATGCCCATTCGGGCACACCTGGTCCTACCTCCAGTAGCTCAATCCATATAGCAGGCACATCCATGGTCCGCAGGACGACAGACTTTGGCATCGGGGCAGCCCCTTACCTGGATGTTGTTTTTGCCAACTTGTCTGCCTTATTATTTTCTACTCGAGGAATCTGCTGAATCTTGAAATATTGGAAACGAGCGTGCTTAGCCTACACCGCTGCTAGGTACTTTCTCAACTTCTCACTTTTTGCCACGAATTCTCCTCTCACCTAGCTAACTACCACCTGGGAGTCTGCTTTAAATTCCAATTCCTCCGCACCCAAGGATCTCGCTATTGTCATGCTGAGAAGGAGTGCCTCATATTCTGCCTCATTATTGGTGGTCTTAAATGCCAACTTGACGATGTAGTCATGCTTCTCGCCCTCATCTATGATGATGTGCACTCCTGCTCTTCCTCCAACCTAGAAAGAAGAGCCATCTACGAAGACTTACCAAGGCTTCACAGGTGGTGCGCATCCTCCTTCGTGGGGAAAACCGGAGAATTCTGCAATGAAGTCAGCCAAGACTTGCCCTTTTAGGGAGGCACGTGGTGCTTACTAAACGACGAATTTGCTTAGCTCTACTGCACAGTTTGTGAGGCGGCCCGAGGCATCCTACCGTTGGAGGGCCTTTTGTAAGGGGGCATCTGTGATGACCTTGACTGGGTGCGCCTGGAAATATGGCCGAAGTTTGTGGGTGGTTATTATCAATGCAAAGGTGAGTTGTTCGACCCGGGCATACTTGACATCAGCTCCCTTATAAGCTCAGCTCACATAGTAGACTAGTCTCTGGACCCCATCATCCTCCAGCACCAAGGCTGAGGAAACTGCCTGTAAGGAAATGGACAGGAACAAAGTTAGTGTTTCTCCGCACTGGGGTTCGCTGAGCAGCAGAGAGTTGGTTAGGTATCGCTTAAGTGCAGCAAACGCTGCGTCACATTCCTCGTTCCAGTCGTGGGCCTTTCGCAGCACTTTGAAGAAAGGCAGACACTTGTCCTTTGACCGCGATATGAACCTGTTGAGTGCTGCTAATCTACCAGCCAGCTTCTACACATCATTAATACTTTCCGCCCGCCGCGGGGGGGGGGGGGGGGGCATATCTAAGACGGCGCTCACTTTTTCAGAATTGGCCCTAATTCCTCTTTTTGACACTACGAACCCCAGGAATTTTTCCGAGTCCATTCCAAATGAGCACTTGGCGAGATTCAATTTCGTTTTGTACTACCACAACACTACAAAGGTGTCCCGAAGATCCTCCAGGTGCTGGGGTCTTGCTTTTTACTATCAGGTCGTCCACGTATACTTCCATATTCCTTCCAATCTAGGCTTTAAACATTTGATTGACTAGCCGCTAGTAGGTAGCTCCTGTAGTTTTCAAACCAAATGGTATGGCAGTGTCACAGTATAATCCTCTGTTGGTGATGAACGACATCTTTTCCTCATCGTTGGGGTACATGCGGATTTGGTTTTACCCCGAGTAAGCATCCATAAAGCTCAGCAAGCGGTGGCCAGCCGTCGAATCTACAATGAGGTCGATGCAGGGAAGTGGAAAGCTATCCTTGGGGCATGTTTTGTTCAGATCCATGAAGTCCACACACATTCTTCACTGACCATTGCGCTTTTTAACTAGTACTACGTTGGATAGCCAGTTCGGGTAGCGTGCCTCGTATAAATCTTGCTATCAGCAAGCGGTCTACTTCGAGCGCAATGGTGGCTTTCTTTTTCGTGTTGAAGCTTTTGCACTTCTGCCTCACCCCTCCAGCTCTGGGATCCACGCTCAGATGATATTGCATGATGGCTGGATCGATTCCTGGCATGTCTTCATGCGTCCATGCGAAGACGTCCCGATGTTTGATGAGCAACTGTTGTACGCATCTCTTATCTCGGCATCAATCCCTGCCCTGATCCTAACAGTCGTGTCGACCTAACTCGGGTCAAGTATAATCAATTCCAAGGGCTCATTTGCCTTTGCATTTCTTAACGTGGACTCGTCTCTTGTGTCACCTTCAACAGGGGGACACTCGGGAGCCGACGATGGGGTCGGGAACACCTCCTTGCTTGATGAGGTGGCCCCGACTCCCCCTTCAGCCCCTCCCAGCCCAGTGCCCACTTCATTCTACAATGTAGTCATCCCAGTTTTCTGTCGGGCTCTTCCCTTTGCAGCTCCTTGGCCGTCACCTCCCTTCACTGTTCGGTCAAACCTCCGGGCCCTCCAAGAGTGGGCTCCTGCTGGCGTGCGAAGGACACGTTCAACTGTAAAATTGACCCGATCCCACAGACTGTGCCAAATATTAATGTCGTGTTTTGTATACCTTTGGGCCAGACTTCTCGAGGGCTTGGACCTTCTTTCATCTGCACACACAAAATCACTCCCAACTCCAGATGAAGCCCCCCCCGGGGGGGTTGCTAGATGAAGCCTCCAATGCTTAAGTCAGTCTCATCTAGAGGAAAACTCTCGGAAGGTGAGGAGTTCTTTTTTTTAGCTTACCTTTCTATGGTGCTCCAGGGGATACTTATACCTGTCTCCAGGGTTAGGAGTTTCATGCCCTGCTTCCTTGAGTGGCCCCTGCTAGAGCCCAATTAATGTTGCTTGGCCTGAGGAGGGTGTCAGATCGTGTTGTCCCATCGAGGTTGCGTGCTGCTTCTTCTCTGGCAATAGGGGTGTTGAGTGCCCCCTGGATCACAGTCCACCTGGCCCATCGGCTTGACCCTATCTTCTTGGGCTGGGGTACCCACTGTTATATGGCTCGAAGCCAAATAGGTTTAGGTCTGGCCTTTGACTGGGTGCCCTGCATGCCTGGATTGGACCGAACTTCCTGCCGGGGGGAGGGGGGGGGGGATTTTTCCCTTAACAATAATAATTTAGAATCGTTGGTAAAAAATATTTGTAAAGCAACTATGGTATCCAATATGCGTAGATGCAAAAACCGACTGAAAAATATAATTCAAGCGATTTTGGGCACGTTTTGCAAGTAAATCTAGCGCTGAAAAATGACCCTTTTTTTTTTGTAGAGTAAAGTGCATGCAGCTTATCAGATATTATGCGATGCACATGCATGGTCTACCAATGAAACACCACCTACTTCCAAAACAATTCTATATAACCCGTTCTATGTGTGGAATATTTGAGGTCAATATATATATATATAATATACGAGAAATGTTATAAGAAAGCTTTACAGTACTACACGTATCTACCTAACAAATATGTAATTTATCATTTTTATCATTCTATATATATATATATTTAAACACACATGCACATATTTAAGTACTAAAATAAAATGACCAAAATAGCAAATTAAATCACATATTTATCGGATGGAGGTATAATGTGATGTAAGGTTTCTACGTAGAATTTATATATATGTGTGTGTGTGTTATCTGCTAGAAATTAGAATGGAAAACAACGTACGTAGTAGCCCAGTCTCGTCCTGGTTTATAAGTATATTTTACGTTAACGTGTAATTCATTAATGATAAGTGCCGGTCTATTAAATTGTGCGCCTAAGGGAAAAAAAAGGGGCAAAGTCGTGTTAGTTGCAAGGACCGACTAATTTGCGTAAGAAAAAAAAAAATAATAAATTAGATGCTCTCAAAAGACCACATGCAACGTCCCCATGCATTTATATATTCAATCGATTGAGACATCGGTCGTAATCTGGAAAATGCAACGTCAGCCTAATTTTAATTTGCAACATTGATCAGCAGCTTAATTAATTAATTGCTTGATTTCAATTATCTTAATTAGTACTACTCATGGCTTCTTATAAAGTTTTTTTCCCTCTTCAGAAGTCAAATGATCACATAATTAAACTGCATTAACATCATTTAATCCAGAAGATCGAATTTAGAATAACGATCGAGGACTAGGTACAACAAATGATTGACAGATAAATAAAAGATAATAAATAGTTTTTCAATATTTAATACCACATCAATAAATAGTGAAAGATTGATAATTAAAATTATTATGATTAACAAAACTCATAACTAGCTAGTCTAGATTTGAGATTGAGAGATTATTCAGACGTAGCCATGCACGTATATGAAATCAAACGTTGATAGAGAGAAAGAGACATGAAGTTGACTTTGCAAAATTTTTTTTTTTAAGTCTGTATAAATATTTCAAGCAACATTAAATGAACAATAAATATTACGTGACTCAGTTTATGTGTCTTATTAATTTTATCTTACCCGAATTTGAGGGGATGAAATTTGATCAAAGGAGGAGTCCAGAGCATCAACTTCACCCTGGATCTACAGTACTCTCTCCCCATGCGAACAGAGAGCTGATTAAAGGGTATTGGGGATACTGTTCATAATACAGCTTCTTCCCGTTGAAATATATGTTAATGCATTCGAAGAAAATGCACCACGTATATTATATGATGCGCATGCCAGCTTACAAATTAGGAAACACCCCATCTACTTCTAGAAATAAACTCTATAATTCGTTTGTCATGTGGACTTGATTGGGTCAATTTATTCGACTTGAAAGCGTGGATCGAGAACAAACCCAGTCCATTAATTACTTGAGAAAAACGAGAAAGGGAAAGTCGTCATGTTAGGTAGTAATTGCAAGGACTGACTAATTCGCATAAGGGGGAAAAGCTTATATGCTTTTTCAAGATCACAACCCATTATATATTCTAAACATCACTAATCTAGAAAAAGCACCAGCTTTTTAATTTGCAACAATATTGATTAGCTGCTTAATTGGATTTTGATTCTTTGTGGTCATGGTTTCTAAAGCTTTTTCCCTCTTCTCCTTGATCACTGTACTCCTCCTTGGCCTCATTCCCCTCCTTTCTCATGCAAGAACCTCATGTAGCGGTAAAGTCACTTTTATGGACTTTTATGGATAAAAAATGGTGGCTAGTTGAGCTTGCATTCACACTTGCTTCCACCATCTTCCACTTACTTTCGCTATCTTCCACCGCCACCTTTATGGGTAAAAAATGGTGGCTAGTTGACAACCTACATCAAGCTTGCGTTCACATTTACTTCCGCCATCTTCCAGTTGCTTCTGCCATCTTCCACCTCCTTTAACTCCTATAAATACATGTTTTTGCTTTTAGAAACCTATCCCATTTTGAAAGAAAAATTTAGAGAAAGTGAGAGAGTTTTAGAGAGAAAAATAGTGAGGTTTCTCCTATATATTGTCTCTCCTTTTATAAGAAATAGTGAGTTTTCTCCTTTTATAAGAGAGAGTATTGTCAATTGTGCTCTCCTTATTCAAGAGAGAAATTCTTGTAATCCTTTTGCTATAAGTGAAATTCTTCTACAATTGAAGTTCCTTATTATTTCTTTTATTCTTTCTCATTTCTACTTCAGTTGTAATTGTATGCCCCGTACCACAACGTCCTAACAGTGATATCAGAGCATCAGGTTTATAGCCAGTTTTCGTGCTACAGTTAGATCCAGTTAGTGGAAAGGAGGCATCTTCAATAATGGCGACGAAGTACGAAATAGAAAAGTTCAATGGGAGTAATTTCTCATTGTGGAAAATGAGAATAAAAGCAATTTTGAGGAAAGATAATTGCTTGACGGCAATTGGAGATAGGCCCGATGAGATCACTGACGACGGCAAGTGGAACGAGATGGATGGCAATGCTATTGCTAATCTGCACCTAGCACTAGCTGATGGAGTATTGTCAAGTGTGGCGGAGAAAAAGACAGCAAAAGAGATATGGGATACTCTGACAAAATTGTACGAGGCCAAATCACTACACAACAAAATTTTCTTGAGAAGAAAACTCTACACCCTTCGGATGATGGAGTCAACTATGGTGACAGACCACATCAACACCCTCAACACTTTATTTTCACAGCTCATAGCAATGGGGCATAACATAGAGACGGGTGAACGTGCTGAAATTCTACTTCAAAGTCTACCTGATTCGTATGATCAACTCATCATCAACTTAACTAACAACATTGAAGTTCTAGTCTTCGATGATATTGCAGCTGCGGTTCTTGAAGAAGAAAGTCGGCGCAAAAGCAAAGAAGATAGATCAAGAGGTTCACAACAAGCCGAAGCTTTGGTAATGACGAGAGGGAGATCAACGGAACGTGGCCCCAGTGGGAGTCAAAATCAGAGTAGATCAAAATCCAGAAGTAAGAAGAATGTCAAGTGTCATCACTGTGGCAAGAAAGGGCACTACAAAAGGGAGTGTTGGCATCTCAAGAAGAATGAAGAAGCCAAAGGAAAAGGCCCTGAGTTGTCAAAAGCTCAGGGTTGTGTAGCAAGCACCTCAGATGATGGTGAAATTTTATACAGTGAGGCAACAACAGTTACTGAAGGTATAAGAAGATTCGCTGATGTCTGACTTATTGACTCAGGAGCAACATGGCATATGACTCACCGGAGAGAATGGTTCCATCAATATGAACCTATCTCAGGAGGATCTGTGTTCATGGGAGACGATCATGCCTTGGAGATTGCTAGTATTGGTACCATCAAATTGAAGATGTGTGACGGTACAGTTCGCACCATTCAGGAGGTACGACATGTGAAAGGCTTGAAGAAAAATCTATTGTCTTTAGGACAATTAGATAATAGTGGGTGTAAAACCCATATTCAAGATGAGATCATGAAAATAGTTAAAGGCGTGCTTGTAATGATGAAAGCGGAAAAGATAGCTGCAAATTTGTACATGCTTAAAGGAGAAACACAACAAGAAGGAGAAGCATTCACTGCGCTGGCAAGTTCGGCAGAAGAATTAACAATGATGTGTCACCATAAGCTTGGCCACATGTCGGAACGAGGTTTGAAGATTCTTGCTGAACAAAAGCTTCTTCCAGGGCTCAAAAAGGTTTCATTACCCTTTTGTGAGCATTATGTTACTAGTAAGCAGCACAGATTGAAATTCAGTAGTTCCTCCGCTAGAAGTAAAGCTATTTTAGAACTAATCCATTCTGATGTTTGGCAAGCACCAGTTTTGTCCCTAGGAGGAGCAAAATACTTTGTGTTATTTATTGACGATTACTCCAGGAGATGTTGGGTGTATCCAATAAAAAATAAAGCAGATGTATTTGCAGTTTTCAAAATATTCAAAGCGCGGGTTGAGCTTGAATCTGAAAAGAAGATCAAGTGTTTAAGGACAGACAATGGAGGAGAATATACTGGTAGTGAATTTGATAGCTTCTGTCAACAAGAAGGTATCAAAAGGCAGCTCACGGTGGCATACACTCCACAACAAAATGGAATAGCAGAGCGGATGAACAGAACCTTGTTAGAACGAACAAGAGCGATGTTGAGAACTGCAGGAATGGCCAAGTCATTTTGGGCAGAAGCAGTCAAGACTGCCTGTTATGTGATCAATCGGTCACCATCAACCGCAATTGATCTGAAAACGCCGATGGAGATGTGGACTGATAAGCCAGCTGATTATTCTCACTTACATACATTTGGAAGTCCTGTTTATGTTATGTACAACGCCCAAGAAACATCAAAGCTAGATCCAAAATCTAGAAAATGTATTTTCTTAGGGTATGCTGATGGAGTCAAGGGGTATCGCCTGTGGGATCCCACTGCCCGCAAGGTGCTAATCAGCAGGGATGTTGTATTTGTAGAAGATAAGGTACAAGAAAAAGAAAATGATAGCGCTTCAAAAGAGAAACCAAAGACTACTACAGTTCAAGTTGAAGAAAGACAAGAATTAGAAGTTCCAGATTCTTCTGAAGCAATATCAGAGCACGAAGAACAAGAACAAGCTGAATGTGCAATTCCACAAGTTCGACGGTCAACTCGGGAGAGAAGAAAACCAGCTTGGCACTCAGAGTACATCATGGAGGGAAATGTCGCATACTGTCTACTAACAGAAGATGGAGAACCGTCAAATTTCCATGAGGCTACAAATAGTCAAGAAGCTTCTCTGTGGATGGTTGCAATGCAAGAAGAAATTGAAGCTCTCCATAAAAACAAAACATGGGATCTTGTACCACTACCACAAGGAAGGAAGACCATCGGAAACAAATGGGTTTACAAGATCAAACAAAATGGCAATGATCAAGTGGAGCGGTATCGTGCTAGATTGGTGGTGAAAGGATTCGCTCAGAAAGAAGGCATAGACTTCAACGAAATATTCTCTCCTGTTGTTCGACTCTCAACGGTTCGAGCAGTCCTTGCAATGTGTGCTACATTTGACTTGTACTTAGAACAACTGGACGTGAAAACTGCATTTCTTCATGGAGAAATTGAAGAAGAAATTTACATGCTCCAACCAAAAGGTTTTGAAGAAAAAGAAAAAGAGAACTTGGTTTGCAGGTTGAACAAATCTCTATACGGTCTCAAACAGGCGCCGAGATGTTGGTATAAGAGATTTGATTCCTTTATCATGAGCCTTGGATACAACATACATAGTTCAGATCCTTGTGTTTACTACAAGAGATTTGGTGATGGTAATTTCATTATTCTGTTGTTGTATGTTGACGACATGTTGGTAGCAGGCCCCAACAAAGATCGTATTACAGACTTAAAAGCACAGTTGGCTAGGGAGTTTGAAATGAAGGACTTGGGACCAGCAAACAAGATTCTAGGGATGCAAATTTACCGAGACAGAAATAATAGGAAGATATGGCTTTCTCAGAAAAATTATTTGAAGAAAATCTTGCGATGCTTCAACATGCAAGATTGTAAGCCAATTTCTACCCCTCTTCCTATTAATTTCAAGTTATCCTCAAGTATGAGTCCTAGCAATGAAGCAGAGAGGATGGAAATGTCTCGAGTTCCGTATGCATCAGCAGTGGGTAGCTTAATGTTCGCTATGGTTTGTACAAGACCAGACATTGCACAATCAGTGGGAGTGGTTAGTCGATACATGGCGAATCCTGGTAAAGAGCATTGGAGTGCTGTAAAGAGGATCCTGAGATATGTCAAGGGTACCTCAAATGTCGCATTATGTTATGAAGGATCAGACTTTACTGTCAGAGGCTATGTTGATTCAGATTATGCAGGTGATCTTGACAAGAGTAAGTCCACCTCAGGTTATGTGTTTACTCTTGCTGGAGGAGCTGTAAGCTGGGTTTCAAAATTGCAGTCTATCGTGGCTACTTCTACAACAGAGGCAGAATGTGTCGCAGCTACACAAGCTAGCAAAGAGGCAATATGGTTGCAAATGCTACTGGAAGAGCTCGGACATGTACAAGAGAAGGTTGATTTATTTTTGTGATAGTCAGAGCGCTTTGCATTTGGCAAAGAATCCAGCATTTCATTCAAGGACAAAGCACATACGAGTTCAGTATCACTTCGTTCGTGAGAAGGTGGAAGAAGGAAGTGTGGATATACAAAAAAATCCATACAAAAGACAACCTAGCAGATATATTAACAAAGCCAATTAATAATGACAAGTTTATTTGGTGTCGATCCTCCTTAGGCCTAGCAGATATGTAAGCGGCATAGAGATGGAAAGTGTAGAAAAGATAGAAGGATTACAAAAGTGACTTTAAGTGGGAGATATGTAGCGGTAAAGCCACTTTTATGGACTTTTATGGGTCAAAAATGGTGGCTAGTTGAGCTTGCATTCACACTTGCTTCCGCCATCTTCCACTTGCTTCCGTCATCTTCCACTTGCTTCTGCTATCTTCCACCGCCACCTTTATGGGTAAAAAATGGTGGCTAGTTGACAACCTACATCAAGCTTGCGTTCACATTTGCTTCTGACATCTTCCAGTTGCTTCCGCCATCTTCCACCTCCTTTAACTCCTATAAATACATGTTTTTGCTTTTAGAAACCTATCCCATTTTGAAAGAAAAATTTAGAGAAAGAGAGAGAGTTTTAGAGAGAAAAATAGTGAAGTTTCTCCTATATATTGTCTCTCCTTTTATAAGAAATAGTGAGTTTTCTCCTTTTATAAGAGAGGGTATTGTCAATTGTGCTCTCCTTATTCAAGAGAGAAATTCTTGTAATCCTTTTGCTATAAGTGAAATTCTTCTACAATTGGAGTTCCTTATTATTTCTTTTATTCTTTCTCATTTCTACTTCAATTGTAATTGTATGCCCCGTACCACAACGTCCTAACACCCCACCAGGCTGGGATGATCGAAAAACATCACCCTTTGGGTTTCTCAAACATCTTCAGGGATGTCACAAGGGTGACAAGGTCAAAGGCGTCCATGACCTCAAAATGTACCTTGAACACTTTGGTTATTATCAGCAAACCAAAAATGGCACCCATGCCAAGGATGATGATTTTGACGAACTCTTAGAATCTGCCGTGAGAACTTACCAGCTCAATTACCATCTCAATGCCACTGGGATTTTGGATGCTGAAACAGTATCAAAGATGATGATGCCTCGTTGTGGTGTGGCAGATATTTTCAATGGTACAAATCCGATGCAATCAAACAAGAAGAGACATCATCACCGCCATGACTCATTTCATACCGTCTCTCACTATAGCTTCTTCTCAGATGCTCCAAAGTGGCCTGCCTCAAAGTATCATCTCACTTACAGATTTCTCCGTGGAACCCCAGCTCAAGCCAAGAGTCCCATTGCACAAGCTTTCCAAACATGGGCAGCAAACACCCATTTCACATTCTCGCAAGTTCGAGGCTTTTCAAAAGCAGATATCACTATTGGTTTTGCTAGGAGGGAGCATGGAGATGGGAATGATTTTGATGGACCTGGTGGAACCATTGCCCATGCTTTTGCACCAACAAATGGGAGGTTCCATTACGACGCAGATGAGCAGTTTAGTGTTGGTGCAATCCCGGAAGCATTTGACTACGAGACAGTTGCTTTGCATGAAATCGGGCACCTTCTTGGACTTCACCATAGCTCAGTTCCGGGAGCAATTATGGAATCTACCATCTCTACAGGAGTGACCAAAGGCTTGCATGCAGATGATATTGCAGGAATTAAAGCGTTGTACAATGTTTGAGAATTGTTTAAGGATTTGGAATAATCTCGATCATTAGTGGGAATAGATTATTATAGAATAAGCACTTACTACTTACAAAATAAACTTTCACGATGATCGAATTAAGTTTAAGCCAATTCTGTTTTGACAAGCTAGAAGAGGGAGCTAGAGAGGTTAAATAATTAGCTCTGAAGGTATATGTCTTAAAGGTTAAGTTTGAATCTTATTTTATTTTATCTAATGAAATCAAATTTAGAGAATCATGAGTACTTATATCTTGCTTACTTGGACAATTCTAATTCATAATTAATCAGATGAATTGATGTGCTCTAGTTATAATGTATGCTAATTTGGTGTATTTTATTTGAAAAATTCTATACACCATACTATCATATCACTTTCATCCAATTAAGTATGATATGATACATTTATCATCATTAAATAATTATTTATTACATATTTCTTTAACATCTAATAGTGATAAATGAGTCATATCTTAGTTAATAAGATGAAAGTGTGGTGTATAACATTACTAATTTTATTTTCTTGAATGTTTACATAAAATGAGTTGGCATGATTAAGGAAACACATGTCAACTTATCAATGGATCCGACTATAGGCGTTGCCATAAATGTTTGAATAATAAAAATATTAAATGTTAATTATTTTCTTATAACAATTAGCAGATCACCACCTTCGATGGAGGTCATGGATATCTTAATTTGGGCCTGCCTCCTTTTCAAACACTCAAATTATTTCATTATCGATCTCTACTTGCAACTACCTGGATGAAGAGAGATTAGGTATAAAACTCATGGTTTCAGTGTTTGGGCTACCAGGAATTGTTTTAATTGGGACCGATTAGCCTAAATTTTGGCCCAAATTTGAGAAAGTTATTTTTTTAGGCCATTAGGTAATTCTTTTCGTTCACAATACTTAAAAAGCCTTTAATATATCCCACACATAAGCATTTTTTGCCAAGACATAATGGAAAGCTACCATATGGCAGATGTCATTCATGCAACTACTTGTCGCAATTTTCGATTTTATTTGATTGCTCAGATAAATTCTTTCCTATTAAAAATTAAAGGCTCTATGATTTAAAAATTTTACTGCATTATCCACAGAAAAAAAGACATGTTGTAATAGTAAGACAAAAAAAGGCCCAGGATGTTTCTCTTATCCCTAAAGAGAAGCATATAAATGAGAAAGATTTTAATAAAATAATGGAGGAATGCTTTGAGGATGATTCTAATTTTTTTACATTTATCAAGAATGCTTATAAGAGCAAAAATTTATTTTATATTATAAGATTAGCATAATTGAATAATGAAATTAGAATTTCATATTATATTAATTATTAATTTATCATATAATATATATAAAAAATATAATATAAGAAATTATATACAATATAAAAATTATAAATATATATACCAGTCCGGTTCGATTTGAATCGGTTTTCAAAATATGAAAATTGTTACCGCCATGGTTTAGGATCGATTTCAATTTTTAAGAATCAGTACTACATCCGACGATTTAAAAAGGAGACCAAACTCACTAGTTCGGTCCGGTCAGATCCAGTTTAACTAGTTTTCTGATTATTTTTTACACCCCTATAGACTGCCACCATATGCCACCAATTTGGAACCTAATCTTGGCTAGATAGGACACTACAAGAAATTAGCCCTTTTGCAACGCTTAAAATCGTTGCAAATACATTCAAAAAACGCTGTAATTAATCAACTGCAGCGTTATTACTCTCCTTGCATGTTCGACAGTATAAAAGTGATATTTTTGATCAATAGCAACGTTATTGAAAAAACGCTGCCAAAGACTTCATTTGCAGCGTTTTTAAACCGTTGCAAAGTCACTAATTTCACGCTGCAAAAGACCACCCCATGTGACTGCCATGGCGCTACATTTGATCAATTGCAGCAAAATTTATCCTTGCTATATCATTAAATTTCGTTGCAATAGCCTCCCAACAACAGCAGCGCTACATTTGGTTCGTTGCTTTTGCCATTTTTTGCAACACTTAAAATCGCTGTAATTAATTTATAAGCGCTGCAATTTGTGTACGTTAAAAGCAACATACATTCTAGCGCTGCTTTTGATACTTTTTGCAGCGTCTATTTATCGCTGCAAATTTCCATAAAAACGCTGCAAATGTGCCATATCAGAAGCGCTTGCTTTTTTGTTGGCTTTAACATTTTTTGCAAGGACTAAAATCACTGCAAAAAATAAAAAAGCGCTGCAAACGGCCAAAAGCAACGCTTGCTTCCTTTGTTGCATTTTGCATTTTTTTCAAGGACTAAAATCGCTGAAACTGATGATTTGCAATGAATTTTGGCCTATTTGCATCGACTAAAAATCGCTGCAAATACTTAATTACAAAAAAAAAAAAAAAATATTACTGAAACATACAATTTCAGTAATTTTTTTCACTTGTGTTAGAAGCAAAGTTAGTAGATCAGTTAGAATTTATATAGACGGAGGGGTAGCTTGATACATTTTAAAGTACTGCTAAAATTTCTCTAATCATCCAACCCTTATTGCACCTATTCTTTGCAAAAATGAATAAGATGTTCCAGCAAAGCCACCTCCAACTATAACATGCTTGCTGTCCAATAAAGGTCATTCAGTTTTCTACATGAAAGATATATAAAGATCATGGGTTAAGAATGGAGAACTTGGAAGCTAAAACGCATATGGAGATTCAAAGACCACACACACACAACACATATGGAGAACTTGGAAGCTAAAACCAAGGCAGCATTGTTAAATAAATCTTTAGTATTTGCAGTTTGCACATTTTCCGGCCATTTTCATTTAGAATTACCAAATTATTTTAAATCATATATACATAAATCAATACAAGAATTTGAATTCTTTGGTTGTCTCTAGAAAAAAATGACATATTATCTACCTTGGAGCATAGACAAAGACATAAAACGGCTAGCCAAACCAACATCTAGTCCAACTCAATCTACTAAACTGATAAGCATTGTATTAGACTCAAAATTTTATAAGCATCCTTTGTAGAGAGATTCAACTCAGGGCATACTACTTCACTCAATAAAAGGCATACAAAGAGCATACAAAACCACCAAAAAATGGCATATGACAGCTTTTTAGTAACTTGTTGGAACCTCAATTAAATAAAGAGCTAAAGCTCACAAGATGGCTGGTTTTTGTCCCTTGTTTTCAATAGTTTTCATACAAATAAATATCTTTGGTTGAGCAAAATGGGGATGAATGGACTGCTTGAAGCCCCAAAACATAGTGCATAAATAATTTTCTGCACTAGCATGAACAGCTAGCAGTTTTAGTACATTCATGCTCTTAAACATCCCTCATTTAACCACAATCTCAATTACTTGGTAAAATGTGAAACAATAAATTGATCTTTGTTGAGGGAAGAGCCACACGCATACAAATTAATTAGATTGCATGTGGTACTGAATGTTTAGTAATAATCATCATTCTATCTACCTCCTCAACATTTTCCAATCTATCTATTGGGACATGTTCTGATATACATCAGTTTGGTGCTTGGAGACAGAGTTCAGGAAAGTTGGGCATTTCTCAATTATGTATCTTTATGAAGATTTTCTTTGGCAAAAAGCGTTAAAGTTGATTGAGGTTGTTGTTGTTGTAAATCTTATTCGAAACTGGAGATCAGGGAGTCCATTAAGGGGCCCTCAAAATGGGAAGTGGAGGGGTGCTTTTCAAAAATAAGCAATGTATTACTGTAATAAAGATGTAGGTGAGGATGCATAAAACATGTCAGGAGAGGAGTAAAGACAGCTATTAGCAGAATATAGGGGTTTTTTTACAAAAAAAAATCAGATAGTTGTTTTTTTTTTTTTTTTTTTTCCCTTCCCGTGTTTGAGAGAAATGAGTTTTTAGGTTGTCATTACCATCCCTTTCCATTATTCCTATATCATGTATAGATTAAGCACTATAATGGACATGTATGGATCACAAACTCTTCAGATGTGTACCCAGAAAACTAACATAAGCGCATAGGAAAGCAAGGAACACAGTTTGAAAGTGGTTCAACTAGAATAAGGAGTATTTTTCTCCTTCGAACACATAAGCTCACATTATACATACACAAACACATAGGCAATTTATACATAAATTGAAAGAGCAAACCACCCCTGTTTCTACTTGACCTAAACGGTTTCATTAAGAACATTTTCTATCTATCCAAAATAGAGTAAACATATTCTATTTGTCCAAAACAGAGTATCTTACCGAGTGGAGGGGACAATCGGATGGAGGCGAGTTGGATAACCCACTAATACAGGAAAAGGGTTTGCTTGTTGTCGAACGGGAGATTTGGGAATGTCGAAAGTCACACTTTTTGAACTAGAACAGGCAGAAATGGGAGTCATGCACGACGATGAGTGGATTTTGATTCCACGGTCGCCAAATCGGTGGAGTAGCTCCACTGTTAGTGATGGATTTCGGTGGAAGAGACAGCCTATGTACAGAGAAAATTAATGGAGGAGAAGAAGTTCGGGAAGAAAATGTTCGAGATTTGGGAGTGTACGAGAGCAAAGCGACGGGGAGGGGGGAAATGTGATTTTAGGGCGTTTTGGCGCTCTTTCTTTAAAAATGTAATTGCAGCGAAAACACCCGCCGTTACAAAACTTTTTTCTTTTTCCAGCAATTTTGTCCGCTGCAATTTAAGTTAAAATCGCATGTAATTATTTTGCAGCGAAGTTTTTCGTTGCAATAAGTAAAAATTGCTACAAAATTGAAAAAAGAAAACTGTTGTTGTAAAAGTCTGCAACGTAACCCAAAAATGCTGGAATTGATAATCAATTGCAGCGATTTTATTTCCAACAAAATTAAAATCGCTGTAAAAAGTCAAATTCCTTGTAGTGGGACTTGTCTATGATGCCACCGAGTGGCCCAATTGTAATTTTTTTTTTTCTTTTTCCTAGTTTTATTTATTTTTAAAGCTTATGCCTTTGGATTTTCTAATTCTTTTGCTTTTAGTTCGTGAAATTTTTTTATGTTTCGTAATAACTCCATATTATTAATTTGTTAGTTTTAACTATTTTACTTTTACTTTCTTAATATATTCTTCTAACAAGACATGACACATAGTATTTTAATTTTTGGACTTGATCTTTAGGCATAAAAATCTTGGAACGGTTGTTACTTAAAAGATGAAAAGTGTAATAAACAAAAAGAAATTACGCAAGAATTCATCAAAATCATCATCGTTGACAATTGTTATTTTTGGTTTGTTGATAATAACCAAAGTGTTCCATATACATTTTGAGGTCTTGGATGCCTTTGACCTTGCCAACCTTGTGAAATCCCTGAATATGCTTGAGAAACTCATGAAAGGGTGATGTTTTTCGGTCATCCGAGTTAATTAATGGAGTTCTTGCACAAGAAAGAAGGGGAATGAGGCCAAGGAAGAGGAGAGTACTTGTGTATACGTTAATCTAAGTAATTAAACCAGGACCAGTACTGGATGGGTTCTCCAGTTTTCTAGGTTCGTAACCTGACCTCATCAATTCCACACACATAGAAGAAGTTACCGATATATGATCTGTAGGCCATATATGCTCGTCATATAATAGACACTGCAGACTTTGTTGTAACAAAATTAACTTCTTTAATTTAAGATGAAACATTTTGTGCACAAAGACCAAAAAATAAAAAATAAAAAAAAATTCATCGAAG
This sequence comes from Carya illinoinensis, assembly GCF_018687715.1. Classification (NCBI taxonomy): domain Eukaryota; kingdom Viridiplantae; phylum Streptophyta; class Magnoliopsida; order Fagales; family Juglandaceae; genus Carya; species Carya illinoinensis. Next base: position 28,259,299 of record NC_056753.1, read on the forward strand.
CGATATGCATGAGTTGTACTTTTTTTGAATGTGTTATATTTCATGAGATGGAAAGGAGTACGAATTCCATTTATTTTTCAGCGTAAACTCTCATATTAATTATTTTTTTCGTCCTAATAATTATTAGTGTTGAAACTATCCCTACATTGACAATTATTAGGGTGTAATACAAGTTAACATTATTTTAATGAATTATTAGGGTTACTACTTCTGGGTAACTTCTCAGTCTTAAATATCGCAAACTATAGCTAGTAATTATTAATATATAATCTTTAGTACATGATACCTTGCAACGACTCATGAATCTGACCCCTTTAAGAGTGCCAAAATTAATATTCAATCTGTTTTAACTTTGCAAGATCATTAACACATTTCATTACACATTATTATACTTTTACGTCATGTTTTTGATCAAATTTGTTAATTCCATCGACCCTATTCCATTAGTGCACTGTTAAAAATCTTATGCTAATGTAGCCAATTTGTTGTTATTTTGGGTTTTTCATTATTTGTTTTCCTTGTTGAATTATTTTTTCCTTGCATCTCCTTAAATTCTTGGCATTTCGTAATATTTGTAGCATCTTTCCCTTTTCTTGACATTCACTGATCTCATTCTTGGCCTCGTGATTTCCATCCTCACACAACTGAAAAAAAAAAAAAAACAACATCACTCTTTTTAAGTTCACAAGCATCTTTTGGGATATCAAAAGGGATATGATCATCACAGGCTCATAGGCATCCAAGACCGGCTCAAAGGCGGTGCTCTAATTTTTTATTTTTATGGAAAATGAGCATTTGTTACTCTTAATTTCTATCATCTGAAAATCTATAACAAGGCATACTGATGCAAGACCCATGAAAATTTGACAATTGTCCTCAACCGTGCCAACTCGTTAATTTTCATCTAAACCACCATGCATGCAAGTAAGAAAATAAAATGCATCTAATTAGCATACATTATAACTGAGCACATCAATTCATCTCAGGAATTATAATTGCCCAAACAAGATATTCACGATTATCTAATTTTGACTTTATTAGTAAAGTGAAAATTCAAACTATTGTTTTAAGACATAAATCTTAACAGCGAATTTATTGAACTATATCCCTCTTCTTGCCAAAACAATATGGCCTACTTCGATCATCTTCATAGTTTATTTTATAAGCAACAAATGCTTTATTTTATAATAATCTACTCCCATTAAATTCTTAGACATTCTCAAACATTATATAAGGCTTTAATTCCTGCAATATCATCTGCATGCAAGCCTTTAGTCACTCCTTGAGCCATACCGGATTCCATGATTGCTCCTTGAACTGAGCTATGCCCGAGTCCAAGAAGGTGCCCAATTTCATGCAAAGCAACTGTTTCCAAGTCATATGCACCAGGAGTAGCACCCACACTCCAGGGTTCATCTGCATCATAATGGAACCGTCCATCGGTTGGCGCAAAAGCATGCGCAATGGTTCCACCAGTTCCATCAAAAGAACTCCCGTCTCCATGATCCATACTACCAAAACCAATAGTGATATCTGCGTTTGATAGGGCTTGAGCTTGCGAGAAGGTGAAGTGGGTGTTTCCTGCCCACGTTCGGAAAGCTTGTGCGACGGGACTCATGGCTTCAGTTGGGGTTCCTGGGAGAAACCCGTAGGTGAGATGATACTTTGAGGTTGGCCACTTTGGAGCATTCTGGAAAAAGCTGTAGTGAGAGACGGCATGAAATGAGCCCTTGCGGTGGTGATTATTCTTCTTGCCTGATTGCATTGAGTTTGTACCATTGATGATATCTGCTACGCCACAACGAGGCATCATCATCTTTGATACCGTTTCAGCATCTAAAGTCCCAGTGGCCTTTAGATGATAATTTTGCTGGTATGTTTTGACTGCAGATTCTAGGAGTTCATCAAAATCATCATCATTGGCTTGGCTATTGTTTTTGGTTTTGTGATAATAACCAAGTTGTTCAAGATACGTTTTGAGTTCATGGATGCCTTTTACCTTGTCACCCTTGTGGCATCCCTGAAGATGATTGAGAAATCCAAAGGGTGATGTTTTTTGGTTAGAAGAGTGGGGTGGAGTTGTTGCATGAGAAAGGAGAGGAATGAGGGCAAGGATTAGGCCGAGAGTGATCAAGGAGAAGCGGGGAAAACTTTTAGCAGACATGACTACCAAATGGTGAAATCAAGCAAGCAAATAAGGTGTAATAGGGATGGATGTTGCAGAAGGCTCATGGATTGGATGCTATTTATAAACTGCTAATAACCGTGTCTAGTATGTTAAATATGGCGGGATCAAGCAGACCTATTTTTCTTGGGCATATTAGTCAATTGAACATGAAGTATACGTTAATAATTTGGACCAACATTTATTTAATTTGGACCAAGAAGCAACTTTCGGAGACCGTCTATAGGACGTCAAGGTTTATCAACGAGGAATTCCCTTCTTCACATTCGCAACAAGACGTCAAGGTTTATCAACTAGGAGTTCCCTTAATTCCCGCCTTCACATTCGCAACAAAACATTTTCTTAGGTGGCGGAAAACTGGCTGCCACGTCGGAATTAATTCTCAAATGAAGATTAATCAAATGACGACACGTACGTACGTATCACAAATGCATAATCGGCTTCCAAAATAAGTTTAAGAATGTCATCTTAAACTTATCAAAAAAAAAAAAAAAAAAAAAAAAAAGAAAAGAATGTAATCTATTAACATGTTGTGTATGTAGACATATGTTTTTACAAACTAGAAAATCAATTAGGAATCAACTATTTTTTTTTAAAAAAATATTGAAAAGAAAGTTACATTTGAAGAACTGCAAATAGGACAATTAATTTTTTTTTAATAAAAAAGTAAAATTAGTAATAATATTTTGGACCAAGAAGCAACTTTCAGAGACGGTATATAGGACGCCAGGAGGAAAAGAGGTAGTATATATAAACGAGAGGTAATGTGACATAAAGGACTGGTGAAGGGATGTAAGAAAAGGAAAGTAGAATGGTAATAGCATTTGAAGTCTAAGAGCCTGTTAGGATTGAGTTTGAAAGTTTAAAAATGCTTTTAACTGTTTAAAGCTTTTTAAAAGAAAAAATGATATACTTGATAAATTTATAAAAAGTGTTTTAATCACCTAAAAAAGCTGAAAATATACTTTTTAAATAGTACCAAATTGAAGCTTTTATCGAAAAGCTCAAAAAGATAATTGTATACTTTAAAAAAATTAATATAACTAACTTTAAAATTACTGTAGAGACATGGTTGCCAAATAGTAAATGACTTTTTAATGGTAGAGCTTGTTATTTAAGTTATAAGCTACAAGCCCTAAAGTTATAAACTATATTTCCCACCGCAATCCTAAACATGCACTAACACTCATGGACTTGGACTTTTGGGTGATCGAGTAGGGCACATTTTAAATATTTGAGCCCATAGTTTGAATAGTGTAGGAAATTTATAATAGGGTTCCCCGAGTTTTGGACCTCGACTCAAAAAAATAAAAATAAAAATAATCCAATTTGTTAAAAGATTATCTCGACCCATAAAAAGATTTTTAACCTAAATATCTGTGACACTCTCAACTCTTACGTACAGACACGTGAAAATTGAGACGTTGGAATGATGACAACATGGGTCACACATCCCATCGCCAAGTGCCAAGTGTGTGTAAGCAACACGTGTACAATAAAAATAACACAACGGGTATAAAAGTCTTACAACTAAGTACCAGAATTTTGTTTAAATACAAATTCGCTAAAAGCACAAGCGTATCAAAATATTACAAGTTTCAATATTGTTTCAAATCCAAATTACATAACATAAAAATAAGATAATTCCAAAAGTAAAACAACTCCAAGTGAATAGTCTGGCGGAGCCGACTCCTCCTCCTCAAACTCTGCATCAAAATCTACGATACCAGAAATGGTACTGCAGGTAAGTAATAATCCAAATACCACAAGATAAAAATATATTAAATTCAACAATATGCATGAACAAATGCCAAATGCCATGGTCCGAAAATCCTCATTTTTCCATGCACGCAAATATCCCCTTTTTGGCCCACAATAAATTCCTTTAAAACAATTCCTCACCATTATCCCAAATAATGACCCAACACGAGAAAACCACAGTTTTTCCAGAAAATGGATCACAAAGTCCAACTATAAAACTTCGACATTTTCCCAGAAAATGACCCACAAATAATCATTTAATCAAACTCGCCATTTTCTTGGGAAAATGGCCCATATCCGAAATCCAAAACCAGTTTCCAATTTAATGCATGCACTATGATCTCTCATAAGGATCATCCGCACACTTTGGCTCCTATGCCACACCGCAAGTAACAATTACGCATGTGACATCTAAACTAGCAATATCCAGTCTCGCGCCCAGCGCATACCTGGACCAGACATCCTCTAGTCCCCGCCAGCTGAGGGACCACGGAGTCGACAAGACAACGTTACTGTATAGTGTGATCCGGTAGTCGCCCAGTGACAACCCAGGGGATGTCACTCAGTATTATCCACTCTCGAGTGATCAGAGGAGCTCCATCGAGATAATCCCTCATCCCAGTTTGGGGTCGTTATACACATGCACCCGAAAATCCATTTATGCCTGAAAACCCAGTTTTCACAATTTAACACATGTACATGCATGCACCATGAAATGCAAATGATACGACACAAAATATCCAACAATTCTCAACATCAACAACAAACAAATAACTTCTTTCTCAAATCCATCTGACCCCCGACTCCTTGGACTCAGTCCGGAATAACCAACTAGTCACAATATATTGTAAAAGTAATAATATATTTAAATCTAAAATGAAGTTTGAAAAATACTTACAGTGCTATAAAATAATTTTCGAAGGATCAAGGGGCTGCAAACGGTGAAGAAAAAAGCAATGTAACAGTGTAAAAACACTGTGGCTGTGGGTTGCAAAATACCCACTTTTGAACGGGGACGAACCAAGTCTTGGGATTGATAGGGAATGGTTTAGAGGTGTTTATGAACCTAGTGGAAGAGAGGATTGGCCGTGGGTGGCGGCGAAAACGACGGTATAAGGCCAAAAATCCCAAAACGGAAAGTGTGGTCGTGGGGGCTGCTTCGGTGACGGATCGGAGCTGGAAATGGGTGGTTTAGGATGGCAAGAGGTCAGTGATGAAGCTGTAAAGAGATAGTGGCCGGAGGTAGAACGACGGTGGCGCTGGAGGGAAAAGATGCCGTGGCTTGGACTAGTTCATGGTGGTTAAGGGCGGCATGGATGGAGGTGAAATTTGGTGGGGATGATCACCGGTTGGAGGGGAAGAAATCTAGGCGGGTGGTGCAGGTCACGGCACCGGCGAACAACGGCTCTGGGCGGCTAAAGGAAAACGACGAAAATGGAGGAGAGAGAGACGCGCGCACGGGGAGGGAAAAACCGGAGGAAAAAGAGAAGAAAAAAGAAAGAAAAAGAGAAATGAAAGAGAAAGGAGAAAAAGAAAAAGAGAAAAAGAAAATATGGGAAAAAGAAATGTGGTTTATTCCTCACCTCTGGAGTCCAGAAAATGATCCAACGAAAACAACTTTAAAAGTTATAAAACAAAGAAAATAATTTAAATACAACATCTAGCTAAAATATAATAAATAACTAGTAAAAACTAACAACAAAATTTTAAATCTAAAAACAAACTAAAATAATCTAAATAGCAATTTAAACTCAAAACAATAATAATTATTAAGAAAGCTCTACAAAATAAATTTCGCAACTAAATCAATTCAATTAAAATTCGATAATTTAAAATAAAAGAATCAATATTTTAATTAAATTAAAATACTCAATCAATAAAAACACGTAAAAATGGGATATCACAATATCAAATCCAAAGAAAAATCATAATCCACTAAAACAAACTTCCCTTCACACATATTACTCCAACTAATCCAATGAATTCTCCTTCCCTCCTTCTTTTGCCCCCACCAAAACTTAGACATTAAACCCTCGAACTCTGAATAGGAACTAGTAGGCAAAAGGAAACAACTCATGGAATAAGTTGGGATGGATAACGCAACAGCTTTTAATAAAACCTCCTTACCCCCTTGAGACAACATTTTTTCCTTGCAACTTTGTAGCTTTTGCCAAACCCTTTGCTTGATAGATTGAAAGTCCTAGATTTTGATCTACCAACTATAGGAGGTAACCCAAGATACTTCTCATACTGCTGAATTTCACCATTACCCTATAGCAACCGAATCTCTTCCTTACATCCACCCCCACATTACTACTAAATACCATTGAAGTTTTCTCCTTGTTAATCTTCTACCTCGACACACTCATGAACATCTAACACAACTTGAACTCTCCTATTTTCCTCCACCTCAGCCTTACAAAAAATAACTCTATCATTTGCAAAATAGCAGATGATTAATGTTGGAGCACCCCTACAAATTTTAATCCCAAAAATTTCCTTCCTTATTCCTGCTGCATTCAACAAAGAGGTGAGCCCTTTAGTACAAAGTAGAAAGAGATAAAAGTACAAAGGGTCCCCTTGTCTCAAACCCCTACTAAGAATAATAAGCCCTTTCAGCTTTCCAATAATCAACACAGAAAAAACACTGTTTGAACACAGAGCATCACCAAGGAAATAAAACCTACATGAAACCCCATCAGTTCCATCACCTTTTTAAGAAAACACCACTCTACTCTATTGTAGGCCTTACTTATATCCAATTTCAATGACATATACCCTTGTTTCCCCTTCTTTTTGTGCTTTAAAAAATGCACTAACTCATAAGCTATAAGCACATTGTCTGTAATTAAATGGCTAGGAACAAAAGCACTCTGACTCTATGACGCACCCAACTCCCACGTATGGACACGTGGAGATTGAGGCGTCGGGATGATGACAACACGGGTCATGCATCCTATCAATAAGTGACAACACGAGGGCGTCACAAACTCTCCCCAACAATACTAGGTAAAATAGCTATCAAGCTATTGGAGATGACTTTAGAAATCAATTTATAAGCCACATTACACAAACTAATGGGCCTATAATCAGCAACAACAATGAGGTATTTCTTCTTTGGAATGAGAGTGATGTATGTATAGTTAAGAGATTGAGGAAAATCACCTAAATTTAGAGCCTGTAATACTGCTTCAATGACTGAGGTGCCCACCAAATGCCAATATTTCTGAAAAAACATTGAGGACATCCCATCAGGACCAAGAACTTTGGATGGATTCATTTTAGACAATGCCTGCAAGACTTTAGCTTCAGTATACCTCTGACTTAGATCCTGATTCATTGTTGGTGTTACTCTAGTAGTAAGAGATTCTAGAAATTTAGTAGCACCACTTGGATTTGAGCTCTTAAAAAGGTTCTCAAAATAGTTTAAAAGAACCCTATCCCTTTGCTCAACAAATGTGACGCCCCCAACTCCCACTTACGGACACTTGAAAATTGAGGCGTCGAGATGATAACAACACGGGTCACACATCCCATCAAAAGTGTGTGCACAACCGAAAGTGTACAACAAAAAAATAATGTTGTGGAATAATAAAGTCAGTCGTTTAAGTAGAATTTGTTTAAATATAAACTCGCTTAAAAACAAGCGTACTAAAAATATTACAAATAACCAGTAAAAATAGAATACAAACCAAAAGTAATAACTAAACTCGAGAAATAAGTCACAACCCACAAGAGAGTGATCCCCGATCACTCCTCCGGCTAGCTCAACCTCCCCATCATTTGCATCCAAATCGTAACAATCCAAATGAACCACAAGATAAAAATACATTCATGCAATAACCAAATGCATGAACATGATGCCATATGCATATGTCCCAAAAATCATCATTTCCCAAAATAACCAATTTTACACACACGCCAAAATCTCATTTTGGCCCAAAAACCCAATCCATTAAAACAACCTCCATTTTTCCAGAAAATGGCTCACATGTCCAAATCTCACTATTTTCCTAGAAAATGGCCCTATAACCAACCATTAGAGCATTGTAGGCAGGAATCACATGCGGGACTCTACCACCATCCTTGTTTACCACCATCCCTACGCGTGCACTATAAGTAAGAATCACAGGCAGGGTGCTACCACCGTCCCTGCTTACCACCATCCCTACAACTCCGTTTGTAGGCGGGAATCGCAGGTGGAACTCGACCACATCCTTGCTTACCACCATCCCTATATACGTGTACCGTAGGTGGGAATCACAGGTGAGACTCTACCACCGTCCCTGCTTACCACCATCCCTACAATACCCCTGACTCAAACGAGTTAATCCAATCATTCAAATATACCCAAAATCATTTTTCGCTTGAAAATCTAGTTTTCAAATATGCATATGAACATGTATGCAATTACATGAAAATCTAGTTTTCCTTTTTAAACATGAACATGCATGCACTATGCAATGCTTACTACAAGATACCAAAAATAACCAACAACAACAATTTCTAGCATCAATCAACATCAAACAATTATATACACAACTCCGTCCTCCAATCCAACCGACCCCGAATTTCTCGGACTAGTCCAGCACAACCAACGAAATCACAATTATTGTTAATGCAAAAATATATTTAAATCTTAAACGAAGTTTGGAAAATACTTACAGCGCTACAAAATAATTTTTGGAGGATCAATGAGCTGTAAAAGGTGGCGGAAAAGCAACATAATAGTGCAAAATGCACTGTGGCCGTGGGTCACAAAATACCCACTTTTAAATGGGAACAAATTAAGATTCAGAATTAATAGGAAATGGCTTAGAGGTGCTGGTGAAGCTAGTGGAAGTGGTGGTTGGCCGTGGGTGGTGGCGAAAATGGTGGTGGAGGTCAAAAATAGTCCAAATGGAGTTTAGCTCATGGTGGTTGCTCCAGCAATGGATCGGAGCTAAAAATGGGTGGGTCAGGTCGGCAAGAGGCCGGTGATGAAGTGGTGAAAAAATGGTGGCCGGGGGTGGAGCGACAGCGGCACTAGAGAAAAATGATGTTGCGGCTTGGAGGAGCTTGTGGTGAGAGGGGGGTGTTCACCGGCCAGAGGGGAAGAGAATGGAAGGGGCGGTGTGGCTCACGGCGGCATGGGCAGAGGTACTGGGCTAGGGGAAGCAAAAGGAAGGAGGGAGAGAGGGAAATGGGTCGTGCGTGGGGAGTGAAAAGCAGGGGAAGAAAGAAGAAAAAAAAAAAGAAAAAAGAAAGAAGAAAAAGAAAAAGAAGAAAAGGAAAAGAGGAGAAAAAGAAAAAGGGAAAAAGAAAAAGGAAGGAAAAGAAATGAGGTACAGCCTTTCCCAACTCAAGGTCTCAAACAGATCCAACGAAAATAGATTTTAAAATGGCGAGTTAAATAAAATAATTTAAACATAGTGACTAAATAAAATAAAATAATAAAACCCAAGAATAAACTATTTTAAAATAAAAAGCACAATAAAATAAATAAAAGCCAAATAAAAATGCTACAACTCAATATTAATAAAATAAAATAGTTAAGCCCAACAATAAAATAATTTAAAATAAAGAGCATTTTAACTGCAAAACAATAATTAATATTAAGAAAGCACATAAAAATAAATTTCACAACTTAAAAATCATAAAATAAATTTAGCGATAAATCCGATAATTTAAAACAAAAGAATTAATATTTTAAATTAATTAAAATAATGCTTCAATAAAAATACACTAAAATAAGAGGTATCACACCAAACTGCCACACCCTTTCCTCAACTTTTACTTTTACTAATATGTTTTTTCTCCTCCTCTGAGATGTCTTCATGTGAAAATACTCGGAGTTTTTGTCACCATCTTTTAGCCACAATGCTTTGGACCTTTGCCTCCACATCACCTTATCCCTTTTCATCCATTTATGCACTTCCTCTCAAGCCCTCTCATGATCTATTTTTAGTTCCCCTACTAGATCATAAGCATACAACAGCTCCATTTTCTGTCTTGCCACGTTCAACTGCTTTCGAACATTACCAAAACAATGTTTATTCCAGCTATCCAAGTGACTCCCACACTCCTTTATCTTGTTCATCACATCAAGTATGCCATTCCTTCTCTTCTCCCCTCCTCCAAGTTATCTTGATAATATCCTCACAAGCTTGCTCCCCTACCCTTATGTCTTCAAACTTAAAACTGGCTTCTATATTGAATGTGGCCCCCTTCTCCCTTAATGTTAACCCATATTGGAACATGGTCCAAGTAAGCCACCAACCCATGTGTAACAAAAGCATTTGGAAACTTACTCCACTATGGAACATTCACTAGAGCTCTATCCAGTCTCTTACTAATACATTGAGACCCTCCCATCCTATTACTCCATGTAAATTTGTTACCCCTAAACCCCATATCCCTCAAAGCACAATTTGCCAATTCGACCTTGGTCTCCCTCCCCATTTCTCATGATGATGCAAAAGTTCATTAAAATCACCTACCACCAGCCAAGATTCACCATTTTGACTACCAAGTGTTCGTAACAAATCCCAAGTTTTAAATCTTTACCTAACTTCGGAAAAACCATAAATGCTAGTTAAAAACCAAGATGCTTTTTCAGGGTCATCTTCAATCAAAGCATCAATATGACATTGTGAATAAGTAATAATCGACAAGTTTATATCCCTTCCCCACAACAAAGCAAGACCCCCTTCCTTCCACGACAATCAACCACCAAACAGTTTGCAAAACCTAATTTGTACTTACATACCTTGAATTCATGAGCCTTAAGAGTGTCTCATGCAAGAATAGGATTTTGGGAACTTCTCTCTTCACAAGATCGTAAAGGGTCTGAATGCGCCATGGGTTCCCAAGCCCACGGGCATTCCAACTTATAATCTTCATTTACTTCAGTAGTGCTGTTCAACAGCCACCGTCAATCCAATTTTAGCACTCTAAGTTTCCTTAGCCGCATGAACACCATCAAAATTTCCTCGCTTGACAGGCCTACCATCACCCTCTTCATCTCTAAATAAACCCTATCGCTTTTTAGAATGTGGGAGCCATTGTGAGTAATCATATGCAGAACTTGAAGAACTAGATAGAAATGATAGTCGTTTCCATTTTTGACTCGTATACCCATCTGGTCGTTCATTCATAGCGAGGCCCCTTCTAATTTTCTCTTCGGACTGATCTAGCCCAACAACCTTCAGAGGCCCATCCTACTGTATAGCATTAAATGTCTCCATATTTGAAAAATTAATTCATGCAGGAAAGTCATCTTCAACATTCATTTGAACCCTTTTTGCAACGGTCCCTGATTTCTCGCCTCCTTCCATAAATGTTTCCGCATGTTCATCCAAAACACGATCCGTGGATTTTGCAAAACTGTTAGATGCATTTATCTATATCCCGTTAGATCGCACCGAACAACCAAGAGACGTTACGTCAACTTTTTTGGCCATCGTAGACCCCCTTGGGTTTGAAACATCCGGTGGATCATCATGTCTTCCAGTTCACTGACTGTCTCTTCTTTCCCATGAATGACCGTCGCGAAGTTGATCACCATAGTTGGTTGCTCGTAGCCAAGCACCATGTGGAAGAGTGTCCTCATTTTTGACCTGTGCAACATCCTTACTCAACCCACATTCCATATCCCCATGTCCCAGACAATCGCTCCAGAAGCAGAAATTAGGGAGTCTCTCATAAGAGAATCTAACCTAACATGATTCATCATTCCACATTGAAAATTTAGTACCCCTTAACAAAGGTTTCGGAACATCAAGGGTGGCCCGTACTCTTAGAAACTCCTCCCAAGCCAACTCCCCCTTATCCAAGTCCACCTATTCAACCCGCCCTATTTTCTTACCAAAACGGCCCTCCACATATTCATTTCGAGCCCTCAAAGGACGATCATGAATCCTTACCCAAAAAGTAGCTTCTTGGATCTTTATTTGATGCACCTGCTTACTACCATCAACCTCCTACATCAATACTAATTGCTTATCAAAAGACCAAGGACCCTCTTGCAACACCCTTTCCTTATCACACAGATCCTTGAATTCAACAAGACTTAGATTAGAGTTGAGATCACGAAAGTGCACCCCTTGCACTGGACGCCATGCACACTTCATTGTTAGCTTGAACGCTTCACGATTGTAATGTTTTTTTTAGAAAGAAGAGTCATAACCAAACCCTTTCCTTTACATAGAGAAATATCTTCCAACTTACTAGATTCCACAACCACTTCTGCCTTCTCTTGTTCAGTTAATGATAAACATTTATACAACCCATCTAAATCATCAGCCATGCTGCCTTTAACACCAGGGAGCATTATCAACTTTCACCTCTATAAACTTCATATTCTTTATTTCTTTCCTCATTTGGTATTAGCAGCAAATTAATATTTGGTATGATTTGGCAACACAGAATTTTTGAAAATACAATGAAATCATTTATTCAAATCAATTGGAACACAAAATTATTGAAAAACCCTAAAAGTCAAAATTCAATAATTAGGCAGCTCTTAAATAACAAATTTAACTCAATAAGTAATTAGATCAACTCAATGAAATCAATAACAACATATAATAATTAAAAAATGCTAAAAATCTTCAAACTCTAAAAATTGGGATTCCATAATTAGGCAGCTCTCAACAACATAAAGAAATCAAATTAATATATACTTACGGTATCACACTAGAAACTAGTCTATATGGTGGGGCTGAGGTTGCTACGACGTCATGGCAACACGGCGCACAGGGCAGAGAGAAACATAGATGTGAGAAGAGGATTTGGGAAGGAGTGAGTAGACAAAAAGGGGTCCTTAGTTTTGGACCCCGATGAACACCAAACGATGTCATTCCACTTGAAATGGAATGATGTCTTTTCAGTTAGAGTAATGCTACATACAGTCACTTTTGCATACTCCTTGATATGATTAGTTGCATTAATTTATTTAATATACAACCAATCAATCAGTGAAGTGCATAAAAGAGTACGTAAAAGTGACTGCACATATAATTTTTGTTTCAGTTAATTAGTTTAAAGTATCAAATGTAAAATGATGTCATTTTACATATGATCAAAAATTATAATTTAATTTTTCAAAGTCGGAGTTTAGAGGAAGTTTTCGACTTCATTGGAGTTAGAGGAAGTTTTGTCTAGTCATATCTGGGTAGGCAATGACATCAAGAGGAATGGAAACATGATAGAGAGGAGATAAATAGAAAGGGTTTGAAGTGAGAGAAGAGTGTCTACGAAAATGAGGGGGGAGAAGATCAAAAGAGGGGAAATTGACTTTGGGCCCGGAATTGATCAAACCGACATCATTCCACTTGAAATGGAATGACGTTGTTTCTTCCAATGTCTTTTGACCCCTAACAAATACAAAACAATGTCATTTTACAAGATGCAAAAATACCACCGTTTTACGTTTCTTTAATATATATATATATATTAGTTGGAGTCGAAGCCAACTGAATGTTGGTCAAAATTGGAGTTGGCAAAAGTTTTGCTTAGCCCTGGCATGTTGCTGAACCATGAAAATATTTTTTGTTTTGTGATTGAGTTCTGTTTTGTTTTACTTCACGTTCTTGCATCTCTTTTTCACAACAACTGTGTTGAGGTAAAACTGAGTTGATTGGCATATGCTTGTGAAAATCCTGGTGAAATTGTGTTGTAACAAGTGCTGAAGCGGGGTAACATAAAAAGGGTTGAGTGTGCTAACATGGCTTGAGCAGAACTCAAAACAGAGAGTTCGCTCGATGTGCACTCGATGTAGCGCTCGAGTGGAACTCTTCTAGAGAGGTTCTCTTGATGTGTGCTCGATGTAGCGCTTGAGTTGAACTCTTCCTGAGAGGTTTGCTTGATGTGCGCTTGACGTGTCGCTCGAGCAGTTTCTGAAAGACAACGTACGCTTGACTCGTGTGATACCCCGTTTTTATGTGTGTTTTTATTGAATGAGTATTTTAATTTAATTAAAATATTGGTTCCTTTATTTTAAATTATCGTATTTTAATTGAATTTATTAAGTTGTGAAATTTATTTTGTAGAGCTTTCTTAATATTAATTATTGTTGTGTTTAAATTGCAGTTTAATTTATTTTAGTTTATTTTTAGATTTAAAATTTAATTGTTAGTTTTTACTACTTAATTATTATATTTTAGCTAGATGTTGTGTTTAAATTATTTTATTCAATTTATAGCTTTTAAAGTTGCTTTCATTGGATCAGTTTCTAGACTCCAGAGGTGAGGACTGGATCTCATTTCTTTTTCCCATCTTTTTTTTTCTCTTTTTCTTTTTCTCCTTTCTCTTTCTTTTCTCTTTTTCTTTATTTTTTCTCCTCTTTTTCCTTCGGTTTTCTTTCTCTCCTGCGCGCGTTCTCTCCTTTTCTCTTTACCGTCATTTTCCTTCAGCCACCCAGAGCCACCGTTCGCCAGCGTCGTGACCTACACCACCCACCCAGTTTTCTTTTCCTCCGGCCGGTGATCATCCCCTCCAAATTTCACCTCCATCCGAGCCACCGTTAACTACCACGAGCTTCTCCAAGCTGCAATGTATTTTCCCTCCAGCGCCGCTGTCGTTCCACCTCCGGCCACTATCTCTTTACAGTTTCATCATCGATCTCTTTACATCCTAAACCATCCATTTCTGGCTCCGATCCGTAGCCGGAGCAGCCCCCATGACCTCACTTTCTGTTTTGGGCTTTTTGGCCTTCCACCGCTGTTTTCTCCGCCACCCACGGCTAACCCTCACTTCCACTAACTTCATAAACACGTGTAAGTCATTCCCTATCAATCTTAGGACTTGGTTCGTCCCCATTCAAAAGTGGGTATTTTTGAGTGGGTATTTTTACAATCCACGGCCACAGTATTTTTACACTATTACGTTGCTTTTCCTCCGCCTTTTGCAGCCCATTAATCCTCCAAAAATTATTATATAGCGCTGTAAGTATTTTCTAAACTTCCTTTTAGATTTAAATATGTTATTGCTTTAACAATAAATTGTGACTGGTTGGTTATTCCAGACTGAGTCCGAGGAGTCGGGGGTCGGATGGAGTTAATTATGTTTGGTTGATGTTGAGATTTATTGGATATTTGGTGTCTTGATGTTTGCATTGTTCATGCATGTTCGTGTTTAAAAAGGAAAACTGAGTTTTCGTGTAATTGCATGCATGTACATGTGTTGGAACTTGAAAACTAGGTTTTCAAGCGAGAAATGATTTTTGGCATATGTGAACGATTGAATTGACTGGTTTGAGTCAAAGGCACGTGTAGGGATGGTGGTAGAGTCCTGCCTGCGATTCTCGCTTATGGTGCACGCGGCGTAGGGATGATGGTAAGCAGGGACGGTGGTAGAGTCCTGCCTGTGATTCCAGCCTATGGTGCACGCATAGGGATAGTGGTAGAGTCCCACTTGTAATTCCCGCCTACAGTGCTCTGATGGTTTGGTTAATGGGCCATTTTCTGGAAAAATGGCGAGATTGGTTTTTGGGCCATTATCTGGGATAATGGTGAAGTTATGTTTAAAGGAAATGTTTTGGGCCAAAATGAGATTTTTGGCGTGCGTGGAAAATGTGGATTTTTTGGGACATATGCATATGGCATCATTTTCATGCATATTATTGTGGCATGGATATATTTTTATCTTGAGATTTGTTTGGTTTATTACTTACCTGCGGCATCATTTTTGGTACCATAGATTTTGATGCAGAGTTTGAGGAGGAGTAGGCTAAGCCCGAGGAGACGGCTCCACCAGAGTATTGACTTGGAGTTATTTTATGTTTGGAAATTATTCTACTTGCTTTTATGTTATATAAATTGGGATTTGAAACGATGTTAAACTTGTAATATTTTGGTACACTTGTGTTTTAAGAGAATTTGTATTTAAACAAAACTTTGGTACTTAGTTGAAAGACTTTATTACCTGTTGCGTTAATTTTATTGTACATGTGTTGCTTATACACACATTTGGCACTAGGTGATAGGATGTATGACCCATGTTGTCATCATCCTGATGCCTCGATTTCCACGTGTCCATACGTGGAAGTTGGGGGCGTCACAACTCGAGCTTGACACTTTGCTCGAGCCAATGTTTTAGACAACTTAATTTCTAGGGTTTGAGCACCGTGTTCTCTTGGGACATATAAATAGAACAACTTGTTCTGTTCTTTGGTGTAGAGAAACAGAGCAAAATCCCAAGGTGCTTCCAAGAGCTTTTTAGAGAAACTATTCCCTACATTGTTGAATCTCTCTTAGATAAACATATCTCCACCAAACCACACTCAAGATCAACCTTTATTTGAGTCCATTGGAGTGGATGTGTACATTGGCTGGGAAGAGTCCAGAGCTGCTGTTAATGTAGAGATCGGAGGTTCTTGTGGGAAGCTATAGAAAGATCGGAGTTTTGGCACTACATGCATGTAGAGATTGAGTGGGTCACTCGTGGTGTTGCAAGCCAAGTTTAGCTACCACAAACGTTTGGGAGTGTCTCTAAATTGGTTGTAACAAACTTAAGTTTTTATAGTGGATTTGAGGTGGTGTCTTACGCCCAGAGTAGTTTTAGATTTTGAAGACGTTCTTCAAATGAGTTTCCACTTTGTGACCAATTTGTTGTGTTGATTATTTGTGTGATTTGTTTCTTTGATTAATTGTTGTGTAACAATATTTTTGAATAGACCATAAAAATTGAACTACACCTATTCACCCCCCTCTAGGTATAGTGTTGGCACAAAACCACTGCTTTTTCAATTGGTATCAGAGTGAGTTCACTCCGCTAGGATTCAGTTCTTGAGTGTGATCCTGCTGTAGTGGTTTAAATGGATAGGTTTCAATTACTCACATTGCCACCATATTTTGATGGAAACAACTATGCGTATTGGAAAGTTTGAATGAGAGCTTTCCTAAAGTCTGTGGATGAACGAGTGTAGGTTTCCATAACAAAAGGATGGAAACAATCACTTGCAATCATCGAGGGGTTCAAACCCCCAAGAGTGTGGAAAATTATTCTAGGGATGGAGTCAACGAGTGTAGTTGGAATAGCAAAGACCTGAATGCGATATTCATGGCTGTGTCCCTGGAGAAGTTCAAGAGAATCTCTATGTGTGGAATTTGCAAAGAGGCATGGGACATTCTTGAGGTTACCCATGAAGGTACCAAGGCTGTAAAGAATTCTAAACTTCAAATGTTGACACCAACTTTGAAGAACTTAGAATGAAGGATGATGAAACATTTGATGGCTTCTATGGCAAACTTAATGATGTTGTCAATTCTCCTTTTAATTTAGGGGACATAATTCTTGATAACAGAATTGTGAAAAAAGTCCTCAGATTTCTTCCTGAGAGATTTTGTCCCAAAGTCAATGCAATAGAAGAAAGTAAAGACTTGGACAACATGAGGGTTGAAGAGTTGGTGGGTTCTTTACAAACCTATGAACATACTCTTCATGTGGATAAAAAAAACAAGTCCATAGCCCTCAATACTATTAGAGAGGAGTTAGATGAATCATTTGATGAACTTCTAATGAGTGACAAGGAAATAGCTTTTTATGCTAAAAAATTTAGGAAGATGTTTGCTAAGAAAAACTCGGGATAGGAGAAGAGAAGGTTTAAAAGTTTCAATGGGGGTTCAAGTTCAGAAAATTGGGAAAGGAGCTATAAGTGAGACACTAGAGCTATCAATGACAATATTCAGTGCCATGAATGTCATGGTTTGGGACACATTCGCTTTGAGTGTGCAAATTACAAAAAGGCCAAAGAGGAAGCTAATGCTGCTTCCTTGAGTGAGAGTGAGCCTGAGTCAAGTGACTTACAAGAGAATCCTCCCATGAGGAAAAATCTCAACTACATGGCATTCACTTCCTCTGTTGGTGGCAAAAGTCACACAGTGAACCAATGTTTAAAATTGAGAATGTAACTGAAAATGAATCTGGGGATGAAGATGAGTTGTAGGAAATCTATGAGAAGTTGTATAAGGAATGTGTGAAATTGAGAAAACTCAATAAAACACATATTGAGGAAATAGATTTATGCAAAAGAGAAAATAAAGGGCTCTAAGGCAAACTAAGTGAAGCCAACGGTCTAATGGATGAGTTACAAAGGAGGAATGTGACTCTGGAAGATAAAGTGAGAACTCAGGAAAGTGAGCTGACTTTATTAAACACCAAATTGCAGAAATTCTCCATTGGGACAAAACAGCTTGACAAACTCCTAAGTTTAGGAAAGTCCTCTAGTGATAAGAGTAGTTTAGGCTACGTTGAAGAGAATCTTGATGCTCCTTCAGCCTCAAAAGCCTTTTATATAAACGTGAGAAAAAGAGTGTTTGTTCCTGCAATGACTGAGAATAGGTAAGCTCGTCCATCTAAAAAAGGTTAGAAGCCTTTACAAGTGCAACAGTCTATTCCACCTCCCAAGAGACAAGGAGCTTGCAACACGAGTCCTATATGTCATCACTGTGGAAAGATTGGTCATGTTAGACCAGATTGTTTTAAATTAATGAGTCACTCTGTGCAAGCTCCTGCGTTTGTTAAAAGTAGAACCGTTTATCCTTATAGAAGGAGTAAGAATTTCATGAATGGCCCTAAGAATGTCTCAACCTTCTTGAGACAAAGAGGTCACAAAGCAAGCCCCGTATGTCATCATTGTGGTGAGATTGGTCACATCTGACCAAATTGTTTTGAGCTTAGGGGTACCAAACTATTTAGGCACCCCAAGAGAATTGAAAAGCCCTACTCAAGAAAAGGGGTACCAAGGTGGATCATCCAAAAGGGGAAGACGCAAGCCACACATGGTTTTTGTGCTGTAGACTGACAGTCATGCATTCATGCATTTTACTCATGTTTAGGTCTTATATAGTTAGTGTTTATTTTATTGTTAAAAGAGTATTGTGTGTGTGTTTAATTCATGCATATTTATGTCCTTGTGTACTCTTGGGTGTGTTCTTCAAAAAGTCATGCATAATATATTGCTCATGGATGTGATAAAGTGGACATTGGTGCTAACAATTCTAAAAATCTAGGTGCATGTGCCTTTTGAGAATTGTATCATATGCCTATGGGTTATAAAGGTTCGAAACAAGTGTATCATTTGTAATTTGTGGCTAGCATCACACACTACACTCCCAGCTCAGTCATTTGACGTTTTACCACCTGTGAATTTTTAGGGAGGCAATCAAAGGTGTTAAGGGACCTCTACGTGTATACAAAATTGACCATGGGCTAGATGACCTCATTATTTTTCTTCCTGTGCAAAATTCGTATATATCAAAAGAAAAAGGGAAAAATGGAAGTGTTGATTAAAAAATGGGGGGTCATGCAGTACCTAGTATTGATATACGTATTCAAATAGAAGCATCCAGGTCCTAGTAGCATTAGGTTTGACTTTCTGTATCTTGAAAGAGCTTCCCAAACATTTATGGTTTCTTGTTCAGCTCAGTCCCACTCACACATTCCGGTTGAAATTTCTTGATTAAGGACCTTTTTAAACATGCATGTCTATATTACTTATGGTACTTTATTTTTATTACCTGTGTGTTTTATGAGAATATGATGCTTTTCTACATTTGATATATATTTATGATTTGAAAATTGACTTTCGTATTATTTGTCAAGCTATGTGAATGTTTTGTGCATTGAATTGAGCAAAAATAAAAAGTTTGGAACTCATCGCTCGATAAACCGCTCGACGCAATGTATCTAGCTCGAGCAAAAACCGCTCGACTCAATGCTCGAGGGTTTTAAAGTTCACTTGAGTGAATGTCTTTTAAAACCCCCACCAGCGCCGCTTGAGCCATTTGCACGGTTTCTTCCCCAAGTTTTTTTTCTTGCAATTTTGGCTCTTCTCCTGTACCCTTCATGTGATTCCTTTTGTTTTTCTTCATGAAATCCTCCACAGTAAGCCTCTCATTCATTGTACTCTTTTATTTTCATTTTGATTTTCATATGGGTATGGTTTAAAAAATGGGGGCACTTGCACTTGTCATTTGGTTTCTTTTTCATTTTCATTCCATTCCATCATTAAGTTCCTGTAATGTCTATCTTTATTGGGAATGGTTTAGGAAACTGAATTGGGGATATGCATCTTAGGGTTTGTTAGTTGTGTTGGTTTGTGAATTGGAAGTAGAGAGTGATTTTCACTCATTTGTATTAGGGGTTTTCGAGGGTCAAGTTACAACACATGTACACCAAGTGTTTGATGAAATGCTTGAGTGGTCCCCTATGTTTGACTTGCATGTTCATTCATTAATATATTGTGTTGCATTGAGCATGTTGGCTTGCATTTTGGCATCAACATGTTTTTTTTTCCTCCTTCATTGCATTGAAATTTGGACTGATGGATCTGGGAATTCTGTTTGGAAGTGAATTGGTTTGATAAATGGTGATTAGTGGAGAAAATGTTTGGTATGGTTGGTGTGGATGTAAGCATCCATTGGGAAATGTTTGTACTCATGAGGGCTTTGGAACTTCAATGGGTTCTTAACACCATGGTTGGTATAGCATGTACACCACATGCTTGATGAAATGCCCGTGTAGACATTTTGTTTTTGATGCATTCTCACAAGGTTTCTTCATGTGTATTTCAATCATGCATTAAGCATTTTTAGGGAGGTCACATTAAGCATTGGATATTTTAGACATGCATACATCGGGTCTTCACATTGCCTTTAGCCATATCTAATGGTCATTGATTTTGTCTATAACCCAAAGTCATGTCTCGACGTGTGCGTCCTCGCCTTAATCCTCCTACCCCCGCTCAAGCACATTTCCATAATGCACGGGCATGGGATATGTATACTTAGAACTTCTTTCACCGTACTCCTATTGTCGAGCGTGAAGTCTCCCTCGATGAGCTTAATGAGACCATTATCTCCCGTATTTTTGAGTTGCGCTAGTGGCTAGCGCTGATCACTGGTCATCCCACTCCTTCTGTAGAGTTGGTTCGGGAGTTTTATTCCAACATACATGCCACTCAAAAGGTTCGGGAGCTTTTGAGAGAAACTTTTCCCTACATTGTTGAATCTCTCTTAGATAAATATATCTCCACCACACCACACTCAAGATCAACCTTTATTTGAGTCCATTGGAGTGGAGGTGTTCATTGGCCAGGAAGAGTCTAGAGCTGCTATTGATGTAGAGATCGAGAGGTACTTATGAGAAGTTATAGAAAGGTAAGAGTTCTAGCACTACATGCATGTAGAGATCGAGTGGGTTACTTGTGGTGTTGCAAGCCAAGTTTAGCTACTACAAATGTTTTGTGAGTGTCTCTAAATTGGTTGTAACAAACTAAAGTTTCTATAGTGGATTTGAGGTGGTGTTTTACACCAGGAGTGGTTTTAGATTTTGAAGACGTTCTTCAAATGAGTTTCCACTTTGTGACCAATTTACTGTGTTGATTATTTGTGTGATTTGTTTATTTGATTCATTGTTGTGTAACAATATTTTTGAATAGACCATAAAAATTGAACTACACCTATTCACGCCCCCTTTAGGTATAGTGTTGGTGTAGAACCATTTCTTTTTCAAACTAGTATCAAGAGCCAAGGTTCGGGTTTAAGGAAGAATGATGGTAGGGGAAGAAGTGAAGGTATTTGGAATCAAGAAGTTTGATGACACAGACTTCAGGTATTGGAAGTTGCAGATAGAGAACTACCTCTATAAGAAGAGACTCAATCTTTTAGTATTGGGGAAGAAGTCGTACAACATGGAGGACGTTGATTGGAACCTGTTAGATCCCTAATGGATCTTGGGGGTTATTTAACTGATCCTCTGGAGATCAGCTGCATATAATGTTATCATGGTGAAGACCACAATAGATTTTATGGCAGCTTTGTCAGGTAATTATGAAAAATCATCGGTTAATAGCACGGTGCATTTGATGATGAAACTATTCAATCTGAAGATGGGATAAGGTAAATGTCTATTGCCCAACATTTGAATGAGTTCCATAATATAACAAACCAATTGTCATCAACTCATTTTAGTTTGTTTTTATGTTTTTAAACCACCCCATGTCAAAATAATTATGACAATAGAGCTGTAGGATGGGATTTAGTTTAGGGAGGTCTAACAGTGGCTTAGATCATGTACAAAGGTTTTAAGTTATGATTTTTATGACATGGGTTTTGAAAAATTTTAATAAATGCTTCCGCACACTTTCTTTTATGATATCAGTATTTTAATAAATTAAGAATTATTTTATTTATAGAATCTTTATACCTAGCATTTCTTTTAGAATAAAAGAATTATTTTTAAGTCGAGGTTTAATAGTAGCACTGCAGCTACCAAAAATTTTTAAAAATGACTTTATCATTAACTATGGAGAACAGGGTGTTACATAAAATCACATGCAATCTTGTGAAAGCAGATTTATTTTTCTTAAATATGGCGAATTAGTCGGTCCTTTCCACCTTTCTTCAAGGCGGTAGTCATTAGACTGGCAATAAACATAAAGAACACGTCAATTAAAGCAACCCAGGACTAGCGGGGTTGTTCTTCAGTCTTTCTATATAGTGACGTTCTAGATAATATATATAAATTGACCTTAAAATATTCCACACTTAAAACAAGCGCGCATGCAGTAGTTGGCGTGTTTCATTTGAAACCCTTTCAAAGAATGTACAAAACATATTCATACTACAAAAAAATTGGCCTAAATCAACGATTTTGGAACTGCTACAAATTAAACCGCTGCAAATAATGGTTATAAGCAGCGATTACAACCACGCCGATTTATTCTAGCGATTTTTATCTTATTTACAGCAATTTCATGACGTTGTAAATTTTTTTAATCAACGATTATTTGGCGTGGATGGAAGAATAATCATGGCGAATTTTTTGGTAATTGCAGCGCTTAAAATCGCTGTAAATAGTAATTTTTTTACAGCGAATTATCTATATCGCTGAAAAAATTTATAAGTGAGTATACAATTGTGACTACCGTCCGGAGCAGTAGAAATCGCTGGGAATAAGCGTTTCTAGCGATATATGATAGTTTTGCGACTATTTTGAGCGCTATAAATGACCCTTTTTCTTGTAGTGTCATTTTGTCCTTACATGCACTGAGACTATCCGTCGACAATTGGACGTTACATATAAGATTACTTCTGATTAATCTCTCAATTCCAAACCAATTTGTAATGAGAAGTGCTATTTATCATCATTTGAATTATCATTTTTTTACTGCAAAATTAAATAATTGAAAACCTCCTTGTTATATTTTCATTACAAGAAAATTACTCAATTGTGACCAATTATTTTCTACAAAAATGATTATTTTCTGTCAAATTTTTGGCATTTCATGATATTTCTAGCAACTAATTTCCCTTTTCTCAACCTTCACTTATCCCTCGGCCTCATGATCTCCATCGTCACACAACAACAAAAAAAAAACATCACCCTTTTTAAGTTCACAAGCATCTTTTGGGATATCAAAAGGGATATATATGATCATTACAAGCTCAAAGGCGTCCAAGACCGGCTCAAAGGTGGTGCTCTGATTTTTTATTTTTATGGAAAACGAGCATTTGGTACTCTTAATTTCTATCATCCGAAAATCTATAACAAGGCGTACTGAGGCAAGATCAATGAAAATTTGACAATAACCATGCCAATTAATTAATTTTCATCTAAACCACCATGCATGCAAGTAAGAAAATAAATAGCACCTAAATAGCATACATTATAACAGAGCACATCAATTCATCTCAGGAATTATAATTGCCCAAACAAGATATTCACGATTATCTAAATTTGACTTTATTATAAAGTGAAAATTCAAACTAATGTTTTAAGACATAAATCTTAACAGCTAATTTATTAGACTACTATATCCCTCTTCTCGCCAAAACAGTATGTCATACTTTGATCATCGTCATAGTTTATTTTATAAGCAACGAATTCTTTATTCTATAATAATCTATTCCCATGAAATTCTTAGACATTTCTCAAACATTATATAAGGCTTTAATTCCTGCAATATCATCTGCGTGCAAGCCTTTAGTCACTCCTGGAGAGATATTGGGTTCCATGATTGCTCCTTGAACTGAGCTATGCCCGAGTCCAAGAAGGTGCCCAATTTCATGCAAAGCAACTGTCTCCAAGTCATATGCACTAGGATTAGCACCCACGCTCCAGGGCTCATCTGCATCATAATGGAACCTTCCGTCTGTTGGAGCAAAAGCATGAGCAAGGGTTCCACCAGTTCCATCAAAAGCAGACCCGTCTCCATGATTCCTCCTACCAAAACCAATAGTGATATCTGCGTTTGACAGGGCTTGAGCCTGCGAGAAGGTGAAGTGGGTGTTTCCCGCCCACGTTCGAAACGCTTGTGCTACAGGACTCATGGCTTCAGTTGGGGTTCCTGGGAGAAACCCGTAGGTGAGATGATACTTTGAGGTTGGCCACTTTGGGGCACTTGGAGACATGAAACTATAATGAGAGACGGTATGAAATGAGCCCTTGCGGTTGTGATGCTTCTTCTTGCTCGATTGCATCGAGTTTGTACCGTTGATGATATCTGCTACGCCACAACGAGGCATCATCATGTTTGATACCGTTTTAGCATCTAAAGTCCCAGTGGCCTTTAGATGATAATTTTGCTGGTATGTTTTGACTGCAGATTCTAATAGTTCATCAAAATCATCATCATTGGCATGGCTATTGTTTTTGGTCGTGTGATAATAACCAAATTGTTCAAGATACGTTTTGAGGTCATGGATGCCATTGACCTTGTCACCTTTGTGGCATCCCTGAAGATGCTTGAGAAATCCAAAGGGTGAAGTTTTTTGGTCAGAAGAGTCGGGTGGAGTTGTTGCATGAGAAAGGAGAGGAAAGAGGGCAAGGAGGAGGCCGAGAGTGATCAAGAGGGGAAAACTTGCAGACATGACTACCAAATGGTGAAATCAAACAAGCAATTAAGTTGTAGGGATGGATATTGTAGAAGGCTCATGGATTGGATGCTATTTATAGACTGCTAATAACCGTGTCTAGTATGTTATATGTGGCGGGATGCATGCATGGTGTGATCTGAATTGTGAAAGCAGACCCATTTTTTTTGGGCATATTAGTCAATTGAACATGAAGTATACGTTAATAATTTGGACCAACAAGTATGAAATATTCCCTTTATTTTGGACCAAGAAGCAACTTGTGGAGACCGTGGACGCCAGTCGTCAAGGTTTATCAATGTAGAATTGAGGCAAAGACCCAAGTGATCATTCAGTTGGGCAGCCATGCATACTCTTTCTACCTATATATATTGCCTTAATTCCCGCCTTCACATTCGCAACAAAACATTTTCTTTTGGGGTGGAAAACTGGCTGCCACGTCGGAATTAATAATTCTCAAATCAAGATTAATCAAATGACGACACGTAAGCATCACAAATGCATATATATATAATCGGCTTCTAAAATAAGTTTAAGAATGTCATCTATTAACTTCTTGTTAATGTAGACATATTTTTACAAACTAGAAAATAAATTAAGAATCAACTATTTTTTAAAAAAAAATATATATATATATATATATTTGAAAATAAAGTTACATTCGAAGAACTACAATTAAATAGGACAATTATAATTTTTTTTATAAAAAAAAAAGTAAAGTTAGCTAGAAATAATAGTTAGATTAGAAAATATTATCCATAATTTGATAAAAAAAAAATATGAGAAATATTTAACAACAAAAAAATCTCATAAAAATAAATCTACAAACTGATCATGTGGCTTGCTAGCTTGATGTAATACAGCGCGCATTAGATTGTAAAGTAGATCTACTATATAAATTTGTGAGTTCATTTTTATGGAATATTTTTATATTTGTGGCACTTATAAACTAATATTAGAAAGAATAATTGGGAACCTAATCTTGACCAACCTAGTGGCCATCCCTTGCCCCCGCCGGGTGGATGGCTCCTCCTGATCAGTGGCCTAACTGTAATTTTTTTTCTTTTCCTAATTTTATTTTATTTTTAAAGCTTAGGCCTTTG
Organism: Carya illinoinensis; assembly: GCF_018687715.1. Taxonomy (NCBI): domain Eukaryota; kingdom Viridiplantae; phylum Streptophyta; class Magnoliopsida; order Fagales; family Juglandaceae; genus Carya; species Carya illinoinensis. Next base: position 28,285,206 of record NC_056753.1, read on the forward strand.
GATTTTCTAATTCTTTTGCTTTTAGTTCATTAGATTTTTATATGTTTCGTAATAACTTCATTTTATTTGTTAGTTTTAACTATTTTACTTTCTCTACTAACAAGAAATGATGACGAGTAGTACTATTTTAATTTTTGGACTTCATTAGGCATAAAAAGCTTTTGGAACAATCATTGTTAAAAAGATATTGATGAATGTTATTATTTTGTTATGAAAAATGTTTGGTTTACAAAAGATCTAATAAAAGAAAATTTATAAACTTGTGAGTATAGGGTACGTTAATTTGTAAATTAGGGTACGTTAGTTTGTAATATATATATATATATATATTATAAAGTAAATTTCATGTATCTCATTAATAAACTTCGTCAATTTATAAAATCAATTTTGTAAGGCCTCTTTATACTTTGTAGACCTAAGGATACTTCTCTTTTGCTATTGCGCGCAATGGATATTACTTTTCTATTACAATGTTATAAGGACCCCAACTAATCATAGTTGCTTTAAAGCCCCTTCGAGGATCCCAACTAGACACGTATAAATGTGAAATATATAGTAGACTTTGTAAAGACTCACTATCACAATAGTAGACTTTGTTTCCAAATTCTATTATGATGTGCTTGTAGAAACAGGGTTACTCGCATCCACTTTGCTTTCCACATTATATAAATGCAGGGCCGAAAACAATCAGGCCGTGTGCTTTAATTTCACATGGAGTAGTTTATGTCAAGTAATTTCAGGTTTTGTATATATATGTATTTGATAGTTGAAGCACTGCATGATGACTTTTTGTAATGTCGCTTCTAATATTAAATTTTACCTAAATATATAGTTAGTTTTTATTTTTTTTTTCCCAGATTTGTTCATAATTAGTTTTTCTCAATAGTTCCTTTTCGACTGGATTTAGGTTGTCCTAATTTTAGAGGAGATTTGAATGGAACACCGTACCACCAACTGTTACTGGATGGAAAAGCCTAAAATTTCCTTGCTAATATCTTTGTGATATTTTCCCTCTCCTGTTTCTTATTCTTCAGATTTTAGATATATCTCTTTATCTTATTAATTCAAGCTAGGAGTACAATGTAGCTACGTATAACAATTGGTGTATTAATTAATATGTCTATTATTTATTGTATTCCGCTTCAATGATTTTTTTTTTTTTTTTTTTTTCCGGTGATAATGCATATATTTTTTTGGCCACATTTACTTTTTTACAGCAACCAAAATAGCTGCAAATAAGTATTTGCAACCAAGTTGTATCACCTCTTTCACATCCACTCTGAGGCGTGTCTTATTTCTCCTAAAATTTTTCTGCAACGTTCATTATGACATTTGCAGCGAATCAATTTTTCTGATATAGGCTTTTTCCAACGCAATACATGCTTGATCAGCTTTGATGTTTTTTCCTGGCGCTTAAATCGTATATTTGTTGCAGTTCATTAGCATCACAAATAATATGTTTTTGCGATAATTGTTGATGTCGTGTTTCATATGCCTTTGGGCTGGACTTCTCGATAGCTCAGGCCTTCTTTCACCTGCACACACAAAATCACTCCTAGTTCCAACAGCTCGAGGGGTTGCCGGATGGAGCCTCCTATGCTTAAGTCAATCTTGTCTACAGGAAAACTCTCAAGAGGTGGAGAGTTCTTTTTTTTTTAGCTTACATTTCCATGGTGCTCGAGGGGATATTTATACCTGTCTCCAGGGTTGGGAGCTACATGCCCTGCTTCCTCGCGTGGCCCCTACCAGAACCCAATTAATGCAGTTTGGCCTGAGGAGGGTGTCAGATTGTGTTGTCCCATCAAGGTGGCATGCTGCTTCTTCTCTAGCGGTAGGGGTGTTGAGTGCCCTCTGGATCATGATCTACCCAACCCATCGGCTTGACCCATGTCTTCTTGGCCTAGGGTACCTGCTGTTATGTTCGGAGTTGAACGGGCTTAAGTCTGGCCTTGGTTCGAGTGCCATGCCAGCCTAGGTTGGGCCGAACTTCTGGTTAGGGGGAATTTTCCCCCTAACAGTTACCCCGCCAATTTCTATCGGAAGATTTCGATGGGAATTCTAGCGATTATTGGCTTCTCGGCTTTTGGCATGACTTGGCCTAAATTGTTTGTCCTTCCTCGCTATTTGATGCCCGGGATCAGTGGTGATGGCTCCCCACACAGTGGAATCCTCGATCGGGCGGACTGCTATTTACTTTCCCTACAAGGTGGCGATATTCCCTTCCATGTTTAGCGATGGTCTCAAGTTGCCCTTCTGCCTTCCGATGCGCAATGTACTGGACATGGTCTGCATGGCACTCGCCCAACTCCTCCCTAACTCTTGGAGAATTCTGGTGGGTTGCTGCGTGATTTGGCAGTGGGCCCTAAAGGAAGCTCGCGGCACTTGGCCCGACCTCACTGGTAGGGAGTTCTACCTCACTCACTTAGTGTCAAAGAGGAGAGGTAACCTTTTTGATTTTGCTCCCGTTTACCCTTTAGTCTACCCTTTAGTCTACCTTGACACGAGGATCCCAAACTTCAAACAATTCTTCATTTTCGATGCTGGGTGGGAGTACCCCCCAAGGCAGTATGCGGGACAGAGCTACCCCGTTCGGACGAACTGGGAAGTAGTGCCTAAGGGGAAGCTCCCTAAGTCGCCAACTACTCTGAGGGAAACCCACCGTATCGAGATTATACAGGAGTGGGTTCCAGTCCACCATGATGAAGTCTAGTCAACGTGCTGCTGAGCTAGAGTAGTTTACAACAGTACCTTCCCATGCATGTGGCATTGCACCTGGCTGGGTCTTCGATCCCACTAGGGCCCACCGGTAGTCCATCACGCCAATATTTTGTTAGTCCCCCATTAGAAGAAAAAAAGGAAAGAAGCCATGGTAAAACTCCCCAAACAAGCCAGATTCCGATGACGATGATGCCCCCTATTTCCCTGGTTAGTCTTCCGCGGGGACTTCCGCCCACAAGCCCCACCCACAAAGTGGTGGGAGAGGGATCATTGCTCTTCTGCGTTCGGGGACTCTGCTTCGTGCCCCGCAGATGGTCGGGGAGTCAGCGTCTTCCTTGCAAGGTTGCGCCTCTCCCTCATCTTCTGTGGTTGTCGGCGGCACAGCTCTACTTTCCCTAGGGGGAAGGCGCCTAGCCTCGTCATTTTCCAATGCCTACCAGAGCTACTCTTCCCGGAGTTAGCCAAGCCGAGGAGGGGCACCCAAGGTGACCATTGCAGGGGGCCTCGGACTCAGGCATCCTTTGGTGGGTGTCTCAGGCGCTCTCATCTAGGTTTGGTCCCAAACTCAGATTTTCTTATCCTATTACTCTCCCAATACTTTTCTTGCAATTTTACTTGATGCTTTCTTGACAGGTCACCGGTCGGCCACTAACCCCGGTAGTGAGTGGTTAGGGGGGGCCCGGCTCTAGTGATCACTGATTCCTTCCTACGGTTCCCAAGGTCTCCCCTCGACCCATGGTTGACGTGGGGTTCCCTGTAGGGCACACGGGTTTTGCTCTAGACTTGGGGGAGCGGCTGTGTGACGCTGAGTTTGAGTTACGGAGGTCCCAGGAGGAAGTCGCTATGTGTCGTCTTGATAGGGCGCATGAGTTAGAGATACGGGAGACCCTGGAGGGGATGCTTTATAGCAGGAAAAAGGAGCTAGAGAAACTCTGAGCTGTGCATGTCTCTCTTTCTAGAAGGTGCGACTCTATGGAGTCCTCCATAGGTTTGTCAAAGACAAGTTTTTGAAAGTTAGCTAGTCCCTCTCGAAGCGAATGAAGACAATCAAGGCCCTGAGGGCTAAAAGGGAAGAGCTGAGGTCGACGCTTCGATAACAACGGCAAGAGTTGTCAAGAGTGTGGCAGGTTAGGGATGAGGCGTGTCGCCATGGGTTCTTCTCTAGCCGAGAGGCGCTGAGAATATACTTGCTGACAAACCCTAGGTGTGGATTACTTTCACTGGACCCCAAGTTCCCAGCTTTGGACCTCATTGCTTTAGAGGCCGGGGCTTAGATAGGGGTGGATTTGGTCCCCAGTGCATTCACGGATGTGCCCGAGGCACCAGCAGCGATTATGATGCCCTCAGAGGTGGACCCCATTGAGTCGAAGAAAGAGCCATTGGTTGGTTGAGGGGTCTTTCACTTTATTATCTTCTTTCTTTCTTATTTACATGTGTATACGCATAAAACTATTATTCCCACTATATTGGTGATTGGGTTGCTCTCGTTTTGGGCATTCTGCTCTTCTGTCGTTATTGCTATACCTATCCTTTAGCCTTCTTGAGGGAGTGAGTTAATGGCTGGCGTTTCTTCTGCAGACCCGAGAGGATTTTGAACAGTCAATCATTCATTGATCATCTGATGGTTGTCCTGCCTTTATGGTGTGGGTTCCGTTTCCCCATGCGTGCCACGAAATTTGCACAGGATATTTTTGTGAGATTTGTGTTTGACCTGATGGACCCCCCACGACGTGCATATACTCTAAACCTTGAGATGTGAATCGTCATTCCTAGCCTATATATAGGCCTTCCCTTCTTCATTTATTTCCACTAGATTTCCCCCTCTGCTTCCCTAAGCGTTTTGGAATCTTGCTTTCTTTCAATGGGCACCCTGGCTCAGGGTTGGCCTCGTAATGCCAGATCTTGCAACTGGTTTTTAAGGGGAGCTGCATGTGGCAGCCTTCTTGAGGCTCCCGCGGATGCACTTCCAAAAGCCGTGCTGTTCTTCATTACCAGGAGACATTTTAAGAAGATGATGCTCCCCCTCACCTCACAAGACGATCGTTCAATGGGTTTTTATGTCTCAATATTCTTCGTGCAGTCCACGGTTCTACCTTACATCACGATTGGCTCCCATTGGTGGGCCATCTTCTTCTGCCCCAGGCCTTCATTGCCCAGTGCATACCAACCCTTCTGGCTGTCACTTCTCTTGCGAGTGGACCCACACCTCACCGAGCTTGGCTTTCAATGGCCTTGTACCTTGTCAAGGGCGGCTTCCTATGGTACCGCACCCCGCCGTGCCCGTCTTGGATTTTCTTGTTTTTCTTTCTCTTTTACCTTTCGTTACAGCTTCGCGATCACGCCATAGTCACCCCATTGTAACTACTCTGATGAATGAAATGGTATTCTTCTTGTGCTTTCCCTCTTTTTTATGTTTTTTTGTATTATGTGCGCCTTTCACCGTTTGTGATGCGCTGCCTACTTGCCGATGTCAGGGTGAGCTGGCTATTATTTTATCGGTATCCGGCCGATCATAACTATATCTCTATTTTTGCCAATCCGCAATGCTTTTTTGGTGTACCCGGCTCGCGATGGGAATTCCCTGGCATTTGCCATTTCAACTTGTTGACTTGGTATGGTGGGATTATCCACATTCCTCCGATGGAGAGGTTCATTCACTCCTTCAGAGAACTTTGCCGCGCAAGATGATTTCCTCAGGGAAGGTCCACTGGTTGAGTTGGGCAGTCCTAGGACTATCTCGCGCTCATCCGAATGAGAGGTAGGGACACCTCAAACCGCACCTCTCTTTTTAACCCTTCAGCAAGGTCATCATCCCTTTGCCGCGAGGGGATGGGGTATTGTTATGGCAACCTCAGTGCTAGACCTGCGCTCCTCCTCGGGGGAGGTCGGGGTGGCCCAGAGCCAATCCCCCCTGTTGACCCATGCGTGGAAGGACTCCATCCAGGCAGTTTGAGACTGGACCCACTCCCCCATGCGAGATGGTTTCCTTGGAGGAGGTTCGTCATTCCCTCATGGGAGCCTTCTCGCATGAGGTGGTTTCCTCGGGGGTCCACCGGTTGAGTCAGGTAGTCTTGGGACTATCCTGGGCTCCCCCAAAGGAGAGGTAGGGACGCCTTAAATTGCACCCCCCTCTTTAACCCTTTGGCGAGGTCATCCTCCCTTTGCCACGAGGGGATGGGGTATTGTTCGGGTAGCCTCAGGGTTAGTCTCGGGCTCCTCTGCAGGGGAGGTCGAAGGGACTCCAACTGGGCAGTTTGGGATTGAACTCGCTCTCATCTGTTGACCTCGCAGGGATGGTTAGTTAGGACCGAACTAGAGCCAAGTCCACTCCTCGTCATGTTCGAGTCGCCTCAAGGCTGGACCAACTTTCCTCTGCAGGGGAGGTGTTCGAACTCGGGGTGTAATAGCCCGCTAGAAATTCAATTGTGAAATTTCTATTAACTTTAGGAACCTCGTGAAAACCCCATAAGTTTTCACGAATCCATTAATCGTATAGGTTTTTGTTTAACTATATAGTTAGTGTTATTATTTACTATGGTATCAGAAGTGTGTTTTTGATTATTGGAGATAGTTAGAAGTGTCAAAATGTATTATGGTTTGTGCCATTAGACTCGGAGGGTTATTTAAAGTCTTATGGCGCAATAACATTTTTTTCATATTTATGGACAAAACGTCTGTTCAAAACTGTAGATATTATTGGATAAAAAGAAATATCTTAAGGTAATTTTCGTGAATATTATTGGGTAAAAAGATTTTGAGTTGTTTTTTATAGATATTATTAGATAAAAATATCTTAAGTTGATTTTTTGTAGATATTATTGGATAGAATATTATGAGATAATCTTTTATAAATATTTTGGGTAGGAGAAAACTACACTCAACTCTCAACTCCAGCTTTATCATCTTCCTTATCTCGTCCATAAGTAGCTCCAGCCATCACCTATAAACTTATCTTCATTTACACGTTCCTTTAAAAGAATATCAAATACTTTCTCTCAGACAGCTTTTAGGAGTTCTTTTGTACGCCCATTTCGAAGCTTTTGTAAGTGTTTTATCATAAAGTCTCCTTCATATAAGTTGTTCCTTTTTTAGTCTAGTTTACATGGATATATTATTTTCCCCATTTGAAGATCATTTGGTCAGTCAAATATTATATAAACTATAGAAAGGTCATTCTAGGAGATAAACTGGAGAATATGTTATAGTTTGGAGTTTTTGACCAAGCTAATGGATAGATATTGGTCCGAAATTTTTATGGAGTATTGTTAACATGTATATGTGACTATTGGTTGAGGATTTTTGCATGATTAAAGGTTTTGATGAAAGATTTTTCTTAGATTTAGAAACTTAGAAACTGGAAGAAGAAAAACAGTTTCTGTTTTGAGAAAGTTTAACTCTTTGGTGGTCTAAACCAATTCTAATGACTTTAATAATTTTATTGGAGGATCATAAGCATCTTATATACATGTTATATTATTATTTTGAAGATATTTGATGTTAATTTCAAAGATATAAAATTTTATGCAAAGAGATATTCAGATAAGCCAAAGTGTGGATATTCTTGGCTAAATTTATGTTTTGGTTAGTTTCTAACCATGTGATCTTGAATTAGAAGTTTATATATATTTTAGGACATCTTTTTAAACCATGTGATGGTTTGGTTTGAAGATCATATATTTATAAGTCATAGATCAAGAGATTTATCAAAACTAGTTGAGGAAAAACTCCAAATGTTATTTTGTGATTTTGGTGACTTTAGTTTGATGATTTAAAGCATGGTTGATGTTAGGATGATATTATGAATATGTTAGAAGTAAGATTTGATTTTTGAAATTCTTGGAGATGTTTTGATTTAAGGTCAAAACTTGTGATTCAAGTGCTTGGATCTTTTTACAAAAAAGTTTGGTATTAATTATTAGCTTTTTCTAAATGGATGTTTTAAGTATGGTTTTGAACTTAGAATTGGAAGATGTTTGTTGCAAAATTTTGGTTTAAGCATGAGTTTTGAAGTTGGAAGGAATTGCAACAAAAATCAAGGGAAATGGCCTATGGATGTTTCGGCCATAGTGTGTTCTTCATAGTTGTGTTTTGTTTTAAATTTTTCTGAGTTGATATTTAAGTTTAGGACAAAATTTATATGAGAAATGTAAATTTTGGAAACTTTTGGAGTTAGTATGCAAAATCCTTAAGTTATGGGTAAAACGGTCATTTTCCCACATGTAGAGAGTAAAATGAAAATTTTACTCTTTAAGTTAGTATTTTCCATATTTCAAATTATTAGTGATTTAGTTCTAACTTTTAGAATCACTAATTACAGTTCCTCGTGATCGCACTTGAAGTTTTATAAGAAACGCGGAGATCGAGGTAAGTTAGCTTTTAACTTACTAGCAGTCTACTGTGTATGTGTGCTAAGTAAATGAACTACAGTGTATGTATGTGTGTTATCATATATGTCATGCCATGCCAAGTTATCACGTAATTGTCTATTATATAGAATTTATTCTGTCATCAATTTTTATCTGTTACATAATATATTTTGTCATGTATTATTGTACCTTACAAGTACGTCATGCTAAGTATGCCATCTATTACATGTATGTCAAGTCATGTAATATTCACTGTTGCAAGTATGTCATGTTAAATATGTTGTCTATTATATGTTATGCCATGTTACGAAATATTTCTATCTCAAGTTGGTCATGTATTTCAAGTTATGTTCAAGTCACGTTATGTTACGTCAGGGCTTCAGTCATTTCGTATTCCAGTCACGTTTCATTTTGATTACTTATGTATGGGGTCACAGCAATTGTGGCGTATACACTACGTGAGACACAGCAATTGTGACACATAGAATACATGGGGCCACAACAATTGTGGAGTATGTATTTAAGCAGTTAAAGAATAAGTTTCCGTAGAATATATGGGGCCACAACAACTGTGGAGTATGTATTTACACGTAGAATATATGGGACCACAACAACTGTGGAGTATGTATTTTTCATGTTAAGTCAAGTTTGTGTAGAATACATGGGGCCACAACAACTGTGGAGTATGTATTTACACGTAGAATACATGGGGCCACAACAACTGTGGAGTATGTATTTTTCATGTTAATTCAAGTTTCAAAGCAAGTTCATGCTAAGTCAAGTTTCAGATCAAGTTCATGTCAAGTCAAGTTCAGTTCATGTTTCAATTTAAGTTATGTCAATTATGCTATGTTGTACGCCAAGTTATGCTTTAATTACTTATGAATTTGATTATGCATTTATGCTTTTACTGTCATCCATGCATTATTAGCTGGTGTAGAAGTTTTTTGTTAACTTACTGAGATTTGTAATCAAATCTTACTTTGGTAGTCCCAACTACCATTCCCCCCCGAATGGTAGATCTTGTTACAGGACCTGAAAGAGAATCAGGAGCTGATCAACTAGACACAGTTGACTAAGCGGTGGTGCGACATAAATGTTAATATAGTAATTAACGTAAATTACTACTTGTACGATTGAGTTGCATCCTTAGTACTTTTTGGATCATAACCATTTTGGACTAGTGTTGTGATCTTAGTTGTTCAATGGATTTTTATGTATGAAATATGTTTTAAGCATTTGAGATATTTTCAATTTGGTGCATAGTATTGCTAAAGAAAAAATTTATCCGCTGCGAATATTGCATATTGTTAGATGCATGTTAGGAATATTGCATCTTATATGTCATGAACGGGGGCAGGTAACCTTGTGTTGCATGTCTCGACGCTTCAAATGTCCGTCCGATCCCAAAAGGAATTTGGGGGCGTCACACGGGGTTTGTTCTGCCTGTTGACCGATACAGGGAGGAAGTCTGTTTAGGCAGTCCCTGACTGGACCCGCTCCCATTGGTCAATGCTCATGACGAGGGTAGCCCCATGTGTAGGCTATCGAGGACAAGCCGCTCTCCACTATGGGAGTGATCAAGTAGCCCTTTGGCATTACACCCGTCCCTTTAGTCCCTATAGGGAGGTAAGTCAAAAGGCCTAGGGGCCCCTCGCTCTTCACCGCGATAGGGATGGGGTTATTTTTGAGTTGCCTTAGGGCAAAACTCGAGCTCCTTTTAGGGGAGGTCGGGATAGCCTGGAGCAGATCTTGCATGTTGACCCATATGTGGAGGGATTTCGTTTGGACAGTTTGGGACTAGACCTGCTCCCATTCGTTGACTCGAAAGGAAGGTTAGTTAGGACTAGGCTGGAGCCACGTCCACTCTTCGTCATGACGCAATCGGGTATGTTCGGGTTGCCTCAGGGCTGGACTCTCCTCCACAAGGGAGGTGTTCTAAATCAGGGTTACTTCTGCCTGTTGACAGATATGGGTAGAAATTCTATTCGGGCAGTCCTCGATTGGACTTGTTCCTGTTGGTCATCGCCTATGACGAGGGTCGCCTCATGCGTCCACTGTTGAGGACAGGCCGCTCTCCGCTATGGGAGGGATCAAGCAGCCCTTGGGCATTACACCTATCCTTTTATTTCCCACAATGAGGTAAGTCAAAAGGCCTAGGGGCCTTGCTCTTCAACGCAATGGGGATGAGGTTATTTTCGAGTTGCCTTAGGGCTAAACTCGCACTCCTTTGCAGGGGAGGTCAGGATGGCCCACAACCGATCCTTCCTGTTGACCCATATGAGGAGGGATCCATTTGGGCATTTTGGGACTAGACCCACTTCCATCCGTTGACCTCTTAGGGAACGTTATTTGTACAAGCATTGTGATTGCGTTCTCCAACGCACAGTTCCTGAAATAATCACGCAATTCTCATTAATGGTATTTACAACGGTACCCGTAGGGTCAGTAATAACAAGAAAATATAAGTACATTATTGGTAAAACATTCGTAGATATTCGACGTTCCATGGGTGCTGCAATTCGTTCCTGCAGGAATCTCGTAGCCAATACGCCCTGGGGCGATTACTAGCAACTACCACATAAGGGCCTTCCCATCATGGTCTGAGCTTGCCTTCTTCCTTGGCCGCTACCCCTGTCCTTCTTAGCACGAGGTCCCCTACCTTGAATGACCTAGGGCATACCTTTCAATTGAAACAACGCTCCACCTTCTTTTTGTACACTGCCATTGTCATCTCTGCTTTTTCTCGAACCTCCCTCACCAAGTTGAGTTGCTCTTCTAGGCATCGGTCACTAGAGTGTTGCTCATAGTGGCGCACTTGGTGACTTAGGATGTCAACTTCCATTAGTGGCATGGCCTCATGAACTTATGCCAAGGTGAACGAGGTCTCACCGATCAGTGTCCTTACGGTTGTCTTGTAGGCACAAAACGGCCGGGAGCTTCTCTGCCCACACCCCTTTTCGATCACTCAACTTTTTCTTTAATATCCACAACAGGGTTTTGTTGGTGGCTTCTGCTTGACCATTCAACTGAGGATGTCCCGGTGACGAGTACCAAAACTTGATCCCCAGGTCCCAACACCACTCTTGGTAATGGTGGACACAATGCAGTGAGGCACCCTGAACCGGCAAACAATGCTCTTCCACAGGAAGCGAGTAATGTTATTGGTCGTGATAATTGCTAGCGCCTCGGCCTCAACCTATTTGGTGAAGTAGTCTACAGCCATCACCACAAATTTCACTCCGCCTTTTCTCAGGGGAAGGGATCCCACCAGGTCAACTCCTCATTGTGGGAATGGCCAAGGAGAGACTATCGGCGCCAATTCCATTGGTAAGCAATGGATGATCCCCGCATACTCTTAGCATTTCTTGCACATCCGCACATATTCCTCGGCATCCTTTAGGGTGTGCAGCCAGTAATACCTGGCTTGCGTTACTTTTCCCGCTAGTATCATTCCCCCAGTATGATCCCCATAGATTCCCTCATGTATCTCTGCCAACACCTGCTGGGCTTGCTCATGAGAGATGCATATTAGCAGGGGAGCACTGTACCCTCTATGGTATAGCACCCCGTTGACTATGATGAATTGCGTAGCCTGATATCTTGTCTTCCTTACCTTTTCTCTGATGTAGGGCACGTCGTTGTCATTCAGGTATCGCCAGATGTCCTATGCCCATTCGGGCACACCTGGTCCTACCTCCAGCAGCTCAATCCATATAGCAGGCACATCCATGGTCTGCAGGATGACAGACTTTGGCATCAGGGCAGCCCCTTACCTGGATGTTTTTTTTGCCAACTTGTCTGCCTTATTATTTTCCACTCGAGGAATTGCTGAATCTGGAAATATTGGAAACGAGCGTGCTTAGCCTACACCGCTGCCAGGTACTTTCTCAACTTCTCACTTTTTGCCACGAATTCTCCTCTCACCTAGCTAACTACCACCTGGGAGTCTGCTTTAAATTTCACTTCCTCCGCACCCAAAGATCTCGCTATTGTCATGCTGAGAAGGAGTGCCTCATATTTTGCCTCGTTATTAGTGGTCTTAAATGCCAACTTGATGATGTAGTCATGCTTCTCGCCCTCATCCGTGATGATGTGCACCCCTGCTCTCCCTCCAACCCAGAAAGAAGAGCCATCTACGAAGACTTACCAGGGCTTCACAGGTGGTGCGCATCCTCCTTCGTGGGGAAAACCGAAGAATTCTGCAATGAAGTCAGCCAAGACTTGCCCTTTTAGGGAGGCACGTGGTGCTTACTCTACGTCGAATTTGCTTAGCTCTACTACCCAGTTTGTGAGGTGGCCCGAGGCATCCTACCGATGGAGGGCCTTTTGTAAGGGGGCATCTGTGATGACCTTGACTGGGTGCGCCTGGAAATATGGCCGAAGTTTGTGGGTGGTTATTATCAACGCAAACGTGAGTTGTTCGACCCGGGCATACTTGACATTCGCTCCCTTATAAGCTCAGCTCACATAGTAGATTAGTCTCTGGACCCCATCATCCTCCAGCACCAAGGCTGAGGAAACTACTTGTAGGGAAATGGACAGGAACAAAGTTAGTGTTTCTCCGCACTGGGGTTCGCTGAGCAGCAGAGGGTTGGTTAGGTATCGCTTAAGTGCAGCAAATGCCACGTCACATTCCTCGTTCCAGTCGTGGGCCTTTCGCAGCACTTTGAAGAAAGGCAGACACTTGTCCTTTGACCGCGATATGAACCAGTTGAGTGCTGCTAATCTACCAGCCAGCTTCTACACATCATTAATACTTCCCGCCCGGGGGGGGGGGGGGGGGGGCATATCTAAGATGGCGCTCACTTTTTCAGAATTGGCCTTAATTCCTCTTTTTGACACTACGAACCCCAGGAATTTTTCCGATCCCATTCCAAATGAGCACTTGGCGGGATTCAATTTCGTTTTGTACTACCACAACACCGCAAAGGTGTCCCGAAGATCCTCCAGGTGCTGGGGTCTTGCTTTTTAAGCAACATTTGCGGTGTTGCTTAAAAAGCAACATTAAATGAACAATAAATATTACGTGACTCAGTTTATGTGTCTTATTAATTTTATCTTGCCCGAATTTGAGGGGATGAAATTTGATCAAAGGAGGAGTCCAGAGCATCAACTTCACCCTGGATCTACAGTACTCTCTCCCCATGCGAACAGAGAGCTGATTAAAGGGTATTGGGGATACTGTTCATAATACAGCTTCTTCCCGTTGAAATATATGTTAATGCATTCGTAGAAAATGCACCACGTATATTATATGATGCGCATGCCAGCTTACAAATTAGGAAACACCCCATCTACTTCTAGAAATAAACTCTATAATTCGTTTATGTCATGTGGACTTGATTGGGTCAATTTATTCGACTTGAAAGCGTGGATCGAGAACAAACCCAGTCCATTAATTACTTGAGAAAACGAGAAAGGGAAAGTCGTCATGTTAGGTAGTAATTGCAAGGACTGACTAATTCGCATAAGGGTGAAAAGCTTATATGCTTTTTCAAGATCACAACCCATTATATATTCTAAACATCACTAATCTAGAAAAAGCACCAGCTTTTTAATTTGCAACAATATTGATTAGCTGCTTAATTGGATTTTGATTCTTTGTGGTCATGGTTTCTAAAGCTTTTTCCCTCTTCTCCTTGATCACTGTACTCCTCCTTGGCCTCATTCCCCTCCTTTCTCATGCAAGAACCCCACCAGGCTGGGATGATCGAAAAACATCACCCTTTGGGTTTCTCAAACATCTTCAGGGATGTCACAAGGGTGACAAGGTCAAAGGCGTCCATGACCTCAAAATGTACCTTGAACACTTTGGTTATTATCAGCAAACCAAAAATGGCACCCATGCCAAGGATGATGATTTTGACGAACTCTTAGAATCTGCCGTGAGAACTTACCAGCTCAATTACCATCTCAATGCCACTGGGATTTTGGATGCTGAAACAGTATCAAAGATGATGATGCCTCGTTGTGGTGTGGCAGATATTTTCAATGGTACAAATCCGATGCAATCAAACAAGAAGAGACATCATCACCGCCATGACTCATTTCATACCGTCTCTCACTATAGCTTCTTCTCAGATGCTCCAAAGTGGCCTGCCTCAAAGTATCATCTCACTTACAGATTTCTCCGTGGAACCCCAGCTCAAGCCAAGAGTCCCATTGCACAAGCTTTCCAAACATGGGCAGCAAACACCCATTTCACATTCTCGCAAGTTCGAGGCTTTTCAAAAGCAGATATCACTATTGGTTTTGCTAGGAGGGAGCATGGAGATGGGAATGATTTTGATGGACCTGGTGGAACCATTGCCCATGCTTTTGCACCAACAAATGGGAGGTTCCATTACGACGCAGATGAGCAGTTTAGTGTTGGTGCAATCCCGGAAGCATTTGACTACGAGACAGTTGCTTTGCATGAAATCGGGCACCTTCTTGGACTTCACCATAGCTCAGTTCCGGGAGCAATTATGGAATCTACCATCTCTACAGGAGTGACCAAAGGCTTGCATGCAGATGATATTGCAGGAATTAAAGCGTTGTACAATGTTTGAGAATTGTTTAAGGATTTGGAATAATCTCGATCATTAGTGGGAATAGATTATTATAGAATAAGCACTTACTACTTACAAAATAAACTTTCACGATGATCGAATTAAGTTTAAGCCAATTCTGTTTTGACAAGCTAGAAGAGGGAGCTAGAGAGGTTAAATAATTAGCTCTGAAGGTATATGTCTTAAAGGTTAAGTTTGAATCTTATTTTATTTTATCTAATGAAATCAAATTTAGAGAATCATGAGTACTTATATCTTGCTTACTTGGACAATTCTAATTCATAATTAATCAGATGAATTGATGTGCTTTAGTTATAATGTATGCTAATTTGGTGTATTTTATTTGAAAAATTCTATACACCATACTATCATATCACTTTCATCCAATTAAATATGATATAATACATTTATCATCATTAAATAATTATTTATTACATATTTCTTTAACATCTAATAGTGATAAATGAGTCATATCTTAGTTAATAAGATGAAAGTGTGGTGTATAACATTATTAATTTTATTTT
Source organism: Carya illinoinensis (assembly GCF_018687715.1). Lineage (NCBI taxonomy): Eukaryota > Viridiplantae > Streptophyta > Magnoliopsida > Fagales > Juglandaceae > Carya > Carya illinoinensis. Next base: position 28,300,368 of record NC_056753.1, read on the forward strand.
CTTGAATGTTTACATAAAATGAGTTGGCATGATTAAGGAAACACATGTCAACTTATCAATAGACCCGACTTAAGGCGTTGCTATAAATGTTTTAATAATAGAAATATTAAATGTTAATTATTTTCTTATAACAATTAGCAGAGCACCACCTTTGATGGAGGTCATGGATATCTTTGGGCCTGCCTCCGTTTCAAACACTCAAATTATTTCATTATTGATCTCTACTTGTAACTACCTGGATAAAGAAAGATTGGGTATAAAACTAATGGTTTCAGTGTTTGGGCTACCACCAATAGGAATTGTTTTAATTGGGACCGATTAGCCTAAATTTTGGCCCAAATGTGAGAAAGTTATTTTTTTAGGCCATTACTCATTAGGTAATTCTTTTCTTTCACAGTACTTAAAAAGCCTTTAATATATCCCACACATAAGCATTTTTTTGCCAAGACACAATGGAAAGCTACCATATGGCAGATGTCATTCATGCAACTGCTTGTCCCAATTTTTGATTTTATTTGATTACTCAGATAAATTCTTTCCCATTAAAAATTAAAGGCTCTATAATTTAAAAATTTTTACAGCATTGTCCACAGAAAAAAAGGCATGTTGTAATAGTAAGACAAAAAAACTGCCCAGGATCTTTCTCTTATCCCTAAAGAGACGCAAATAAATGAGGAAGAATTTAATAAAATAATGGAGGAGTGCTTTGAGGATGGTTCTAATTTTTTTACATTTATCAAGAATACTTATAAGAGCAAAAATTTATTTTATATTATAAGATTAGCATAATTAATAATGAAATTAGAATTTCATATTATATTAATTATTAATTTATCATATAATATATATATATATAAAATATAATATAAGAAATTATATACAATATAAAAATTATAAATATATATACTAGTCTGGTTCGATTTGAATCGGTTTTCAAAATATGAAAATTATTACCGTCCCGGTTTAGGATTGATTTCAATTTTTAAGAACCAGTACTACACCCGACGATTTAAAAAGGAGACCAAACTCACTAGTTCGGTCCAATCAGATCCAGTTTAACTAATTTTCTGATTATTTTTTATACCCCTATGGACTGCCACCATATGCCACCAATTGGGAACCTAATCTTGGCTGGATAGGACTAGTCTATGATGCCACCGAGTGGCCCAATTGTAATTTTTTTTTCTTTTTCCTAGTTTTATTTATTTTTAAAGCTTATGCCTTTGGATTTTCTAATTCTTTTGCTTTTAGTTCATTAAATTTTTATATGTTTCGTAATAACTTCATATTATTAATTTGTTAGTTTTAACTATTTTAGTTTTAGTTTCTTAATATTTTCTTCTAAGAAGACATGACACATATATAGTATTTTAATTTTTGGACTTCTTTAGGCATAACAAGCTTAGAACGGTTGTTACTAAAAAGATGCGAAGTATTATACATATAAAAAGAGTACACAAGAGTTCATCGCATCATCATCGTTGACAAGTGTTACCTTTGATTTGTTGATAATAACCAAAGTGTTCGATATATATTTTGGGTTCATGGATGCCTTTAACATTGTGATGGAAGTCTCACTTTCACTCACTAGCAATTGGCGTGTTGGGTGATTAGATCTAAGGTTTTTTGGCTTGTTGGTTGGCTAGATCTAGGGTTACCTCAAGGCAACAAAAAGATCCAATTAGGTTTGATGGTGAAAATTAAGATTAACTCAGGCTAGCACTTAACTCTCAAAAGTGTTGAAGATAAATCTCTCATTCATTGAAAATAACATAACAATTGATTCCATAAACATGTATGGCCGAATCCTATATATAGACACCTCTAGGGTTTCGGCCACAATAGATCTAGATCTCATTTAGATCTAGATCCCATCCCAATGTACATCCATTCCTAACTTAAAGGAAATAGAATCAAATCTCTAAAATAAAGGAATTATCTAGGAAATAAACTAGGAATTAAAATAGGAAATAACAAAACATATTAAAATGAAATAAATCCCTAAATATAAGGATCATGGCCGGCCACCACCATGATTGGTGCCTCCACCCCTATTCTTTAGGATCTTGTCATTTTCTCATGCAACATTCTTATCATCCAACCCCTAAAATCAAGGAATTGGCCACACATGAAACTCCTCTCGTTGCACTTGCCATGGATGCCTAACACCTCACTACTCGAGCCATGCATGCTACCCAATACGACCCTCCTAGCCTCAGCACGTCTAGCCCTCCTAGTGGCATTGCGAACGGCTCTTCTCGAATCTCCATCAATCCTCCCCCCTTTAAGACCAACCATGTCCTCAAGGTTAAAATCTAGAAATTGATCCTTGAGAAACCAAACACTCTCCCATGTAGCATCCTTGATTGGAAGCCCCTTCCATTGAACCAAGGCTTCGGTTCTCATTTGGACACCCTTCCTCACAAGCCTATACTCCACGATCTTCTCAGGTTGGATTGCCATTATTCTCTCTTCATCGACCACGGGCATCTCACTAACTACCTTGGTTGGATCTCCAACCTTCCTCCTTTGTGTGAATCCCGCCCATAAGGCGATACTCTAGAAAAGAAGGTCGTTTAGTTCAGAGAAGTATGCTGCCATTAACGAGGAAGTAGAGAGGTTATTAGCTGCTGAGTTCATTAAGGAAGTTCATTACCTAGAGTAGTTATCTAATGTCGTATTGGTGAAAAAGGTGAATGGGAAGTGGAGAATGTGCATGGACTTCACAGACCTAAATAAAGCTTGCCCATAGGATAATTTTCCTTTACCACACATTGACATTATTGTGGACGCAACGGCAGGACATCATATGCTGAGCTTCATGGACGCCTACACAGGTTACAACCAGATAAGAATGCATGCAGTGGATGGGGAGAAAACATTGTTTATAACGGATCGAGGGTTGTATTGCTACAAGGTTATGCCATTTGGATTGAAAAATGTGGGGGCAACCTATTAAAGGTTGATTAATCACATGTTCAATGAGCAGATTGGGAAGTTCATGGAGGTATATGTGGATGACCTATTAGTAAAAAGTAAGGAACCTGCCAGACACCTTGACAACCTACGAAAGGCATTTGGGATCTTACACCGTTACAAAATGAGATTGAACCCTGCAAAATGTGCCTTTAAAGTTTAATCAGGAAAGTTCTTGGGATTCATTGTATCTGAAAGATGAATTGAGGATTCTCTAGATAAAATAGGAGCCATACTTAACATGAAACCGCCAAGAAATCTGAACAAAACTCAGCGGTCGGTGTATTACATAAGTCAGGCTCTCTTAACGGAGCAGAAGTAAGGTACCCTTGGGTCGAGATGTTAGCCTTCACTTTGGTAACAACGGCAAGAAGACTCCACCCATACTTTCAAGCCCACACGATAAACGTGCTCACAAAGAGCCTGTTGGCAAAATATCTAAGAAAACCTGACACCTCAGGAAGATTAGTAGGGTGGTCGATTGAATTGAGTGAATTTGATTTAGAGTATATATCGAAAAGGGCGGTAAAGGGTCAAGCGCTGGTAGACTTTGTGGCAAAGTTTTTAGGTTTTCCCCAAGAAGACACAGTGACTCCAACAGGAAAGCCATGTGTATTCTTCATAGATGGCTTATCCTGACGGGTGAGTGGAGGCCTAGGGATTCATTTACTAAGCTCAGACGATAAAGAATGACACTACATGGCGGCGTTGGCATTTAAGGTAACCAACAATGAAGCTGAATATGAAGCACTCGTGGCAGGGCTCTCTATATCCACCAAGATAGGGGCAACTGAGATAGAGGCAAAGTTAGACTTATAGGTAGTCGTGAATCAAGTGTTGGGCTTATACGCTACAAAAGGGGAGAAATTGAAGAAATATTTAGCACGAGTTTGGGAGGCATGAAATTTCGTCTCATATTTTAATATAACCAAGATACCAAGGGCGGATAATAAAGTGGCAAACAGATTGGCGCGCAGCATCAGGAATGGAGGAGTCACCCCTTCCGTGGCAAGTGGAAAGAAGAGTCGTTGAGATCCCTGCTATTGGAGAGAAGTAGGCGTCTTGGGCTCCAATATCTCAAATTGGGTGAATAGTGTGGTCCAGTACCTAGATGAAGGGAAGTTACCAGAGAAGAAGGAGGAAGCAAGAAGGGTAAGGAGAAAAGTGGCAAGGTTCATGCTCATTGATCGAGTCTTTTATAAAATAGGTTTTCCACCCCATTGTTGCGGTGTATTTCCCCATAAGAAGTGTGGTATATCTTAGTAGAAATACATGAAAGTATATGTAGAAACCATTCTGGTGGAAAAACTTTAGTCAGGAAGGTATTAAGGGTAGGATACTACTGGCCCAATGCATTAAGAGATACTTGGGAATTCACTAAAAAGTGTGTCAAGTGTCACAAGTATGCGTCGATACCACACACACCTCAAGAGGGATTAACGTCCATGACAGCACAATGGCCCTTCACGCATTGGGGCCTCCATTTGGTTGGACTGTTTCCAATAGGGAGAGGCAGAGTGAAGTTCATGGTGGTCACCGTTGATTATTAAAGTGGGTGGAGGCCGAGCCACTTGCAAGCATGACAATCAAGGTTGTGACAAGGTTTTGTGGAAAAATGTGGTTTGTAGGTTCAAGATTCCACAAAGCATAGTGTTAGATAATGAGCGCCAATTTGACTTTGACCATTACAGAAAGTGGTGTGCAGAGTTGAAGATTAAGGTAAAGTACTCCTCACTGGGCCACCCTCAAGCAAACGGGCAAGCAAAGGCAACAAACAAGGCGTTACTCTCAATTCTAAAAGATAGGGTCATGGAGAAAAAGGGAGAATGGGTGAACGAGCTGCCAGGAGTACTTTAGGCATATAGGGCATCAGCAAAAACTCCAACAGGGGAGTTCTTGTTCACATTGGCATATGGGTGCGAGGCAATTTCCCTAGTTGAGGTAGGACTCCCAAGTTATCAAATGAGCCACTTCTTAGCAGCCCAAAATGATAAGAAAATGGAGGAGTACCTCAATTTAGTGGAGAAAGAAAGAGATATAGCGGAAGCCAAAATGTTGCAGGAAAAATCTAAGGCCAGGCAATACTTCAACAAAAGGGTAAAACCTAGGACTTTTAAGGTAGGAGATTTGGTTTTGAAGAAAAACGGAGTAACGACCCAAGATGAAGGGAAGATGGGACCCCAATGGGAAGGACCTTACTTGGTAATCACAAATAACAGACCTGGGTTGTACTGTTTGAAATACAGCAGGGGGAAGGTCCTACCACACCAGTGGAATGTAGAGCGCTTACGAAAATTTTATCAGTAATATTTGTAACGATTCTATTTACTTTCATTTCATGTCTTTTTGTTGACATTATTACATTTATTTATCCATGTTTTCAGTAGCATTTGCATTTATTTGTTGCAAAATCTAGTTACGCTTTGTTTTATTGGTGGTTTCCTGGTAAAAGTAAGTACATGTAGGCACGCATTTGTACAAAGTTAAGTAAACACACCACAAAAAAAGGGCGTGAAGGTCACCAAATCATGCCACCCTTAAACACCTATGACAAGCCTTAGTAGCTCTCGTTGCCACGAAAAAAGGGCACGGAGGTCACCAGATCACACCACTTTTAAACACCTATGACAAGTCTTAGTAGTTTGCAGTGCCATGAAAAAAGGGCGTGGAGATCACCAGACCATGCCACCCTTAAACACTTATGACAAGTCTTAGTAGCTTGGGTGCCATGAAAAAAGGGCGCGGGGGTCACCAGACCATGACACCCTTAAACACCTATGACAAGCCTTAGTAGTTTACGGTGCCACGAAAAAAGGACGTGGGGGTTACTAGACTATGACACTCTTCAACACCTATGGCAAGCCTTAGTAGCTTGTGGTGCCACGAAAAATAGAAAAGGGCACGGAGGTCACCAAACCACGCCACCCTTAAAATACCTATGACAAACCTTAGCAGCTTACGGTGCCATGAAAAAGGGGTGTTGTGGTCATTAGACCACACCCCCTCCTAAGGCAACCGCCACGAGCGTCACTGATTCACAAAGCAGAAGATCAATAATGAGTGGATCAAAATAACACAAGGGGCTAAGAATACATAGCAGAAAAATTAATGTGCAATTGTCATCAAGGTTTATTATGGTTACTGGTAGAAAGTTTGCAGACAATACAAAGATATAATGAATAAGCACAAAAAAAGGGGCCACATGGAGAAAGCTAGGGGGCAAGTGGCGACAATGGAGGTCTACCTATAAAGGCGTTAGGCATCTCCTCCCGCTTAAAAGTGTCGACATGGCGGCAGTGAGCTACTTCAACAGCAAACATGCCCCAATCTAAATTCTCAAGGTTTGTACCAGGGTTAGTCAAAATGAGAGACCTTAGCCTCAGGATGCTAGCACCATAACCATAAGTGGCGAATTTCCACCTGGGTAGTAGCTAGTTCCTCCCTCTTCTCGGTCAGTTGTTGGTCCTTAGCAAGGAAAGCCAGGTTGGACTTCCTATGCTTCGTGTCTGGATCTTTGCAACTGTCCTTGTATTGTTGATGGCAACTCTGGAGTTCTTCCAAGGCCCCTCGTGCCTCCGAAAGATCGAGAGCGGCGCGATGGTTCTTCTTGATAGCAACTGCCAACTCTTGAGCTAGCCCTTTGCTGCATTGTTGTGAGCGATCCAACTCCTCGAGATTTGAACCCAACTCCTCGTTGTGGGTGAGCAGCTCAAAATTAATGCTGGCGAGGTCTGATTTGAAGCCTCTCTGAGCATCAGCAAGTTGAGACTTGGCAGAAGAAGCCTTAAGGTGAAATTGTCCTTAGCCTTCACCTCTTGGGCACGGTGAATGGCGTCACGGAGCTCAAGGACTTCACCCTCCAGGATCTTTATGTCACCGTGCAAGGAGTGGGAGTAGCCTTCTGACTGCTTTAGTAGTACCTTCAACTTCTCCTGCTTCTTCACCAGAGCCTCCAGCTCCAACCGGTCCACCTGCCATTTCTTGGAAGCAAGCTTGGTGACGTAGCACAACTTTTGCTGCTCTCTGACCTCCTCCTCAAGACTGGCCCGGTCCCCTAAGATCCATGCCATTAAACCATTAATGCTTTGTGAAAGTTTTAAAAAAAAAGTACGCTCAAGTAAGAAATTGCATGCGAACTTGGAAAGAGAAAGAACAGGTCAGTTACTGATGGTACCTCAGAAAGCCAATCCTTCAGGCCGTTGGCCATTTGGGCGGTGGCTTCAACTTGGGCATTAGCAGAGGAAGAAGATGTGCCACCACTAACCTCCCCGCCAAAGATATCTTCTAGGTTAGGAGCACCCCCAGGCATAAATGTCTAGCTAATCCTTGGCATTGAGTCTGCCATCCCTTCTAGAGGACCCCTGAAGCTTAAAGGTGGGAGGAAGGTCCTAGTGTAATCCAAGTCATCCTCAAGTAGGTAGGCGTCTTCTCACAATACACCACCCAATCCCTCAAGAAGGAGGGATTCAGTATCTTTGCCAAAAGATAGGGCAAAGGGAGGAGGAAGTGAGAGTCACTCGCCCCTGCCAGGCAATGAGGGAGTAGTACCCCCAAGGGTAGTGATTGGCAGGGTCCCTAGGAGAGGTAAGTTGGTATCCATCTCATTGCCCCTATCTTCATGGTGAAGTGGCGAGCCCCCGATCACCCCACCCAGGTCTTCTGTCTGGGCAAGAGCTTTATCTGCCCCTTCAGTAGGCGGAGTATCTGTTGTCCCTTCACAAACACTCTCAGGTGGGAAAGGGGCATAATCTCAAACCACAGGTGGGCGAATTTCCTCGCCCATGTCAGAAGTCAGATTAAGGGTGACCGGGACTTCATGATCCAACTTACCCTCCCCACCAAGTTGTCGAGGATGGGAAATTCAAAGATGAGGCTAGACGCCGGGGTGTGTTGCTATTGGGGGGTCGAGTTTGAAGGTGGCGGCAAATTTGAGAGGGCCAAATCTACGATGCCCTTAGCATCTCCTAGTCTGGAAGAATGTAGCTGTGTAGAAGACCCGCCCGCCATAGGAAGTTGGGCAAAGGCTAGCAGGGTAAAAGCCAGGACATGGTCACTCTATAGAGGTGCCAGAGTTTTCTTTTGCTTTGGTGCGGGAGGAGAGGTGTCTTCGGCACGAGCCCTCTTTTTCTGTTTCTTTTCTTCTTTCTCCTTCTCTTTTCTTTCTTTTCCTTTTTCTCCTCTCTGTTCTTCTTACTTTTCATCTTCTTCTTCTATTCGCCTTTTTCTTCTTCAGGCAGCATTCTTCTCCTGCGTGGCATGGCCGCCTTTTGTACTTTTCTCTAAAGGCCTATCGAGGTGGGGAGGAGGAATTGTGGCATAAATCATGAATGAGTTCCCCTGAACGTGAGAGAAATCAGGGGACATCGAAAACCGGTCAATGTGAGTGGGCATCAGCAGAATATTAGTCCAAAGTTGGTGGGGGTGAGCCTGAACCCAAGAGCAGACGATTTTAATTTGGGCAAACTCCCAAATTGACAAAGGCTCCATATTCGCCCACAAACGCTTGTTTTCAAGAAGGACACCCCAGATTGCTCTGACTAGAAAATCTCTTAAACGAGCCTCAAAGGTGGGAAATTCCCAACCTTGGCCAGTGATAAAGAAGAACCTGCTCGTCCAATTATTGGCATTTGAAGGTCAAGTCTCAAATCGGGCTGACGTTTGCCCTTTGTCTTTCTTGCAAAAGTTGATAGTATTGCCCTTGGTAGCGTGCCTCACATTATAAAAAGATAAAAACTCTTGAGCAGTCAAGTCGGGGTAAATGTCCCTAAGGGGTTCCAAAGAAATGCGAAAAATCACACAAGCATAGAGAAAGGCCTTCAGGGCAAAGGGATGGAGTTGAGCGGGCGCCAAACCCAGCTAGTCTAGAATGTCACAAAGGGGGTGATAGAAAGGAAGTCTCAGACCATGAAACAAAAGGGAAATGGTTAGGGTTACCTTGCTGGTGAACCCTTCGTCATCACAGCACCCAGACAGAGGAACATCCAGCATTGCGGTCTCAGGTATACGATATTCCACCCTAATCGCTAGAAGATGCTTTTGCCTCAAGGCAGAACGCAACCAATATCCATCGAAGACTGAGATTTCTAATGCAAGGGAAGGTTGCTCAAACTGTCGCCATATTTATCCATGAAATCTTGAAAAAGAAAGAGATGGTAAGGAAAAAGGAGAAAAGAAATGGGTAGACGCCAAGAAGCACGAGTAGGAACGAGCACGAACAAGAATGAAAATAGGAAAGGTAGTGAAAGAAATAACGAGCACGAATGATAGACAGGTATTTAAAAATGGGGAATACAAAATGTCGACCATAGGCATCATGACCTGACATGGGAGCAGAAAGGTAACCGTCACACGGAATCCTTATTGATGCAACGGTAACAGTTAATCATGAGGGACTCTTTGATTTCTGAAAATGTGAAGGAATAGCGGGGTACGTAGCCACTGGTAGATGGGCTAGGAACTATTTGAAAGGCTTAATAGGAAAAGGGTCCTATAGCAAGGTATGCAAAAAAGAAGAAGAAGAAGAAGAAGAAATTTTTACATTATAATCATAAAAGTATTCTTAAAATACTGTCGACATAAAATTCACCATGTCATGAAGCGAAGGGAATTAGTAGGGTAGTTGGAGGGCACATTTTGTATTAAAGCCCAGTATGAAGGTCCTCTATAAGTAAGCAAGCTTGAATTGAAAGGCCCAACAAGGATTTGCATACTACACGCACCTTAGTCGGGAAGAGAGAAGTTTCATACACTTACATACTTTAGTTACGTAAGGATAAACTCAATGCATGATAAGCATCACTGGATAGTGATCTCATACAAGGATGATCTAGTCCAACAGATTTCTTCTATATATACTAGGTAACTCCTAAGAACGAAGTTAAGTTGAATGATATATACTCTTAAGAGGTGTTGAACTGACTTAAGCATTGGAGTATTCACAGGTGTACCCCGTCGGAGTTCTCTTACCATTTGCAAGTGAGCAGTTGCATAGGCAGTGGTAGGACACATCCTCAACGATTCCATTGGCCCTATTCTTTTAGTGTGCGCATTGTTAAAAATATTATGCTAGTGTAACATTTTTTTTTTCTTTTAGATTTATCATTATTTTGGGTTTTCATTATTAGTTTTCCTCTTTAATTATTTTTTGCTTGAATCCCCTTAAATCTTGGCATTACATAATATTTCTAGCATCTTTCCCTTTTCTCGGCATTACATAATATTTCTAGCATCTTTCCCTTTTCTCGGCGTTAACCGATCTTGTCCTAGGCCTCGTGACCTCCATCCTCACAAAACTTTCAAAAAAAAAAAAAAAAGAGCACCATTTTTAATTTCACAAGCATCTTTTCTGAAATCGAAAGGGATATGATCATCATAGGCTCAATGGCGTCCATGACCAGCTCAAACGTGGTGCTCTATTTTTTCATTTTATGGAAAATGAGTGTTTCGCACTCTTAATTTTTATCAGCCAAAAATCTATAACAAGACGTACTAAGGCAAAATCCATGAGAATTTGGTAATTTTTCTCATCCATGCCAACTCATTAATTTTCATCTAAACCACCATGCATGCAATTACTTTTGGTTGGAAATTAACCATGACTACCATATACGATTTGAAATTAAGCAACTAAGAAATTGCTCATTAATGTGCACAAATGTTGGTGCTCTTTCTAGACTACTGTTGTGTAGAATATACACTAGGGTATATTGTGATCTTGCAACTAGGACTTTGCCCCCTTTTTCTTCCCCTTGCATGAAACACAATGTACATGTTAATCTAAGTAATTAAACAAGGACCACTTGATTTGTTCTCCAGTTTTTCTACGATTGTAAACTAACCTGATCATCAAATCCACACACGTAGATCAAAAAGTTATAGATATATGTAAGCCATATATGCTCCTCATATACACACTACAGAATTTATCGTGACAAAATTAACTTCTTTTATGACCAAACATTTTGTGCACAAACACGAAAAAAATATCATCATCAAAGTGATATAAGGTGCACTTTTTTCGACTGTGTTATATTTCATGAGGTGGAAAAGTGTATGAATCCCATATATTTTTCAACGTAAACCCCAATATTAATTTATTTTTTTGTCCTAATAATTATTAGGGTTGAAACTATATATAAATCCATACATTGACAATTATTTGGGTAGAATACAAATTAACACTAAACAATTTTAATGAATGATTAGTGTTACTTTTGGATAATCTCTCTCAGTCTTAAATATTTCAAACTATAGCAACTAATTAATATATAATATTCCTATGTACATGATACCTTGCAATGACTCATGAATCTGACCCATCAACGGCAAAATATACAATCAGCTTTAATTTTGCAAGATCATTAACACATTTCAATACACATTTTTATAGTATGTTTACGTGATTTTCATCAAATTTATTTTTTCCATTGACCCCATTCCATTAGTGCGCGCACTATTAAAAATCTTAACATAGTGTAGCCATTTTTTTTTTCCTTTTAGATTTGTTATTATTTTGGGTTTTTCATTCTTAGTTTTCCTGTTGAATTATTTCTTCCTTGCATCTCCTAAATTCCTGGCTTTTTATAATATTTCAAGCACCTTTCCCTTTTCTCGGCCTTCACTAATCTCCTCCTAATCTCATCCCCACACAACTAAAAAAACAACACCCTTTGTAAGTTCACAATCACCTTTAATTTGGGAATTGAAATCGAAAGGGATGCGATCATCATGATGTTGGGAGCTGTTCTGACACAGAGACGATTCTAAATAAAGGAGGGACGAAATTTAACGTGGTTCGGCAATTGCCTACGTCCACAGATGCTGTAATTTCACTATGAAAATAATTTTCACAGAAAAATTTTCTCTGCTCACCCACTCTCTTCCTCTCTTCTTTCTCTCTTCCACACTCTGTCTGCACACTTAAGCTCTCCTATTTATAGGAGAGCAGATTACTACATTACAGCAATTTGCTGCATGATGCTTGGGGAGGTGCCTAACAATACAAAAGAGCAAACAGTGCAACGATGCATTCGGTGTCTTCCGGTGCATATTTCACTATTCACTATTTTTGTCTCCACCTGCAACAATCTCCCACTTGGAGACAAATGAGTCTACATATCTTCATAGCAACTATCACAGCAACTTCAAGTCATGCCTTTAAGTACGAAGTCCAACTGAAGCTATACACAGCTTCAGTTTGTCAGCAGTAACTACTTTTGTGAACATGTCTGTTGGGTTCTTTGTTCCTCGAATCTTCTCAAGTATCAGCTGTCCACTATCGAGAAGAGATCAGATAAAATGGTATCGCAACTGTATGTGTTTTATTCTGGAATGAAATGCTGGATTCTTTGCAAGAAAAATAGCACTCTGACTATCACTGTGCAGAATGCCTTTTTCATTCTTCTTTCCCAATTCCTCCAAGAATGACTGCAACCAAACCATTTCCTTCCCTGCTTCAGTTATAGCAACGTATTCCGCTTCTGTAGTTGAGAGAGCAATAATCTTCTGTAACTTAGAAGCCCACGATACAGCTGTATCACCCAGCGTATACACAAATCCAGTAGTACTTTTTCTGCTGTCAACGTCACCTGCTAAATCAGCATCTACATATCTTTGTAGTTTTAAACCTGCTTTTGTAAAGCATAGTGACGTATCTGAAGAGCCTTGTAGATATCTTAAAATCCACTTGACTGCTTCCCAATGCTGCTTTCCTGGATTACTCATGTACCTGCTCATAGCTCCCACTGCTTGTGCAATATCTGGCCTTGTACAGACCATGGCGTACATAAGACTACCAATAGCAGATGCATTCTGTTCATGCATTCTTGCTCTTCCTCCGTCTTTGGCGACTGATCCTTAGTTAGTCGAAAGTGACTAGCTAAGGGTGTGCTCATTGGTTTCGCCTTGTCCATGTTAAACTTTCTAAGCACCTTCTTTACATAATCTTCCTGCGAGAGCTTGAAAGTATCATTAGACCTGTCTCTAATAATTCTCATACCAAGGATTTGTTTTGCAACACCCAAATCCTTCATCTCAAACCGCTTTGACAACTGCTTCTTCAGTTCATTGATTTCCTCGATGCTTGACCCTACAACGAGCATATCATCCACATACAACAGTAGGATAATATAAGACTTGTCAAAGTTCTTCATATAGCAACAATGGTCAGCCTGCAGTCTTGTAAATCCATTACTGCACATGAAGTTGTCAAACTTCCGGTACCATTGTCGTGGAGCTTGTTTTAGGCCATACAAGCTCTTCTTTAGTTTGCAAACTAGATTCTCTTTTCCCTTCACTGAGAATCCTTGTGGCTGGTGCATATAAATGTCTTCCTCCAAATCACCATGAAGGAATGCAGTCTTCACATCTAACTGCTCAAGATGTAGATTCTCTGCAGCCATAATTGCCAACACTAGCCTGATAGTAGTCAATTTTACAACTGAGGAGAAAATGTCTGTGTAGTCGACACCTTCTTTTTGTTGAAACCCCTTCACGACCATCCTGGCTTTGTAGCGCTTGCTACCATTGTGTTCTTCCTTAATTCTGTACACCCATTTATTGTGCAAAGCCTTCTTGCCTTTTGGAAGCTTAGTTAGCTCCCATGTCTGATTTGACATCAGTGACTCCATCTCATCTTGCATGGCTTTCTCCCACTTGATCGAATCTTCAATTCGTAGAGCTTCATCATAACTATCCGATTCACCACTATCTGTTAGCAAGATGTAGTATAGAGATGGTGAGAACTGCTGTGGTGGCCTAATTGTTCTTGAAGATCTTCGAGTAACAGCGAGTGGTGTACGTTGTTTGATCTGTGTATCATCATTTTCTTGATCCTCGTTCTGATCAGTGTTGACTCGAGTAACATTAAAGTCAACAACCTCAGGTTTCTTTGGCTGTTCCTCAGATTCAGCTTGTGACTTAGCTTTGTACAGAATCTGCTCATTAAATATCACATTTCTACTTCTGATGATTTTGCGATTTTTATCATCCCAAAATCGATAGCCAAATTCTTCATCACCATAACCGATGAAAAAACATTTTCTAGATTTGGCTTCTAACTTGTTACGATCAGTAGAATCTATGTGAACATATGATAAACAGCCAAAAACTTTCAAATGGGAAAGATTTACCTTCATTCCGCTCCAGACTTCCTCTGGTAGATCGAACATTAAGGGAACTGAAGGTCCCCTATTAATCAAATAGGCTGCAATGTTAATTGCATCTGCCCAAAAACATTCAGGCAATCCTGAATTCAGCCTCCTGCTTCTGGCACGTTCGTTGAGAGTTCTGTTCATGCGTTCAGCTATGCCATTCTGTTGCGGTGTCCCGGGAATAGTCTTCTGAAATCTAATCCCATTTGCAGCACAGAATTCTTTGAACCCTCCGTCGATGTACTCTCCTCCATTGTCTGACCTCAGACATTTTAACTTCAAGCCTGTTTCATTTTCAACCATGGTTCTCCACTTCTTGAAAGTATCAAATGTGTCAGATTTATTTTTCAAAAAATAAACCCATACTTTTTTGCTTGAGTCATCAATAAAGGAAACATAGTACCGCGATCCTCCAAGAGAAGCGACTGGGGATGGCCCCCACAAATCTGTGTGCACCAACTCCAACTTTGTAGATTTTGGAGTTCTACCATTTTTCAGGAAACTAACTTTTTTCTGTTTCCCAAAAATGCAACCTTCACACATGTCGAAATCAGTTGATTCCAACTTTGGTAACTTCCCCTTGGATAATAGTATTTTCATTCCTTTCTCACTCATATGACCAAGCCTTTGATGCCATAGGTTGGCATTTGCATCAGCAATTGTAATAGTATCTCTAATACTTGAAATCATGTATAGAGTACCTGTTTTTGTGCCTCGAGCTACTACCATAGCTCCTCTTGTGATCTTCCACGTGTCACCAGTAAATAGTACCGAATGCCCATCAGCATCAAGTTGTCCTACAGAAATCAGGTTCCTCATGAGTTTAGGAACATGTCGCACCTTCTGTAGCAACCATGCACTTCCATTGGGCAAATTGATTGGTATATCTCCCATGCCTTCGATTTCCAACGCTTCACCATCTGCTAAGTACACATTCCCGAAATCACCAGTGACATAATTCTGCATGATTTCTCGATGTGCTGTAGTGTGGAATGAGGCTCCTGAATCTAACACCCAAGATTCAATTTGGTTGTCGACTGAAAGGAGTAAGGCATCTCGGAGATCTTCTGTTGTGGCATTAGCAGAGTCATGCTCATTCTTCTTCTTTGCCTCCTTGCAATTATTTTTGAAGTGGCCAATCTTACCACAATTCTAGCACTGTACTTGTTTTCCGGACCTAGATTTACTTCTGCTTCTTTGGGACTTTGACCTGCACCGATTTGAACTTCTACTAGTTCCTCTACCTCTCGTCTCGAGGTTTAAGGCAGAACTGGAAGTTGATGCTTCTCCTGTATCTCTTCTGCGAACTTCCTCGCTAAGAATTTGGTCCCGGATATCTTGATACTTCATCTTTGTTTTGCCATAAGAATTGCTAACAGCTGTTCTCATGGCCTCCCAGCTTTTTGGCAATTGAGCTAGAGCAATCAGTGCACATACTTCATCATCAAATTCAATCCCCACTGAAGCTAATTGATGGATGATGGTGTTGAACTCATTCAGATGCTGAATAACTGAAATTCCTTCTGCCATTCTGAAGTAGAATAGCTTGTACATCAAATGCACTTTGTTATTGGCTGATGGCTGCTCGTACATGTCTGATAGAGCTTTCATCAAATCCGCCGTGGTCTTTTCCTTTCCCACATTGTGTGCAACTGATCTTGACAGTGTTAGTCGAATGACTCCCAACACTTGTCTATCAAGGAAACTCCAATCTTCATTACTCATGTCATCTGGCTTTCTTCCTAGGGGTGGAAGATGTAGTTTCTTCCCATAGAGATAATCCTCTATCTGCATTCTCCAGTAGGCAAAGTCTGTACCGTCAAATTTCTCGATACCAACACCTTTAGCTTCTTCTCCAGCCATAACTTTACAAATGAGTTCAAATTCAAACAAACAAAGATCACTGTTGCGTCCGAAACACTCCAATTAGCTGGAAACGAGTCCGAAATGATCCAAATAGATTGTCAGCACTATTTGATCGTTGCGATGGAACTCCAACTGGCGTGATCTAGCCCAAAATGATCTGCAACACGTGGATGGTTCAGATCCAATGTACTGATGCCGAATGTCAAAATTTTGACCGTACGGATGAGTCCGGAATGATCCAAATAGTTGGAAAGCACTATTTGATCGTCGAAATCGGACTCCTAATGGCTTAGATCTAGCCGAAAACATATTTGAAAAACGGACGGTTCTGATCTGTCTGGCACGTGAAATACACGCGCTACACAGTGCGTGTGGGCAAACGCGTGGGCGCGTGTAATACACACGCTACACTACTCTATGCGCGTGGGGGAGAGTGAGGCGCGTGCGACACACGCGCCGAACCTCTGTAGGGCGCGTGGGGGCACGTGGGCACGTGTCCTTCACGCGTCTTCAACCTCTGGAGCGCATGAGGGTGCGTGGGCGCGTGTGGTGCACACGTCTTCAACCTCCGGAGCGCGTGGGGGAGCGTGGGTTGCAGCAGATGCACGCGCCGATCTTCTAGGGGCGCGTGTAGGCTCGTCCGACCTCCGTTTTTTATTCCGTTTGCGGCAACGGATTCGTCTTGACGCGAGGAATACCATGGAGTTGTCAAAAATTGATTTTGATCAACTTGAATTTTTGGACAGCTCGAACTAGTGCTCTGATACCAGTTGTTAGGAGCTGTTCTGACACAGAGACGATTCTAAATAAAGGAGGGACGAAATTTAACGTGGTTCGGCAATTGCCTACGTCCACAGATGCTGTAATTTCACTATGAAAATAATTTTTATGAAAAAATTTTCTCTGCTCACCCACTCTCTTCCTCTCTTCTTTCTCTCTTCCACACTCTGTCTGCACACTTAAGCTCTCCTATTTATAGGAGAGCAGATTACTACGTTGCAGCAATTTGCTGCATGATGCTTGGGGAGGTGCCTAACAATACAAAAGAGCAAACGGTGCAATGGTGCATTCGGTGTCTTTCGGTGCATATTTCACTGTTTACTGTTTTTGTCTCCACCTGCAACACATGACAGGCTCAATGGCGTCCATGATCGGCACAAAAGTGGTGCTCTGATTTTTTATTTTTATGGAAAATGAACATTTGGCACTCTTAATTTCTATTATCCAAAAATCTATAACAAGGCGTACTAAGGCAAGATCCATGAAAATTTGGCAATTTTCTAATTCTCCCATGCCAACTCATTAATTTTGGTCTAAACTGCCATGCATGCAATTAATTTTGGTTTGAAATTACGCCATGACTAGCATATATGATTTGAAATTAAGCAACTATGAAGCTACTGATCATTAATGTGAAAAAATTCTGGAGCTTTTTCTAGACTACCATTGTGTACTAGAATATACAATAGGGTATGTACGTTGTAATCTTGCAACTAGGACTTTGCCCCCTTTTTCTTCTCCTCGCATTAAACACGGAGTACACGTTAATATAAGTAATTAAACTAGGACCACTGGATTTGTTCTCCAGTTTTTCCAGGTTTGTAAACTGACCTGATCATCAATTCCACACAAGTAGATCAAGAAGTTATAGATATTTGTAGTCTATATATGCTCCTCATATATACACTACAGAATTTATTGTGACAAAATTAACTTCTTTTATGACCAAAGATTTTGTGCACAAACTTGAAAAACAACATTTTCATCAAAGTAATATGAGGTGCAATTTTTTCGAATGTTTTCTATTTCATGAGGTGGAAGAGAGTATTAATCCAATTTATTTTCCAACGTAAACGCCAATATTAATTATCTTTTTAGTCCTAATAATTATTTGGGGTGAAACTACATATCCATACGTTGACGATTATTGGGGTACTGTAATACAAGTTAACACTAAATGATTTTAAAGAATTATTAGGTTACTTCTGGGTAGTCTCTCATTCTTAAATATCCCAAACTATAGCTAGTAATTAATATATACTCATGAGTACATGATACCTTGTAACGACTCATGACTCTGATCCCTCAAGGGAAAAATATTCAATCTGCTTTAACTTTGCAAGATCACTAACACATTTCAATACATATTATTATACTTTTACATGATTTTGATCAAATTTGTTAATTCCATTGACCCTATTCAATTAGTGCACCATTATTAAAAATCTCTAGCTAGTGTAGCCATTTTTTTTTTTAATTTTTTGATTGTTATTATTTTGGGCTTCCCATTATTAGTTTTCCTGTATAATTATATTTTCCTTGCATCCCCTTAAATCATTGGTATTTCATAATATTTCTAGTATATTTCACTTTTCTCGGCCTTCACTGATCTCCTCCTAATCTCCATCCCCACACTCTAAAAAAAACAACACCCTTTTTAAGTTCCCAAGCATCTTTTGGGAAATCAAAAGGGATACGATCATAATAACCTCAATGGTGTCCATGACCATCTCAAAGGTGGAGCTCTGATTTTTTATTTTTATGGAAAATGAGCATTTGGCACTCTTAATTTCAATCATCCAAAAATCTGTAACAAGGCGTACTGAGGCTAGATCCATGAAAATTTGGTAATTTTTCTCATCCATGCCAACTCATTAATTTTCATCTAAACCACCATGCATGCAATTACTTTTGGTTGGAAATTAAGACATGTCTACCATATATGATTCAAAATTCAGCAACTAAGAAATTGCTCATTAATGTGCAAAAATGCTGATGCTTTTTCTAGACTACTGTTGTGTAGAATATAGAAAAGGATACATTGTGATCTTGCAACTAGGACTTTTCCCCATTTTCTTCCCCTCGCTTTAAACACGAAGTACACATTAATCTAAGTAATAAAACTAGGACCATTGGATTTGTTCTCCAGTTTTTCTAGGTTTGTAAACTGCGATATCTTATTTTTACGTGTATTTTTATTGAATGAGTATTTTAATTTAATTAAAATATTGCATGGTTCTTTTATCTTAAATTTATCGAACTTTAATTGGATTTATTAGTTGTGAAATTTATTTAGAGGTGCTTTCTTAATATTAATTATTATTTTACGTTTAAATTGTTGTTTAATTTAGTTTAGTTTATTTTTGGATTTTAAATTTTGTTGTTAGTTTTTATCAATTAATTATTTTATTATAGCTAGATATTGTGTTTAGATTATTTTATTCAATTTATAGATTTTAAAATTGTTTTCGTTGGATCAGTTTCTGAACCCCAGAGGTAAGGACTGGCCTCATTTCTTTTCTCCATCTTTTCTTTTTCTCTTTTTCTTTTCTTCTTCCTTTTTTCTTTCTTTTTCCCCACTTTCTTCCGGTTATCTCTCCTTCCTGCGCAACGCACTCCCCTCTCCCTCTCTGTTAGTTTTTTTTGTCTACCCAGAACTGCCGCCGGTCTCCACCATGCGGTGCACCACCCCCGCCATTTCCTTCCCCTCTGGTCAGTGAACTTCCCCACCGAAACTCAGCCCCATCCAAGCCGTCGTTAAGCTGCACGCATCACTCTGAGCCGCGGCATTCTTGAGCTCCAACGCCACCGTCGTTCCACCTCCGGCCACCACTTCATCACCAACTTCTTGCTGACCTAAACCACCTATTTCCAACTTCAATCCGTCGCCGGAGCAGCCCCCACGAGCTCAACTCCGTTTTGCCCATTTTTCACTTCCATCGCCATTTTCGCCGCCACCCACGGCCAACCCTTACTTCCACTAATTTCATAAACACTTCTAAGTCATTACCTATTAATCTCAAGCTTTGGTTCATCCCCCTTCAAAAGTGGAAATTTTACAACACACGGGCAGTGTTTTTACACTGTTACCTTTCTTTTCCTCCACATTTTGTAGCCCATTGATCCTCTGAAAATTATTATATATTGCTAAAATTATTTTTCAAATTTCATTTTAGATTTAAATATATTATTACTTTTACAATAAATTGTGACTGGTTGGTTATGCGGAATTGAGTCCGAGGAGTCGAGGGTCGGATGGATTAGAGGACGGAGTTATTGTATATTGATTGATATTAAGATTTATTGGATATATTTATGTCTTGTCATTTGCATTGAATAGTGCATGCATGTACATATGTTGAAAAAGGAAAACTGAGTTTTCATGTAATTGCATGCATGTTCATGTGTTGGAACTTGAAAACTGGGTTTTCAAGCGAAAAATGATTTTTGGGTATATTTGAATGACTAGATTGATTGGTTTGAATCAGAGGTACTATAGGAATGGTGGTAAGCAGGGATGGTGGTAGAGTTCCGGCTGCGATTGCAGCCTACGGTGCACGCAGTGTAGGGATGGTGCCGGACTGAATCCGACGAGTCAGGGGTCGATTGGATTAGAGGACGGATTTTTGTATATAATTGTTTGATGTTGATTGATGTTAGAAATTGTTGTTGTTGGTTATTTTTGTTATTTTGTCGTAAGCATTGCATAGTGCATGCATGTTTATGTTTGAAAAGGAAAACTGGATTCTCATGTAATTGCATGCATGTTCATGTACATATTTGAAAACTAGGTTTTCAAGAGAGAAATGCTTTTGGGTATATTTGAATGAATGGATTGACTGGTTTGAGTCAGAGGTACTGTAAGGATGGTGGTAGAGTCTCACTTGCGATTCCCGCCTACGATGCACGGTTATGGATGGTGGTAAGCAAGGATGGTGGTAGAGTCCTGCCTGTGATTCTTGTCTACAGTGCTCTGATAGTTGGTTAATGGGCCATTTTCTAGAAAAATGACTATTGTTTTAATGGATTGGGTTTTTGAGCCAAAATGAGATTTTGCCGTGTGTTGGGAAAATGATTATTTTTGAGAAATGATGATTTTCGGGACATATGCATGTAACATCATGTTCATGCATTTGGTTATTGCATGAATGTATTTTTATCTTGAGATTTGTTTGGTTTATTATTTACCTGTGGTACCGTCTTTGATACCGTAGATTTTGGTATAGATGATGAGGAGGCTGAGCCTGAAGAGTTGGCTCCGCCGGAAGATTGATTTGGTGCTTTTGGTTATTTATTGAAAAATTATTTCTCTATCTTTAAATTATGTATTTTGGTTTTATGATAATATTAGAACTTGTAATATTTTGTTATGCTTGTTTTAAGCGAGTTTGTATTTAAACAAAATTCTGGTATTTAGTAGAATGACATTTATTATCTGATACGTTATTTTTGTTGTATACGTGTTGCATATAGACACACTTGGCACTTGACAATGAGATATGTAACCTGTGTTGTCATTATCCCGACGCCTCAATTTCCAAGTGTCCATATGTGGGAGTTGGGGGCGTCACAAACGATGTACATGTTAATATAAGTACGCAATTAAACTAGGACCACTGAATTTGTTCTCCAGTTTTCCTAGGTTTGTAAACAGACCTTATCATCAATTCCACCCACGGAGATCATGAGGTTTTAGATATATGTAGGCCACATAAACTCCTCATACTGACACTACAAAATTTATTGTGACAAAATTAACTTCTTTTAAGACCAAACATATTCTGTACAAACACGAAAAAAAAATATTCTCGTCAAAGTGATATAAGGTGCACTTTTTTCGACTGTGTTATATTTCATGAGGTGGAAAAGTGTATGAATCCGATATATTTTTCAATGTAAGCACTAATATTAATTATTTTTTTGTCCTAATAATTATTAGGGTTGAAACTATAAATCCATACATTGACAATTAATAGGGTAGAATACAAGTTAACACAAAATGATTTTAATTAATTATTAGGGTTACTTTTGGGTAATCTTTCAGTCTTAAATACCTCAAACTATAGCTAGTAATTAATATATAATATTCCAATGTACATAATACCTTGTAACGACTCATGAATCTGACCCCTCAAGGGCAAAATATTCAATCAGCTTTAATTTTGCAAGATCATTAGCACATTTCAATACACAATTTAATTAATTTATACTTTTACATGATTTTGATCAAATTTGTTTATTCCATTGGCGCTGTTCCTTTACTGCACGCACTGTTAACAAAAATTATGCTACTGTAGCCTCTTTTTTTTTTTTTTTCCCCATTTAGATTTGTTATTATTTTGGGTTTTTCATTATTAGTTTTCCTGTTTAATTATTTTTTCCTTGCATCTCCTAAATTCTTGGCATTTCATGGTATTTCTAGCATCTTTTCCTTTTCTCGGCCTTCACTGATCTCCTCCTAATCTCCATCCCCACATGACTAAAAAAAAACAATACCCTTTTTAAGTTCACAATCACCTTTGGGAGAATCAAAAGGGATGTGATCATCACAGGCTCAATGGCGTCCAAGACCGGCTCAAAGGTGGTGCTCTGATTTTTTATTTTTATGGAAAATGAGCATTTGGCACTCTTAATTTCTATCTTCCAAAAATCTATAACAAGGCGTAGTATGGCAAGGCATACTTGGACTTTGCCCCCTTTTTCTTCTCCTCGCATTAAACACGAAATACACGTTAATGGAAGTATTAATTAAACTAGGACCACTGGCCATTTTGATCTCCAGTTTTTCTAGGTTTGTAAACTGACTTGATGATCAATTATACACACGTAGATCAAGAAGTTCTAGATATTTGTAAGCCATATATGCTCCTCATATAGACACAACAGAATTTATTGTGACAAAATTAACTTCTTGTAAGACCCAAACATTTTGTACACAAGCACGAAAAAAAATATTTTTGTGAAAGTGATAAGAGGTGCACTTTTTTCGAGTTTTTTATATTTCATGAGGTGGAAAAAAGTATGAATCCCATTTATTTTCCAACGTAAACCATAATATTAATTATTTTTTTGTCGTAATAATTATTTGGGTTGAAACTTATATCCATATATTGACAACTATTTAGGTGTAATACAAGATGATTTTAACGAATTATTAGGGTTACTTCTAGGTAATCTCTCAGTCTTAAATCTCCCAAACTATAGCTAGAAATTAATATATAATCTTGAGTACATGATTCCTTCAACGACTCATGAATCTGACCCCTCAAGTGCCAAATATTCAATCTGCTTTAATTTTGCAGGATCATTAACACAAATCTTTACACATTATTATGCTTTTACATGATTTTGATCAAATTTGTTAATTCCAATGAACCTATTCGATTAGTGTAAGCACTGTTAAAAATCTTATGCTAGTGTAGCCAATTCTTGTTTTTTTATTAAATTTGTTATTATTTGAAAGTTTTCATTATTAGTTTTCCCGTTTAAGTATTTTTTTCCTTGCATCTCCTTAAATTCTTGTTATTTCATAATATAACTTGCAAGTTTCCCTTTTCTTGCCCTTCATTGATCATGTCCTCGGCCACCTGATCTCTATCCTCACACAACTAAAAATAACATCACCTTTTTTAAGTTCACAAGAATCTTTTTGGATGTCAAAAGGGATATGATCATCACAGGATCAAAGGCGTCGAAGAGCAGCGCAAAGGTGGTGCTTTATTTTTTTTATTTTTATGGAAAATGAGCAATTGGTACCCTTAATTTCTATCTTCCGAAAATCTATAACAAGGCGTACTGAGGCAGGCTCCATTTAAATTTGACAATTGTCCTCATCCGTACGAAATCTTTAATTTCTATCTAAACCGGCCACCATGCATGCAATTACTTTTGATTTGAAATTAAGCCATGACTACCATGTATGATTTGAAATTAAGCAACAAATAAGCTGCTGATGAATGTGCAAAAATACTAGTCCTTTTTATGGACTACTGTTGCGTAGAATATAAGTGTACGTTCTGATCTTGCAACTAGAACTTAGCCTTCTTTTTCTTTCCCTCCCATTAAACACGAAGTATACATTAATCTAAGTAACTAAACTAGGACCATTGGATTTGTTCTCTAGCTTTTCTAGGTTTGTAAACTAACCAAATCGTCAATTCCACACACATAGATCAAGAAGTTATAGATATCTGTAGGCCATATATGCTCCTCAATGTCCTCATATATATAGACACTACAAAATTTGTTGTGACAAAATTGACTTCTTTTAAGACAAAACATTTTGTTAACAATGACGAAAAAAAATATTTTCGTCAAAGTGATCTAGCTTAGGTACACTTTTTTTGAATATGTTACATTTCATGAGGTGGAAAAAAGCATGAATCCCATTTATTTTTCAACGTAAACCCTAATATTAATTATTTTTTTGTCCTGATAATTATTAGGGTTGAAACCATATTTCCATACATTGACAATTATTAGGGTGTAATACAAGTTAACACTAAATGATTCTATTGAATTATTTGGGTTACTTAAGCTTCTCGGTAATCTCTCAATCTTAAATATCACAAACTATAGCTAGTAATTAATATATAATCATGAATACATGATACCTTGCAACGACTCATGAATCTGACCTCTCAAGGGCAAAATATTCAATCTGCTTTAGTTTTGCAAGATCATTAACACATTTCATGACAAATTATTATACATTCACATGATTTTGATCAAATTTGTAAGATCATTAACACATTTCATGACAAATTATTATACATTCACATGATTTTGATCAAATTTGTAAGATCATTAACACATTTCATGACAAATTATTATACATTTACATGATTTTGATCAAATTTGTTTATTCGTTTGACCGTATTCCATTAGTCCAAACATTGTTAAAAATCTTATGCTAGTGTAGCCAATTTTTTTTTTTTCCCTTTTAGATTTCTTATTATTTTGGGTTTAATTTCATTATTTGATTTTCTTGTTGAATTATTTTTTTCCTTGCATCTCCTTAAATTCTTGGCATTTCATAATATTTCTAGCATCTTTCCCTTTTCTCGGCCTTCTCTAATCTCGTCCAAGGCCTCGTGATCTCCATCTCACACAACTAAAGAAATCATCACCCTTTTTAAGTTCACAAGTATCTTTTGGATATTAAAATGGATATGATCATCATAGGCTCAAAGGTGCTGCTCTAATTTTTTATTTTTTTGGAAAATGAGCATTTGGTGGTCTTAATTTCTATTATCCGAAAATCTAAAACGAGGCATATTGAAGCAAGATCCTTGAAAAATTGGCAATTGTCCTCGTTAATTTTCATCTAAACCATCATCCATGCAAGTAAGAAAATAAAATGCACCTTACATTCTAACTAAGCACATCAATTCCTCTCAGGAATTATAATTGCGCAAACAAGATATTCATGATTTTCTAAATTTGACTTTATTAATAAAGTGAAAATTCAAACTAATATTTCAAGACATGAATCTTAACAACTAATTTATTAAAAACTATATCCCTGATGTTCTTGCCAAAACAATATGGCCTACTTCGATCATCATCATATTTTATTTTATAAGCAACAAATGCTTTATTCTTTAATAATCTACTCCCATTAAGTTCTGAGACATTTCTCAAACATTGTATAAGGCTTTAATTCCTGCAATATCATCTGTATGCAAGCCTTTAGTCACTCCTGAAGAGATACTGGGTTCCATGATTGCTCCTGGCACTGAGCTATGCCCGAGTCCAAGAAGGTGCCCAATTTCATGCAGAGCAACTGTCTCCAAGTCAAAATAACCGGGAATAGCACCCACACTCCAGAACTCATCTGCATCATAATGGAACCTTCCATCTGTTGGTGCAAAAGCATGCGCAAGGGTTCCACCATTTCCATCAAAAGGAGCTCCATCTCCATGATCCCTTCTACCAAAACCAATAGTGATATCTGACAAGCCTTGAACCCGCGAGAAGGTGAAGTGGGTGTTTCTTGCCCACGTTTGGAAAGCTCTTGCGACAGGACTCATGGCTTGAGTTGGGGTTCCTGGGAGAAACCCATAGGTGAGATGATACTTTGAGGTTGGCCACTTTGGAGCATTCGGGAAAAAGCTATAGTGAGAGACGGTATGAAATGAGCCCTTGCGGTGGTGATGCTTTTTCTCGCCTAATTGCATTGAGTTTGTACCATTGATGATATCTGCTACGCCACAACGAGGCATCATCATCTTTGATACCGTTTCTGCATCCAAAGTCCCAGTGGCCTTTAGATGATAATTTTGCTGGTATGTTTTGACGGCTGATTCTAAGAGTTCATCAAAATCATCATCATTGGCATGGGTGTTGTTTTTGGTTTTGTGATAATAACCAAATTTTTCAAGATACATTTTGAGGTCATGGATACCTTTGACCTTCTCACCCTTGTGGCATCCCTGAAGATGCTTGAGAAATCCATAGGGTGATGTTTTTTGGTCAGAAGAGTCAGGTGGAGTTGTTGCATGAGAAATGAGAGGAATGATGGCAAGGAGGAGGCCAAGAGTGATCAAGGAGAAGAGGGGAGAACTTTTAGCAGCCATGACTACTAAATGGTGAAATCAAGCAATTAAGGTGAAGGGATGGATGTTGCAAAAGGCTCATGGATTGGATGCTATTTATAGACTGCTAATAACCGTGTCTAGTGTGTTATATGTGCGTGGTGGGATCAAGCAAACCTATTTTCTTGGGCATATTAGTCAACTTAACATGAAGTTTACATTAATAATTTGGACCAACAAGTACATATGAATTAATCCATTTATTTAGGACCAAGAAGTTGCTTACGGAGAGTATCGTATATAGGACATCAAGGATTATCAATGAAAGCTTGATATGGCTAAGGCCTACGTACGATAGTGTGGACTGGAATTTCTTGATTCATTCTATGAAATTTGCTGGTTTTTATTAATTTACGTTTTGACTTTAAATTGTTGTTTAATTTATTTTAGTTTGTTTTTGGATTTAAAATTTTGTTGTTAGTTTTTACTAGTTATTTATTATATTTTAGTTAGATGTTGTGTTTAAATTATTTTCTTTGTTTTATAGCTTTTAAAGTTGTTTTCATTGAATCAGTTTCTAGACTCCAGAGATGAGGACTAGACCTCATTTCTTTTCCTCATCTTTACTTTTTCTCTTTTTCTTTTTCTCTTTTCTCTTCTTTTCTCTTTTTCTTTCATTTTTCTCCCACTTTTCCCCCAGTTTTCTTTCTCTCTCGCGCGCGACGTTCATCTCCCCTCTTTATCACCGTTTTCCTTCAACCGCCTAGTCCGCCGCCGTGTGCTGGCGTGTAGCACACCACCCACCCAGTTTTCCTCCCATCCGACCATGATCATCTCCACCAAATTTCACTTCCCTCCAAGCCACCGTTAACCACCACAAGCTCCTCCAAGTCGCGGCATCTTTTCTCTCTAGCGCTGTCGTCATTCCACCTTCGACCACTATCTCTTCACAGCTTCATCACCGACCTCTTGCCGTCCTAAACCACCATCTCTTCATAGGTCGACCAAGGGGTCTTTAACTTTATTATCTTCTTTCTTTCTTATTTACATGTGTATACGCATAAAACTTTTAGTCCCGCTATATTGGTGATTGGGCAGCTCTTATTTTGGGCTAATTTTTTTAACCTTCTTATGTTTATGGCACATGCGCCTCCTTGATTCATGCCTCGTGTTTCCTCCTTTACTTCCTTCCTTCTTCTTTCTCTTTTTCTTTTTTTTTTATTTTTTTTTAGGCCGCTTTGGTAGCAAACCCCACGTGTTCCTTTGCAGATGAACTAATCAATAAAAATATGTACCTATCCTTTATGCCCTGACTTCCTTCCCATGCATGTTTGGTTGCTTTTTACTTGTAGCATTTTCTTTTCTAAGGTGACACTTTGAATTCTACTCTTCTGTCATTATTGCTATACCTATCCTTTAGCCTTCCTGAGGGAGTAAGTTAATGGCTGGCATTTCTTCTGCAAACCCGAGAGCGTTTCGAACAGTCAGTCATTCATTACTCATCCGTTGGTTGTCCTACCTTTATGGTGTGGGTTTCATTTCGTGCCACAAAATTTGCACATGATATTTTTGCGAGATTCACATTTGACTTGATGGACCCCACACGACGTGCATATACTCTGAACCTTGAGATGTGAACCATCATTCCTAGCCTATATATAGGCCTTCCCTTCTTCATTTCTTTCCACCAGGTTTCCCCCTCTACCTCCCTAAGCATTCTGGAATCTCGCTTTCTTTCGCTGGGCACCCTAGCTCAGGGTTGGCCTCGCAATGCCAGATCTCGTAAATGCCCTTCCAAAAGTCGTGCTATTCTTCATTACCAGGCAACATTTTAAGAAGATGATGCACCCCCTCACCTCGCAGGACAATTGTTCAATGGGTTTTTCTGTCTCAAGATTCTTCGTGCAGTCTATGATTCTTCCTTACATCTCAGTTGGCTCCCATTGGTGGGGCTTCTTCTCCTACCCCAGGCCTTCATCACCTAGTATGGACGGACCCTTTGGGCTGTCAATTTTCTCATGGGTGGACCCGCACCCCACCGAGCCTGGCTTTCAATGGCTTTGTACCTCACCAAGGGCGGCTTCCTATGGTACTGCACCCAGCCATGCCCGACTTGGATTTTCTTGCTATTCTTTCCTCTTTACCTTTCATTATAGCTTTCGCGATCACGCCATAGTCACCGCGTTGTAATTACTCTGATGAATGAAATGGTCTTCTTCTTGTGCTTTCCCTCTTTTTTATGTTTGTTTGTATTATGTGCGCCTTTCACCGTTAGTGACACGCTTCTTGCTTGCTGATGTCGAGGTGAGCTGGCTATCATTTAATTAGCACCCGGCTGATCATAACTGTATCTCTGTTTCTATCGATCTATGAGGCTTTTATGGTGTACCTGGCATGTGATGGAAATTCCCTGGCATTCATCGTTTCATCTTGTTGACTTGGCATGGTAGGATTATCCACATTCCTTAGACGGAGAGGTTCATTCACTCCTTCAGGGAACTTTCCCGCTCAAGGTGATTTCCTCGGGGAAGGTCCACTAGTTGAGTCAGGCAATCCTGGGACTATCTCATGCTCCTCCGAATGAGAGGTAGGGATGCCTCAAACCACACCCCTCTCTTTAACCCTTGGGCTAGGTCATCATCCCATTGCCACAAGGGGATGGGGTATTATTCGGGCAACCTCAGTGCTAGACCCGTGCTCCTCCACAGGGGAGGTCAGGGTGGCCCGGAGCCAATCCCGCATGTTGACCCACTCGTGGAGGGACTCCATCCGGGCAGTTTAAGACTAGACCCACTCTTCCATGCGACATGGTTTCCTCAGAGGAGGTTCATCATTCAGTCAGGAGAGCCTTCTCTCATGAGGTGGTTTCCTCGAGGGGTCCACCGGTTGAGTCAGGTAGTCTTGGGACTATCTCGCGCTCCCCCAAAGGAGAGGTAGGGATGCCTTAAACTGCACCCTCCTCTTTGACCCTTGCACAAGGTCATCATCCCTTTACCACGAGGGGATGGGTTATTGTTCTGGCAACCTTAGGGTTGGTCTCAGGCTCCTCCACGAGGAAGGTGGGGGTGGCCAGAAGCCAATCCCTCCTATTGACCCATGAGTGAAGGGACTCCATCCGAGCAGTTTGGGATTGGACCCACTCCCATTTGTTGACCTCACAGGGAAGGTTAGTTAGGACCGAACTGGAGCCGCTTCCACTCCTCTTCATGTTCGAGTCACCTCATGGCTTGACCAGCTTTCCTTCGCAAGGGAGGCATTCTAACTTAGGGTTAGTTCAGGTTGTTGACCAATACAGGGAGGAAGTCTGTTCGGGCAGTCCCCGACTGGACCCACTCCCATTGGTCGATGCCCATGATGAGGGTCGCCTTATGCGTTGGCTGTCGAGGACAAGCTACTCTCCTATGTGGAAGGGATCAAGCAACCCTTTGGCATTATACTGGTCTCTTTAGTCCCCCCAGGGAGGTAAGTTAGGCCTAGGGGCCCCTTGCTCTTCACCGTGATGGGGATGGGGTTATTTTCAAGTTGCCTCAGGGCCAAACTCGAGCTCCTTCACAGGGGAGGTCAGGATAGCTCAGAGTTGATCTTGCCTGTTGGCCCATACGTTGAGGGATTCCATTCGGGCAGTTTGGGACTAGACCCGCTCCCATCCATTGAGCTCACAAGGAAGGTTAGTTAGAACCAAGCTGGAGCTACGTCCACTTCTTGTCATGACGAGATGGGGTATGTTCGGGTCGCCTCAGGGCTAGACCCGCTCTCCTCCACTGGGAAGGCTTTCTAACTCAGGGTTAGTTCTACCTGTTAACAGATATGGGGAGAAAGTGTGTTTGGGAAATCCCCGACTGGACTCACTCCCCGTTGGCTGACGCCTATGATGAGGGTCGCGTCATGCGTCAGCTATCGAGGATAGGCCACTCTCCGCTCTGGGAGGGATCAAGCAGCCCTTTAGCATTACACACATCCCTTTATTTCCCACAAGGAGGTAAGTCAAAAGGCCTAGGGGGCCCCCATTCTTCACCGCGATGGGGATAGGGTTATTTTCGAGTTGCCTCAAGGCCAAACTCGCGCTCCTTCATAGGAGAGGTAGAGATAGCCCACAGTCGATCCTGCCTATTGACCCATACGAGGAGGGATTCTATTCGAGCAGTTTGGGATTAAACTCGCTCCCATCCGTTGACCTCATAGGGAAGGTTATTCATACGAGCATTGCGATTGCATTCTCCAAAGCACATTTCCTAAAATAATCACGCACTTCTCATTAATGGTAGTTACAACGGTACCCGTAGGGTCAGTAATAACAAGAAAATATAAGTACATTATCGGTAGAACATTTGTAGATATTCGACATTCCATGGGTGCTGCAATTCATTCCCACAGGAATCTCGTAGCCAATATGCCACAGGGAGATTGCTGGCGACTACCACATAAGGGACTTCCCATTGTGGTCTAAGCTTGTCTTCTTCCTTGGCCACTACCACTGTCCTTTTTAGCATGAGGTCCCCTACCTTGAATGACCTAAGGCATACCCTTTGATTGAAACAATGCTCCACCTTCTTTATGTACACTACCATCGTCATCTCTACTTCTTCTCGAACCTCCCCCACCAAGTTGAGTTGCTCTTCCAGGCATCGGTCATTGGAGTGTTGCTCATAGTGGCGCGCACTTAGTGAGTTGGGATGTCGACTTCCACTGGTGGAATGGCCTCAGGCCCTTATGCCAAGGCAAACGAGGTCTCATCGATTGGTGTCCTTATGGTTGTCCTATAGGCACAGAACGACCGGAAGCTCCTCTGCCCACGCCCCTTTTCGATCACTCAGCTTCTTCTTTAATATCCGCAATAAGGTTTTGTTGGTGGCTTCTACTTGACCATTCGACTGAGGATGTCCCAGTGACAAGTACCGAGACTTGATCCCCAGGTCCCAACACTACTCTCAGTAATGGTTCGAGTCAAACTACCTTCCATTGTGCAGTGAGGCACCCTGAACTAGCAAACAACGCTCTTCCACAAGAAACAAGTAATGTTATTGGTCCTGATCGTTGCCAGCGCCTCGGCCTCAACCCATTTGGTGAAGTAGTCTACCGCCACCACCACGAATTTCACTCTGCCTTTTCCAAGGGAAGGGTCCCATTAGGTCAACTCCACGCAAATGGCCCAAGGAGAGACTATTGGCACCAATTCCATTGGTGGGCGATGAATTATCCCCGCGTACTCTTGGCATTTCTTGTACGTCTGCACATATTCCTGGGCATCCTTTAGGGCGTGCAGCCAGTAATACCCAGCCTACATTGCCTTTCTCGCTAGTATCATTCTCCCGACATGATCCCTATAGATTCCCTCGTGTATCTCTGCCAACACCTGCTGGGCTTGCTAATGAGAGATGCATCTTAGTAAGGGAGCATTGTACCCCTTGCGGTATAGCACCCCGTCGACTACGGTGAATCGCGCCACCTGATATCTCGCCTTCCTCGCCTTTTCTTTGCTGTTGGGCACCTCGTTGTCATTCAGGTATCGCCAGATGTCCTGTGCCCATTCGAGCACACCTGGTCCTACCTCCAGCAGCTCAATCCCTATAGCAAGCACATCCACGGTCCACAGGACAGCAAACTCCGGCATTGCTGCAGCCCTTTGCCCGGATGTTATTTTTGCCAACTTGTCTACCTTATCATTTTCCGCTCGGGGAATTTGCTAAATTTGAAAATATTGGAAATGGGCGCGCTCAACCTACACAGCCACCAGGTACTTTCTCAACTTCTTGCTTTTTGCCCCGAATTCTTCTCTCATCTGGATAACTACCACCTAGGAGTCTGCTTTAAATTCCAGTTGCCAAGGATCTCGTTATTGTCATGCCAAGAAGGAGCGCCTCATGTTCTACCTCGTTATTGGTGGTCTTGAATGCCAACTTGACAGTGTAGTCATGCTTCTCACCCTCATCCGTGATGATGTGCACCCCGCTTCCCCTGCAACCCAAAAAGAAAACCTCCAATGAAGACTTTTCAGGGCTTCACGGGTGGTGCGCATTCTCCTTTGTTGGAAAAACCGGAGAATTCCGCAACAAAGTCAGCCAAGACTTGCCCTTTTAGGGAGGCACGGGGTGCTTACTCTATGTCGAATTTTCTTAGCTCTACTGCCCAGTTCGTAAGGTAGCCCAAGGCATCCAGCCGTTGGAGGGCCTTTCATAGGGGGCTTCTGTGATGACCTTGACTAGGTGCACCTAGAAATACGGGCGGAGTTTGTGGGTGGTTATTATCAATGCAAATGTGAGTTGTTCGACCCGGGCATACCTGACATCCGCTCCCTTATAAGCTCGACTCACATAGTAAACTGGTCTTTGGACCCCATCATCTTCTCACACCAAGGCCGAGGAAACCGCCTGTAGGGAAACAGACAGGTACAAAATCAGTGTTTCTCTACACTGGGGTTGGTTGAGTAGTGAAGGGTTGGTTAGGTATTGCTTAAGTGCAGTGAATGCCGCGACACATTCCTCATTCCAGTCGTGGGCCTTTCTTAGCACTCTGAAGAAAGGCAAACACTTGTCTGTTGACAGCGATATGAACCAATTGAGGGCTGCTAACCTACTGGCCAACTTCTACACGTCATTAATACTTCCCCGGAGGGGGGGGCATATCCAAGACGGCGCTCACTTTTTTAGGATTGGCCTCAATTCCTCTTTCTGACACTACGAACCCCAAGAATTTTCCCGAGCCCATTCCGAACGCGCACTTGGCAGAATTTAGTTTCATTTTGTACTGCCGCAACACCGCAAAGGCTTCTCAAAGATCCTTCAGGTGCCGGGGTCTTGTTTTTTACTAGCAGGTCGTCCATGTATACTTCCATATTCCTTCCAACTTAGGCTTTAAACATTTGATTGACCAGCCGCTGGTAGGTGGCTCCTGCATTTTTCAAACCAAACGACATGGCAGTGTAGCAGTATAATCCTCTGTCGGTGATGAACGACGTCTTTTCCTCATCACCGAGGTACATGCTGATCCTGTTGTACCCCGAGTAAGCATCCATAAAGCTCATCAAGTGGTGGTCGGCGATCGAATCTACGATGAGGCCAATGTAGGGAAGTAAGAAGCTATCCTTGGGGCACGCACATTCTTCATTGACCATTATGCTTTTTAACGAGTACTACATTGGATAGCAAGTCTGGGTAGCTTGCCTCTCGTATTAATCCCTCTGTCAGTAAGCGGTCTACTTCAAGCGCAATGGTGGCATTCTTCTTCATACTGAAGCTTCTACACTTCTGCCTCACCCCTCTGGCTCTGGGATCCATGCTTAGATGATGTTGCATGATGGCTAGATTGATTCCCAGCATGTCTTCGTGGGTCCATGCGAAGACGTCCTGATGTTTGATGAGCAACTATTGTACGCATCTCTTATCTCGGCATCAATCCCTGCCCTGAACCTGACGATCGCATCGACCTAGCTCAGGTCAAGTATAATCAATTCCAAGGGCTCGTTTGCCTCTGCCCTCAGGTCAAGTATAATCGACACTTGGGAGCCAGCGATGGGGTCAGGAACACCTCATTGCTTGACGAGATGGCCTCGACTCTCCCTTCAATGCCTCCGACCTCGTGCCCACTTCGTTCTGCAAAGTGGTCATCCCGATTTTCTGTCGGGCTCTTCCCTTTGCATCTCCTTGGTCGTCACCTCCCTTCACTACTTGGTCAAACCTCCGGGCCCTCCGAGAGTGGGCTCCTGCTGGCTTGCAAAGGACACGTTCAACTGTAAAATCAACCCGATCCCACAGACTGTGCCAAATGTTAATGTCAAGTTTCGTACACCTTTGGGCCTAACTTCTCGGGGGCTCAGACCTTCTTTCACCTGCACACACAAAATACTCCCAACTCCAGTAGCCCTGGAGGTTGCCGGATGGAGCCTCCAATGCTTAAGTCAGTCTCGTCTAGAGGAAAACTCTTGGGAGGTGGGGAATTCTTTTTTTTAGCTTACCTTTCTATGATGCTCCAAGGGATACTTATACCTATCTCCAGGGTTGGGAGCTCGATGGCCTACTTCCTTGAGTGGCCCCTACCAGAGCCCAATTAATGTGGTTTGGCCTGAGGAGGGCATTAGATCATGTTGTTTCATCGAGGTTGCGTGCTGCTTCTTCTCTGGTGATAGGGGTGTTGAGTGCCCTATGGATCACGGTCCACCTGGCCCTTCGGCTTGACCAGTGTCTTCTTGGGATAGGGTACCCGCTGTTATGTGACCGGAGCCGAACGGGCTTATGTCTTGCCTTGGGCCGGATGCCCTACCCTCTTAGGTTGGGCCAAACTTCTTTTTTTTGGGGGGGGGGGGGGGGGAGGGGTGAATTTTCCCCTTAACAATAATAATTAGAATCATTGGAAAAAAATATTCGTAAAGCAACTTTGGGATCCAATATGCTTAGAAGCAAAAATCAACTGAAAATATAATTCAAGCGATTTTGGGCACGTTTTGCAACTAAATCTGGCGCTGAAAAATGACCTTTTTCTTGTAGCATAAAGTGCATGCAACTGATCAGATATTATGCGATGCACATGCATGGTCTACCAATGAAACACCCCCTACTTCCAAAACAATTCTATATAACCCGTTCTATATGTGGAATATTTGAGGTCAATATATATATAATACACGAGAAATGTCATAAGGAAGCTTTACACTACATACATCCACCTAAGAAATATGTAATTTCTCATTTTTATCATTCTATTTATTTAAACACACATGCACATATTTAAGCACTAAAATAAAATGACCAAAATAGCAAATCACATGTTGATTGGATAGAGGTATATGATGTAAGGTTTCTATGTAGAATTTATATATGTGTGTGTGTGTGTGTGTGTGTGTGTGTGTTAGCTGCTAGAAATTAGAATGGAAAACAACGTACGTAGTAGCCAGTTTATCAGTATATTTTACGTTAACGTGTAATTCATTAATGATAAGTGCCAATCTATTATATTGTGCGCCTAAGGGAAAAAAAAGGGGGCAAAGTCGTGCTAGTTGCAAGGACCGACTAATTTGCATAAGAAATTAAAAAATAAATAGATTAGATGCTCTCAAAAGACCACACGCAACCCATGCATTTATATATTCAATCGACTGAGACATCGGCCGTAATCTGGAAAATGCAACGTCTATGACGCCCCAACTCCCACGTGCGGACCTGTGAAAATTGAGACGTCGGGATGATGACAACGCGGGTCACGCATCCCATCGCTAAGTACTAAGTGTATATACATGCAACATATGTACAACCAAAACAATGCAGCGCATAATAAAAGTCATTCAATTAAGTACCAGAATTTAAAATACAGATTTAAAATCAACCTCACTTAAACACAAGCGTACCAAAAAATATTACAAGTTCCAGTAGCATCGTAAATCCAAAATACATAATTTAAATATGGGAAAAAAAATTCCAAATAATAACTAAGAGCACCAGTAAATCCTCAAGCGGAGCCGCCTCCTCGGGCTCAGCCTCCTCGTCCTCTATATCAAAATCTACGGTATGAAAGACAATACCACAAATAAGTAATAATCCAAACAACCTACAAGATAAAAATACATTAAATCACAACAATATGCATGAACTTGATGCCATATGCATGAGATTTGAAAATAAACATTTCTCAAAAAATAATCATCTTTCCAACGCACGCCAAAAATCACATTTGGTCCAAAACATTTCCTTTAAAACATTTCCTCGTCATTTTCCCAGAAAATGGCCCAAGAATCCAATTTCAAATCAATATCCAATTTATCCACATGCACCATGACCTCCCCTAGGGGTCATTTGCACACCTAGCTCCCTTCGTCACACCGTGGATAACAACCATGCATGTGACTTCATAACGAGCGATACCCAGTTTTGCACACAGCGCGTACATAGCCAAGCATCCTCTAATCCCTACCAGCAAAGAGGCCATAGAGTCGGCACGAGAGCATTATCATCCCGTCCGATCCCATTGTCACCCAGCGATAACGCAGGGGACGTCACTCAGTATATTCCACTCCCGAGTGACCAGAGGAGTTCCACCGAGATAATGCCCCATCCCGACTTGAGGTCGTGATACACACACACCCAAAAATCCATTTAAACACCTGAAAACCAGTTTCCATTTCCCACACATGTGCATGCATGCCATTATGTGAAAAAAAGCCAATTTTCCTTTTACAAACATGAACATACATGCTCCATGCAATGTATACATCAAGACACAAAATATACAACAAATCCCAATATCAACCAACTTACAAATAACTCCGTCCTCCAATCCATCCAACCCCCGAACTCTTCGGACTTAATCCAGCACAACAAACCAATCACAAGTATTGTTAATTATAAAAATATATTTAAATCTTAAAGCTGGTTTGGAAAATACTTACTGTGCTATAAAATAATTTTTGAAGGATTAATAAGATGCAAAAGGTGATGGCAAAGCAACGTAACAGTGTATTTTGCACTATGGTCGTGGGTCACAACATACCCAAATTTCAACGGAGGCAAACGAAGACTAGGAAAAGCTAGGGTATGGCTTAGAGATGTCGGTGAAGCTAATGGAAGTGGTGGTTGGCCGTGGGTAGCGGCGTGGACGACAGTTGAAAGCTAAAAAGACCAAATCAGAGATGGAGATTGTGAGGCTACAAAGGTGGCGAATTGGGGCTAAGGAAGGTTAGGTAGCTGGGAGGTCAGTAGTGAAGTGGTGAAAAGATGGTGGCTTATGGTGGTGCGACAGTAGCGGAATGGAAGAAAAGCCTTGAGGCTTGGTGGACTTTGTGGGAGCAAACAGTAAAGAGTTAGGGGCTAAGATTGGTGGAGGATGTTGGCCAGTGGGAGGGGAAGTTGTGGTGGTGGTTGTGGTGCCAAACGGTTGCCCAAGGCAGCACAGGAAAATACAAACCCATTCGAGTTATACACGGCCAGGAGAGAGAAAAAGGGGGTGTGAGGGGTGGTGGCCAACATGGGTGAGCCACTACAAGAAATATGGGTTTTCCCCATGAGTTTTGCTTTCCACAGTCTACCTCCATGACAAATACTTAGTTTATAACATGAAAACTGTCCGTGGAAAAAAAATATACATTTTTCCACTAGAACTCATCCGACGAGTAATAATTTGTGGGAAATAGTTACTTGATGTTACAAACAACGTCCGTCGGAAAATAAAAATTACATTTTACCACATAATCACGTTCGACGATCGAAAAATCGTGAGGAAATGCCACTTTTTCCGGCGACATGAAGTCGCAGCAAATAGGTAGTTGTTGAATCTTTTAATCTCCACTGTTGGATCACTTAGATCCCTAATTCCCTCATATTTCCTATATTCTCTAAGCCTCCCTCCCTCCAAACACCGTATCCCTTCTAAAGAATCGAAAACTCCTCTCTCTCTCTCTCTCTCTCTCTCTCTCTCTCTCTCTCTCTCTCTCTCTCTCTCTCTCTCTCTCTCTCTCTCTCTCTCTCTCTCTCTCTCTCTCTCAACCGCCACGACAAATGCAGCGCCACCACCACGCGACGCTCTCTTTCACACACAACCGCCATGACAGATGCAGCGCCACAACCACGCGACGCCACTCATCCCTCTCGGTTAGACTCTCCGTCTCTCATATGTCTCTCCCTTCCATTCTCTTCTCTGTCTCTCTCTCTAGACTAGGGCTCCGCCGCCACCACCTCCATGG
Organism: Carya illinoinensis; assembly: GCF_018687715.1. Lineage (NCBI taxonomy): Eukaryota > Viridiplantae > Streptophyta > Magnoliopsida > Fagales > Juglandaceae > Carya > Carya illinoinensis. The sequence goes on from NC_056753.1 coordinate 28,338,341, forward strand.
CACGACACCATGGTGACCCACAACTCATCGGAGTTCCTCTCTCACTTTCCCCTACGCCGATCAACCCACACTCACCCCCAACGCCTCCCTCAAGCCGACAATGTCGTCCCTCCCTCGTTGTGAACCTTCCACCATGAGACGGTGAGACCCAACCGAGGCCTCCAACGCCTCAGAAGGTAGCTTCAAGGAAGTCTCGTCTCTCCTCTCTGATTTTCACCAAGGTACAGTACTCCCTCTACTCGTTTAGGCCTTTTGGATATATACTCTAAATTTAAATTTGTGCCTGGGAATCGAGTTTTCTAGCTATTATTTGAATATATCATCTACTTTGGGTTTTTAGGGGTTTAGCTTCAATGAAAACAAGTGATGTGTGTATGTGTGTGTGGAAAAAGCACCTCCTTTTTGGCAATCCAAACATCATTAGAAGGGAGGGATTTATGAATCCAACTACCATAGCTGAGAGCATACTTTTATTGACCCTACATTTTTAATTGTTTTCTAGTAGACTTTTTTGTTAGTTGTATTGCTTTCCACCTTTGTCTGTCCTCCTTTTTCCATTTTGAGGTCGTCTGATGTAATATAGTTCTAATAAGCTGTTTCATTTGGATCACATTAAATGATGGTAAATGTTGTGGTTGTTCTTGGTAGCAATGAAAGTGTTAGTCCAAGAGCAGAGTAAACTCCACTTTGCTCCACATTAATCCCTTTTGTCTTTAATTTTATTTTTAATCTACCTGCAGGACCACATTTCAATCCTGCTGGCAAAGAGTATGGTGCTCTTGAGGATGAGAATCAGCATGCTGGTGATCTTGGAAATGTCACTATTGGTGATGATGCTCTGTGATGTGTTTACCTCTATCCCCTTGGTCATTCGTTGACAGCTTCCCAATCATTGGACAATATCAAACCGACCCTCTGATCACATATTTCTCATCCCTTCAAACTCCAAGCCACAAATGCTATAAGGATTGAACTAGAATTACTGCAAGGCACTATAGTAGCATAATTTCAGCCCTTGTAACTCTCAGTTTTGAGTTCAATCTTCTATGTTCCTTCCCTTATTCAGCCTCTATTTTGAAGACCTTTAGTCCCTTAGAATTTCAGTCCTTGTAACTCTCAATTTTGAAGACCTTAGTCTGTAAATTTACCACCTTGTTTAGTATGCATGAATATTTTCTTTGGATCTACATGTTCATTTCAGAAAAAGTAATGTATCTGTAAATTACTCAGGTTTATGGATTTTATGATGAATGCCTGAGTGAGTTATCTATACATTACCTTGGTTTAGGAGGTCATACTTGTAGTAATTTATATTATCTTTTACATGACAATATTATTCATTTTCCCTTTAATACTATATTTTAGATAGTCCTAATATATAGTTTTTGAACCTGATGAGTAGATAATGCATTTCATCTACCTACCGATGTTTTTGAACCTAAAATTGTAGATGTGATTGAACTTATAACTTTTGTGGTTCAAGCAGGTGGAATGTGTGGCTGTCCTGTTTGGGTTGCTATGTGACTGGTTGGGTTGACACATGATTATTTGGGTTGACATGTGGTTGTTGGTTTTATGAATGTGGTTGTTAGGGCTGTTATATGTGGCTATTTAGGCTAGTATGCATGGCTGGTTGGTTTGTTTTAATTACCGGAAGGTGTGGTTGCTTTTGCTTAAATTTTGTGTGTGTGGTGGTATTTTTGGCTATTGTGCATTTATGAGTTTTCAAGTTAGTAAATTGGAGCATATGTATTTAAAAAATGAAGTGATCTTTTGTGAAAGTCTGAAGCACCACTTTTTGAATGATTTATTGTACAATATATGATGGTCATACAAATTAAGGCTACTTGGTTCTCATCCCTTCACCTGTAATTCTGTATTTAGTAGACCAGTCAAGTGATATGTGAATTTAGTTTATGATTATATACTTGTGTTATTTATTGTGTTGAACTCAAGTGTTAGACGGATAAAATATCTACATTTATATTGGATTGGACTACATGGGCAGCTAGGTTTTTCTTGTAAACATGTTAGAAGAATTAACTAATTGTTTTTTAGGAAGTGTTATTAGTGTCAATTTGAATCTTGGAGGTTTGTACATATAGTTTTGGCTTATATTTGACAATTTTTTATGCTCATTTTTGGCTCAGCCTTGTCTTTTTTTACTTATACAAATTTTTTTTTCTGAATTCTTCTAGCATTTTCCACGAAGACAACTCGCGGCAAATACTTTTTTTTTGGCAGGGAGAAAATGTTTCCCACAAATCTTCTAGTGGGTAATACTAATACCCACTAGTACCTCCCATGGTAATTGCTCCTACTCCCATGAGCATAAATGAAAATAGATGTGCTTTTGCGATGAGCTACATTGACTTTTGTTGCGAAATGTGTCGTGGGAAAATATAATTATTGGCTACGAATTAAACCGTTCATGGGCTATAATACTTTTTGCGACGAGTTTTACACTACGATCTGCCCACAACAACAATTTGTGGAAATAGAGTTTTTCCCACAAATAGTCGGCTTTTTACCATGAATCGCCTCCTTGGGAAAAGGCCATATTTCTTGTAGTGAGCTCACCGGCGTGAGGGAAATATGGTGGGGAGGGCAGTGTCAACTGGCGGCACACAGTGGCTGGGCTGGCTGGAGAGAGAGACGCATGGAGAGGAATGAGAGGGGGGGCATGCAGGGGCTGGAGGCAAGGGAGGAAGAAAAAAAAAAAGAAGAAAAAAGAGAAGAGAAAAATGAAGGGAAAATAAATGAGGTCCAACATTTTCCAACTCAGGGTCTCAAATTGATTTAACGAAAATAAATTTTAAAACGATAAATTAAATTAAATAATTTAAACACGGTGACTTAATAAAATACAATAATAAAATCCAACAATAACTAATTTAAAATAAAGAGCATAATAAAATAAATAAAAGGCAAATAAAAACATTACAACTCAATATTAATAAAATAAAATAGTTAAAGCCCAACAATAAAATAATTCAAGGTAAAGAGTAATTTAAATGTGAAATAATTATTAATATCAAGAAAACACATTATGTAAATCTCACAACTTAAAAATCATAAAACAATACAACGAAAATTTAAAATAGGAGAACCACTTATTATAATAATTTAGATAATCCTTCAGTAAAAATACACATAAACTTGGGATATCACAACATCAGCCTAATTTTAATTTGCAACATTGATCAGCACCTTAATTAATTAATTGCTTGATTTCAATTATCTTAATTAGTACTACTCATGGCTTCTTATAAAGTTTTTTCCCTCTTCAGAAGTCAAATGATCACATAATTAAACTGTTTTAACATCATTTAATCAAATGCGAAATGCATGTTATATATTCATGTATATATGTGTACTGAATATATATTTATATATATATGCAGAAGGAATTAGGACTAAAAAAATCCAGAAGATCGAATTTAGAATGACGATCGAGGACTAGGTACAACAAATGATTCACAGATCATAAATAAAAGATAATAAATAGTTTTTCAATATTTAATACCACGTCAATAAATAGTGAAAGATTGATAATTAAAATGATTATGATTAACACTTCACATAACTAGCTAGCCTAGATTTGAGATTGAGAGATTATTCAGACGTACGTATCCTCATATATGAAATCAAATGTTGATAGAGAGAAAGAGATCACATGAAGTTGACTTTGCAAATTATTTTTTTTCTTTTTATCAAAGGAGGAGTACTCCAGAGCATCAACCTCACCCTCACCCTGGATCTACACTCTCTCTCCCCATGCGAACAAAGAGCCGATTAAAGGGTATTGTGGATACTGTTCATAATACAGCTTCTTCCCGTTGAAGTATATGTTAATGCATTCGAAGAAAGTGCACCACGTATATTATATGATGCGCATGCCAGCTTACAAATTAGGAAACCCCCCATCTACTTCTAGAAATAAACTCTATAACTCGTTTATGTCATGTGAACTTGATCGGGTCAATTTATACAACTTGAAAGAGTGGATCGAGAACAAACCTAGTCCATTAATTACTTGAGAAAAACAAAAAGGAAAAGTCGTCATGTTAGGTAGTAATTGCAAGGACTGACTAATTCGCATAAGGGGGAAAAACTTATATGCTTTTTCAAGATCACAACCCATTGTATATTCTAAACATCACTAATCTAGAAAAAGCACCCGCTTTTTAATTTGCAACAATATTGATTAGCTGCTTAATTGGATTTCGATTCTTTGTAGTCATGGTTTCTAAAGCTTTTTCCCTCTTCTCCTTTATCACTGTGCTCCTCCTTGGCCTCATTCCCCTCCTTTCTCATGCAAGAACTCCACCCAGCTGGGATGATCGAAAAACATCACCCTTTGGGTTTCTCAAACATCTTCAGGGATGTCACAAGGGTGACAAGGTCAAAGGCGTCCTTGACCTCAAAATGTACGTACCTTGAACACTTTGGTTATTATCAACAAACCAAAAATGGCACCCATTCCAACGATGATGACTTTGACAAACTCTTAGAATCTGCCGTGAGAACTTGCCAGCTCAATTACTATCTCAATGCCACTGGGATTTTGGATGCTGAAACAGTATCAAAGATAATGATGCCTCGTTGTGGTGTGGCAGATATTTTCAATGGTACAAATCCAATGCAAAAAAACAAGAAGAGGCATCATCACCGCCATGACTCATTTCATACCGTCTCTCACTATTGCTTTTTCCCAGATGCTCCAAAGTGGCCTGCCTCAAAGTATCATCCCACTTACAGATTTCTCCGTGGAACCCCAGCTCAAGCCATGAGTCCCATTGCACAAGCTTTCCAAACGTGGGCAGCAAACACCCATTTCACATTCTCGCAAGTTCGAGGCTTTTCAAAAGTAGATATCACTATTGTTTTTGCTAGGAGGGAGTGTTGAGTACTGTGGAGTCTGGTCTGTGATGACCCGCTTTTGAGTGTATTTTTCCTGAAATAATTGTTTTTATTTCTATTAATATTTTAGTTAATTATTTTAATTTATTTGCGTTTTAAAATTATTTTTTAATTTAATTGATGTTGTGTTTTATTGCCTTTAGCTGTTTTGTGGTTTTTAATCTCTTTTTGGCGGTTTAGTGTTGTTTTCCCGGAATGAGGATTAGACCTCATTTTTTTCCCTACATCTCTTTTTCTTTTCCCTTTTCTTTTTCCTTCTTCTCTTTTTCCTTCTTTCTTTTTCCTTTCTTTTCTTTTTTCTTTCTTTTCTTTTTTTTTCCTTTTCCTCTCCCGCGTCGAGCACCCCCCCGGCCTCTCTCTCTCTTCTCTCTCCCTAACGCCGGAAGCTTCTCACCGTCGACCCATCGCCATCCGGCCACCGTGGGCGACACCACCCCCACCGTTCGGTTCGTCTCCCTCCGGCGCACCACCCCACCGAACCTCAGCCCCATCCGGCCGACCGTTTGGCCGGAAAACGCCCAACAAAACGGCACGGCTTTTGCCCCGATCCGTCGCCGCCGCTCCACCTCCGGCCACCATTTCTTCACCACTTCATCACCGGTCCCTTGCCGTCCTAACCCACCCATTTCCGGCCTCCAACGACCACCGGAACAGCTCCTACGAGCTAGCTTTCCTTTTTGGGAAATCCGGCCTATTTCCGGCGATTCCGCCGCCACCCACGGCTAACCACCACTTCCAATAGCTTCACAACCATCCCTAGACCATTCCCTATCAATCCCAAGCCCTAGTTTGTCCCTGTTCAAAAGTGGATTTTTCACAACCCACGACCACAGTGAATTTTCAATGTGACGTTGCTTTTCCGGCGCCGTTTGCAACGCCGCGTGTTTTCTAAAATTGCCATATAGCGCTGTAAGTATTTTTCAAACCCTATTTTCATATTTAAATATATATTGCTCTTTCAATTAATTAATCTGCTGGTTGGTTGATTCCGGACTGAGTCCGAGGAGTTCGGGGGTCGGATGGATGGAGGACGGAGTTGCTTGATTTATTATTTTATGGTTGGTTGTTTGTTTTGGAGCATTGATAATTGCATTTGCATGGCGCATGCATGTGTATTTATTTTATTTGAGAAACCCTGTTTTGCTGACGTGAATGGGTTTTCGGGTGCGTGTGTCTCACGAGCCCAAGCCGGGATGGGTTATTATCTCGGTGGAGCTCCTCTGGTCACTCGGGAGTGGATAATACTGAGTGACGTCCCCTGAGTTGTCGCTGGGCGACGACAGGAGCGGGGTTAGAGGATGACCCGGCCAGGTACGCGCGGGGCGCGAGTCTGGGCATCGCTCTACTCACCGACTCCGTGGCCCTTTCGCTGGCGAGGGCTAGAGGATGGCCTGGCCAGGTATGCGCGGGGCGCGAGTCTGGGCATCGCTCGTTTAGGTGTCAGATGCGCGGTCCTTACCTGCAGTGTGGCACATAGCCAAGGTGTGCGGATGATCCCTAGGGGAGATCATGGTGCATGCATAACCGGTTTGTTTTATGGCTTTCGGATGTGGGTCATTTTCTGGGAAAATGGCGAGTTTTGGTTTTGAGGCTTTTGATCCATTTTCTGGGAAAATGGTGGTTTGGGCCATTATCTGGGATAATGGCGAGGCGTGGTTTTTAAGAATATGTTTTTATTGGGCCAATGGGTTTTTGGCGCGCGTGCAAAAATGTGGTTTTGCGGGGCATGTGCATTAGTTTTTCTTGCATCCATGTTGATTGAGTTCTATGTGTTTTTATCTGGTGGTGTTTGGGTTTTACTTACCTGCGGTACCATTTTTGGTTCCGTAGCTTTTGGTGCAGAGTTCGAGGAGGAGGAGGAGGAGGCTGAGCCCGAGGATGCGGCTCTGCCGGGTTGCTGATGCTTTGCTTTAATTTTGGTTTAAAACTGTATTTGTGTTTTTATGTAATATTTTATCTATGTACGTTTTAAACAGCTTGTATTACGTTAAGAAAAATTCTGGTACTTAGTTATGACTTTCGTTATCCGCTGCGTGTTCTTTCGTGCACATTTGTTGCCTTTGCACACACTCGGCACACGTCGTTAGGGTGGTGACCCGTGATGTCATCATCCGGACGTCTCGATTTTTCCATGTTCGGGCGTGGGGATTTGGGGGCGTCACATGGTCCACACCGCTCGAGCGGAGGCATTGACCGCTCGAGCGAATTTAGACAGATTCGAACGCTCGATGTTACCTCGACAGTGAGCTCGAGCAGGAAGTTTTCGTTCGAGCGGAGGCATAGGCCGCTCAAGCGAAGTCAGGCAGAGTTGAACGCTCGATGTCAGCTCAATGTTTATATCATATGGCCGTACGAGAGAACATAGTGGACGTACTGTGTTGAGATCCATCATTGTATTGTGATATTCCTCAATAATAAAATCCTTTGTAGCTCCTATGGACGTAGGCAATTTGCCGAACCACGTAAATCTTGTGTCGTGTGTGATTGTTTTCTCGTTCCATATTTTTCTTTTCAATTCATTGTCATCGTTTTTCACAACAATTGGTATCAAGAGCCAAGGTTCGGGTTTGAGGAAAAACGATGGCTAGAGATGAATTGAAGGCATCGGAGATCGAGAAGTTTGATGGCACGGATTTTGGATACTGGAGAATGCAGATAGAGGACTACCTCTGTGGGAAGAAACTTCATCTTCCACTATTGGGAAAGCAACCGAAAAAGATGGATGATGCTAATTGGAACCTGTTAGATCGATAGGTTCTGGGGGTTATTCGATTAACCCTGTCGAGATCCGTTGCACACAACATCATCAAGGAGAAGACGACTGCGGATCTCATGGCGGCTTTGTCAAGTATATATGAAAAGCCGTCAGCGAATAACAAGGTACATTTGATGAAAAAGTTATTCAATTTGAATATGGCAGATGGTACGTTTGTTGCACAACATTTGAATGATTTTAATACTATCACAAATCAATTGTCGTCTGTTGAAATTGAATTTGATGATGAGATACGTGCATTGATACTATTGACTTCACTGCCAAATAGTTGGGAAGCCATGAGAATGGCTGTCAGTAATTCTACTGGTAAATCTAAATTGAAATATGATGATATTCGTGATTTGATTTTGGCTGAGGAGGTGCGCAGGAAAGATTCAGGCGAGACCTCGGGTTTGAGTTCAGCTCTAAATGTTGATTCTCAAGGGAGATCACATGACAAGAACTCAAAGAGAGGAAGATCAAAATCAAAGTACAGGGGCAAGAGCAAGTCGAGGCCTGGTCAGCAGGCAACTTGCTGGAATTGTGGCAAAGCTGGCCACATAAAGAAGAATTGCAAAAACCCTAAGAAGACGGAGAATGATAGTGCTAATGTGGTAACTGAAAAAGTACAGGATGCACTATTGCTTGCAGTTCATAGTCCAGTTGATGACTGGATACTGGATTCAGGGGTTTCCTTCCATACATCTTCCCACCGGGAGCTAATGCGGAACTATGTTGCAGGTGATTTTGGGAAGGTGTATTTGGTTGATGGAGAGGCTTTGAACGTAGTGGGGATGGGAGACATTGATATTGCACTCCCTGACAAGAACAAATGGACCTTGCAAAAGGTCAGGCACGTTCCTGAGTTGAAGAAGAACCTCATTTCTGTTGGGCAGCTCGATGAGTGTGGCCATTCAATGGTGTTTTCAGATAGCACCTGAAAGGTCACAAAATGGGCATTGGTACTGGCTCGGGGTAAGAAAACTGGTAAACTATATATGACTACTGGTTTGATTGACACTATTGCTACTACCGTTGCAGAGAGCATAGCAGATTTGTGGCATTGCAGGCTTAGCCATATGAGTCAGAAGGGTATGAAAGAACTTCTGTCTAGAGTCAAGCTACCAGAACTGAAGTCAGTTGATCTCAGTATGTGTAAGAGTTGTGTTATGGGGAAACAAAAGAAGGTCAGCTTCTTGAAAAATGGCAGGACGCCTAAGACAAGAAGACTGAATCTTGTGCACACAGATGTGTGGGGTCCTTCCCCAATGGCATCTCTTGGAGGTTTTCGCTACTATGTCACGTTCATGAATGACCATAGTAGGAAGGTATGGATTTATTTTTTGAAGCATAAATATGATGTATTTAATGTGTTCAAAATTTGGAAAGCCATGGTTGAAACAGAGACAGGCTTGAAACTGAAATGTTTGAGGTCTGACAATGGTGGTGAGTATGTCGATGGTGGGTTCAAGGAGTTTTGTGCAGCCCTAGGTATCAGAATGGAGAAGACCATTCCTGGACACCACAGCAAAATGGAGTTGCTGAGCGTATGAACAAAACCATTAATGAGCGTGCTAGAAGCATAAGGTTGCATGCTGGACTACCACCCACTTTCTGGGCAGATGCAGTCAGCACTGCCGTTTACTTGATAAACAAAGGGTCATCAGTTCTACTGGATTGTGGATTGCCTGAAGAGGTTTGGAGCGGGAAAGAGGTCAAATTTTCTCACCTTAAAACTTTTGGTTGTCTTTCTTATGTGCTTATTGATTCTGATGTTCATAGTAAACTTGAGACTAAGTCAAAGCAATGCTATTTCATTGGCTATGGAGACAAGGCATTTGGCTATCGTTTCTGGGATGATCATGGTCGGAAAATCATAAGAAGTAGGAATGTGATCTTCAATGAGAAAATTATGTACAAGGATAAGTCTAGTACAGCTTCTTTAGTAGCTCCTCAGGAGTCCGAGTTTGTAAGATTGGATGACCCACCAGAGGTCACAGTGCAATGTAGAGATGTGAGTGATGGGGAGAGTGGGTCCAGTGCACCCATTCCTATTATTCCGCAGGCAGTTTCAGAACCGTCCTCCTACAGTTGCAGTTCACAGGTCAGTCAGGACTATACATCCTCCACAGCGTTTCTTACCTACTTTGAATTACATTCTGTTGACAGATGATGGAGAACCGCAGATTTACGAAAAAACCTTGCAAGATGAAAATTCTAGCAAGTGGGAGCTGGCCATGAAAGATGAGATGGATTCCCTGTTAGGGAATCAGACATGGGAGTTGACAGAGCTTCCATTAGGGAAGAAGGCATTACACAACAAGTGGGTGTACCGGGTGAAAACTGAGAATGATGGCAGTAAGAGGTACAAGGCTAGACTTGTTGTAAAAGGCTTTCAGCAAAAGTAGGGTATTGATTACTCTGAAATCTTTTCTCCTGTGGTGAAGATCACAACCATCAAGATGGTACTGGCTATGGTTGCTACTGAAGATCTATTTCTTGAACAGTTAGATGTGAAGACAGCTTTTCTTCATGAAGACCTTGAAGAAGACATCTACATGCACCAGCCTGAGAGGTTTGTGGTACAGGGAAAGGAAGGTTCAGTTTGCATATTGAAGAAAAGCTTGTATGGCCTGAAGCAAGCTCCTAGATAGTGGTACAAGAAATTTGATAACTTCATGCACAGTGCAGGGTACATTAGATGTCAAGCAGATCACTGTTGCTATGTCAGGCACTTTGACAATTCTTACATCATTCTGTTGTTGTATGTGGATGACATACTTATTCCAGGGGCTAGTATTGATGAGATCAATAATCTGAAGAAGCAGATGTCAGAGCACTTTGCAATGAAGGATTTGGGAGCTACAAAGCAAATCCTTGGCATGAGAATTGTCAGAGATAGTGTCAGAGGTACATTGAAACTCTCACAGGCTGAGTATGTGAAAAACGTACTCAGCAGGTTCAATATGGACAAGGCCAAACCAATTGGCACACCCTTAGGCAGTCACTTCAGACTCAGCAAGAATCAGTCACCTGAGTCAGAGGAGGAACAAGATTACATGAGTAAGGTTCCTTATGCCTCAGCTATTGATTCACTTATGTATGCTATGGTTTGCACAAGACTGAATATTGCCCATGCAGTGGGAGTTGTGAGTAGATACATGAGTAACCCAGGAAAGCAACATTGGGAAGCAGTGAAATGGATTTTGAGGTACCTAAAGGGTTCCTCATAAACCTGTTTGTGTTTCTCTGGAGAGAGCTTGGAGGTGCAGGGCTATGTTGATGCTGATCTAGCTGGAGATATTGATAGCAGAAAAAGTACCACGGGTTTTGTTTATACAATTGGTGGTACTGCAGTGTCATGGGGTTCTAATATATAGAAAACAGTTTCTTTGTCCACTACAGAAGCTGAGTATATTGCAGTGTCAGAGGCTGCAAAGGAGATGGTATGGCTACAGGGCTTCTTGGAGGAATTGGGTAAAAAGAATCAGAAAGGCACTCTCTACAGTGATAGTCAGAGTGCCATATTCCTTGCTAAGAATCCAGCATTTCATTCCAGGCCAAGCACATTCAGATCAGGTATCACTTCATACGATCATTGTTAGATGACGGACAGTTGATACTTGAGAAGATTTGTGGAAGCAAGAACCCTGTTGATATGTTGACAAATGATGTTACACTTGAGAAACTGAAATTGTGCGCAACTTCAGTTGGTCTTCTAGCATGAAGACAGAGGTAGTGAGTTGCAGAGGTGGAGAATATCATATTTGAGGAAGACGACGATGCAGCGAGTGTACCAGTCTCCAAGTGGGAGAATTGTTGAGTACTGTAGAGTCTGGTCCACACTGCTCAAGCGGAGGCATTGGCCGCTCGAGCGAATTTAGACAGATTCGAACGCTCGATGTTAGCTCGACGGTGAGCTCGAGCAGGAAGTTTTCGCTCTAGCGGAGGCATTGGCTGCTCAAGCGAAGTCAGGCAGAGTTGAACGCTCGATGTTAGCTCGACAGTGAGCTCGAGCAGGTGCGGGAAGGAAGTTCGCTCGACACGTTGCTCGAGCGAACATGCATTTTTAGGATTTTTCTGCCGTTTAACTATATATATGATGTTTATATCATATGGTCGTACGAGAGAACATAGTGGACATACTGCATGTGTTGAGATCCATCATTGTATTGTGATATTCCTCAATAATAAAATCATCTGCAGTTTCCGTGGACGTAGGCAATTTGTCGAACCACGTAAATCTTGTGTCGTGTGTGATTATTTTCTCGTTCCATATTTTTCTTTTCAATTCATTGTCATCGTTTTTCACAATAGGGAGCATGGAGATGGGAATGATTTTGATGGACTTGGTGGAACCATTGCCCATGCTTTTTGCACCAACAAATGGGAGATTCCATTTCGACGCAGATGAGCAGTTTAGTGTTGGTGCAATCCCGGATGCATTTGACTACGAGACAATTGCTTTGCATGAAATCGGGCACCTTCTTGGACTTTACCATAGCTCAGTTCCGGGAGCAATTATGGAATCTACCAACAGGAGTGACCAAAGGCTTGCATGCAGATGATATTGCAGGAATTAAGTTTGAGAATTGTTTAAGGATTTGGAATAATCTCGATCATTAGTGTGAATAGATTATTATAGAATAAGCACTTACTACTTATAAAATAAACTGTCACGATGATCGAATTGAGTATAAGCCAATTCTGTTTTGACAAGCTAGAAGAGGGAGCTAGAGATCAAGTTAAATAATTAGCTCTAAAAATATATGTTTTAAAGGTTAAGTTTGAATCTTATTTTATTTAATTAATGAAATCAAATTTAGAGAATCATGAGTACTTATATCTTGCTTGGACAATTCTAATTCATAATCAGATGAATTAATGTGCTCTAGTTATAATGTATGCTAATTTGGTGTATTTTCTTTTCTTGAATGTTTACGTAAAATGAGTTGGCATGGTTAAGGAGACACATGTCAACTCATCAATGGATCCGACTTTTTTTTTTTTTTTTTTATAAGAGGATGGGCCACATGTCCAAGAGTGACCCCGCCCCAATTTCATACAAAAGACCCTCACGTATGGCGGAGGAAAACCATAGAACAAAGCAAACACTTGGGGGGCTACAAGAAGCACCCAAAACCCAAGTGTAGAAAAGATATATTAAGCTAAAGCCAGAAACCATACAACAAAGAAAGCCAAAATAAGATCCGTGTTTTACTTTCTGAGGGCATACAGACCCATTTTGTCTACTTTTAATATTCCTTTTAGTATGTGAGGAACATCATTGAAATTAGCCCAAGTTCCTGATTTCTTTTCCGAAGCCAAGCGGGCCAGAAAATCTGCCCCTGCATTACCTTCTCTAAAGACATGCATCACCTTAAATACCAATGTATTTAGAATGTCCTGTATTTCTTCCCAGTAGTCTTCAAGGTACCATATGCTACATCTCCCTTCTCTCAACCAATTTGCAACTAACAAAGAGTCCACTTCAATCTCTATTTTCTCAAGTGCTAAATCCTTACAATATTTTAGCCCATAATACAACGCTCGTAGTTCGGCTTCATTATTAGTCCCAACCTCCATCTCTTTTGCGTAGGCCCACATCATACGACCCTTATCATCACGAATTATGCCACCAGCGCCCATCTGACCCGGATTGCCCAAGGAGCTCCCATCCACATTAAGTTTAGCCCACCCCACACTTGGCTTGTTCCATTTCACCAAACAAGGTGATGGATTATGTCTCACTTTCATCGGGATACCAAGGTTACGTAAAACTTTGTCATCCCCATCACTAAACCTCTTGCTAGTGCGTAACCTTAAACCAACCCAAGCTAAGGCAGCTTTTATAGTCCCCCACAATCGATCCCCATTTTGCATCTTCCCTTCCATACGAGCTTTACATCTCCAAACCCAAAGAGACCAAGTTATAATAACAGGAACAATGCCTAGAAGCGTACCTTTTTGGGTTGAAAGTGATGCTTTGCGAAACCATAGTTCCATATTTGCCTTCCACGGTCTCCTATGATCATACGGCATGCCCATAAGTATAGAAGCGCGTCTCCATACGTCTGAAGCAACCTTCCCTGTAGCAAGGACATGATCTTGATCTTCTATACACCTATGCTCACAACACTCGCATCTGGAAGCTAGGGGAATTCCCAGGTGTCGAATGCGAACATCCACACTAAGGCTATGATTCAAAGCTTTCCAGATTGTAATCGAATACTTCTTGGGAAGGGCGGGGTGCCATATCCAGTTTGCCCATTCCGATTTTGGCGCGTGAACCCGAATACACTCCCAAGCCGACTTAGATGAAAAGACCCCATTCAAAGCCGGTTTCCAAACTAGCACATCAGTGCCTTCTTTGTGTGCCCCTAGGCTATTTAGAATTTCTTCTGTTTTTGTTTCCCCCACCAGACGTATTAGCAAATTCACATCCCAGCCATTCTGTATTCTGCACTCCCTTACCCTTAAAGACAATTGTGCAGTCATCTCGCAAGACTCTACCAAAGGGCCAGTCTTTAACCAAGGATCCCGCCAAAAGGAAACCTGTCCTTCCCTAACCCGCCACCAAGCATTATTAAGAATATTCGGGACCATGGTCATTATACACCTCCAGAGAGGTGATCCTTTAGTGTTATCGACTAATGTCACATGTTCTCCTTTACAGTATTTCTTCCTGAAAAAATTTGCCCATAGAGAATCACTGGATAACAGATTCCAAGCAAGCTTCATAAATAGTGAAGACTGAACTTCTTCAAATTTTCTTAAGCCCAGTCCCCCTTCCCTGGTCGGCATACAAACCTTTTGCCAGGCCACCCACTTACGTTTCTGTTTGCCATTTGAGATACCCCAGAAAAAATTACTCATAATCCTGTTTAGCGAAGATACCACTTTCTTGGGAGTATGTAACACTGAGAGTAGATGGACCGGGATGCTTGATACCACATGGCGTAGTAAAAGAAGACGAGCACCTGCTGATAGTAGCCTATTTTGCCACCCCTCTAGACGATCACGGATACGGTTCATTAAATCTTCAAAATAAGACACCTTTAGCCTTCCACTAAATAGAGGGACACCCAGGTATTTAACCGGAAATAGACCTTCCGAGAAGGAGGTCAACTGAAGGATATTTCTTTTTCGGACCGAGTTGACATACTTGGGGAAAAAAATGGAAGACTTCTCCTTACTAACCACTTGACCCGACCAGCTTTCATACAAGGCAAATACGTCAGAAATGGCTTGCATTGAAGCTCTACCCCCGTTTGCAAAGACCACTATATCATCAGCATAAAATAAATGGGAGATCAGGGGTGTGCCCCGAGGGTGGAAGTAAGGTGCAATTTTCCCCATCTCAAAATTATGTTTTATCAATCGAGACAAGGTTTCTTGAACTAATATGAACAAGTAAGGGGACAAAGGGTCACCTTGACGCAATCCACGACCACTGGGGAAGAAACCTTTAGCCGACCCATTCATGACCACTGAGAACCATGGAGTCGAAATGCATTGTCTGATTAATTCGCAGAACCGGGTTGAGAAACCAAAAGATGTCATAACATGTAATAAGAAATCCCAGTCAAGACTATCATACGCTTTGGCTATGTCGACTTTGATGAGAACATTTCCCCCACGGACCTTTCTGTTTATCATATGTATCATTTCTTGGGCCAAAGTGATGTTTTCAAAGATGCTTCTCCCTGGCAAGAAAGCCCCTTGCTCAGGAGATATAATTCTGCTTAGGATAGGGGACATCCGTCGCACAAGAATTTTTGCAAATACCTTGTATATGACCGAGCACAAACTTATGGGTCGAAACTTATCAAAACCTGTGGGTTGTTGCATTTTCGGAATGAGAGCGATGTACGAAGCTGAATAGAATCTTGGCATTGGGACCCCACTATACATGTCTCTAACTGCTGCCACCACATCAGCTTCAACCAAATCCCAACATACTCTATAGAATCCTGAGCCAAACCCATCAGGGCCAGGACTACTGTCCACAGGGATGGAAAACATAGCCTCTTTTACCTCTTGGATCGAAGGAATTTTCAGGAGGCTATCATTCTCCTCTTCTAGAATAGTTATCTGAACATAGGTCGACAAATCTGGAAGATCTCTATGAGGTCTCGCTTGTAGGAATGTGCTAAAGAAATCCACTGCACCTGAGTGAATGGATTCTGGAGTGGTCAGATGTGAACCATCCCGACATCGCATCTCCTGAACTACAGGCTTGGATCGTGAAACATAGGTCCTGAAGAATTGTGCCGATGCCTCCCCTTTTTCTGTCCAGTTAATCTTTGCCTGTTGTTTTAGTCTAATCTCTTCTCTCTGAAGCCATGTATCAAGATTTTCTCTAGCAGCTACCAATTCTGATTCTACAGATTCCGAAAAACCAATCTGTAATTGGTTTTCTAAATCCTCTATCTGTTTCTCTAGATTCTGTATGTTGGTTTCAGTGTGCCCGAACACTCGCCTATTCCACTCCTTTAAGATCCCTTTCATTTTCTTCAATTTGGTAGTCAAACTGAAAATACCCCTGGGCAAAATTGGCTCGTTCCACGCATTCTTTACCACATCTATGAAGTTCTCATGAGAGACCCACATTTGTTGGAACTTAAAGGGGGTGGGGCCATACCGAGTATGAAGAGATTTTAGGACAAACGACATTGGGGCATGGTCCGAAGTCGTGCGAGCCAAGTACCTGCAAAAGGCATCTTGTAAAGAGGTGGCAGCCAGTGAGTTCATCATACATCTATCAATCTTCGACCAACTTCTCGCGAGACCCCTCTGACCATTGCACCAAGAGAATTTACTTCCTACTGACTTCATTTCCATGAGTCCACAAGTATCAATAAACTCATTAAAATCATCCATAGCAATCCTCAAACGAGGTCGCCCGCCTCTTCTCTCCTCCTCCCTGCGAGTAATGTTGAAATCTCCAAGGCATAGCCAAGGAATATCTTGCACGGCATCCAAATGTAACGACCTCCAGAGTTCTCGCCTTTCCAAGTAACTACATCTGGCATAAACTACTGATATGACATAATGTTGAGAATTTATAACCAAAGAAATGGTGATGTGTTGGGAGCTGAAATTAGTGACTGTGATGTGTAAGCCCCCTCCCCAAAGCACCCAGAGTTTCCCACCAGCACACTGATTGGAGAAACTGTGTTCAAACTTCAGTGTATTTTTCAACATATCCAAACTATTCTCATCTGCAAAAGGTTCAGCCAGCATAATTAAATTTAATTTCAACTTTCTAACCATCTTACCCAGTCTTATCCGAGATGATTTGAGTCCCCGGATATTCCAATATAATGGACTACAATTCATAGATTCAGGCATACGGGCTTGCGAGGAACCCGAGTTGAGCTTCTGAGTTTTTTCCTACCCTTTCTTTGAGTTTTCTCTTTTGTTTCATCACTGTCCGATGGATATTGTTTATTTTTACTCAGGTGTTCCGCAATTTCATTTTCTGGTTCCGAGTAACTTTCTTCGGCCCTACCGTCTTGCATGTTTCCGGGATTATATAGGTCCCCTTGTCCGGTATCTTGCGACTCTTGAACAAACATTTCCTCTGGCCTGGTTTCCGGCACCATTTCCACACTTATTTCATCACTACCCACAATGGCATCCCCATTTAATCGAATGAGCAAATTTGCAGTCTGTTCCCCTATCGGTGAGAGTTCCGGAGTTTCACGAGAATTGCCTTGAGCTTTCGTTATTTGATTTTCAGTGTTTCTCATCACTACTTCCTGTTCCCTTTCATACGACCACAGTTCCACTGTATTTACCTCCCTGTTAGCATGATCTTGTACCTCTTCTCTTTCCGTCAAAGGCTTTTCTGTTATTGGTTTCTTCCCTGTAGCCGAGTTGGTCCCCATTCTCGGAATTTCAGTTTCTGTCTCTTGGGTTGGTTCAGCAGTCCTTGATTCAGTATTTCGGCAGTTCAGCAATTCAGTAATTACTGGGTCGTTATTCTCACCATTTTTCCGGTTAGCTACCTCCCCCATTTCCGTTCGGCAATTCGACAAGTCAATGATAACTGGCTCATTATTTTCACCATTTTCCCTGTAAGCTGCTTCCCCCATTTCCGACCACACCACTAATTCGTTAGCCCCTATTTCGGCCTCTACGTCTTCAGCCTGTATAATTGGTTTTTCCACATCCATTTCCATCATACAATTTCCTGCTTCCCTTTGTAACCCCACGGTATTATTCCTCTTTAAACCACTCGGGCCAGCACCTCCAATTTCAACCCATTTCATCTGCGGTACGAACTCTGATTCTTTACCTTCTTCTTCTTGATTTATTAAATTCTGAATCTGACTAATTTTTTTATTTTCCTCCCTTTCTTTTCCCTTTTTAACTCCAATGTTCCTGGCCCCCTCTTTCCGTTTACACTTCTGAAAATTGTGGCCTTGGACTCTACAATTTGAGCAATAAGCAGGGAGTGTTTCACACTCTATCTTCACGTACAATCTGGAGCAATGGTTGGGCGTGCCAATCCAGATTCCTCGGATTGGTTCCACAGCAGCATCCATCTCCAAACAAACTCTCGCTCCATCCGTCTTGGTGGCGCATCTTGTGGCATTGTCACGGCGTAGAAAACGCCCAAGAGGAGAAGTAATATTTTTTAACATAGATTCATGGTAAAAGTTCGGAGGCAAACCTGGAAGGAAAACCCACACCGGGACAAGGGATGGTTCAGCCTCCTCATCAAATTCTGGGTGCCAGTGGAAGCCTCGGTAAGGAGCTCCATTAACGTCCGTTGCTTCCCTCGAAAAAGCCTTGACAAAATCCGGTTCATTTGAGAACCGAATGAACACGTTTCTAGCTCTTCTCATAGCCGAAATCACAGGTTGAAACTCTAAGCCCCATCTATTCCGAATGAAGGCACGGATGACATCTAGTGATGGCCTTTGCTTGAGAAACTTCAAAACCATGGAGTATTTGAAAGGTACAGCAGACCTCTCAATTTCTTCTTTGGAAAAAAAAACACAAATATCTCCATCAACAACTTTTGCCGGACGAAATGGAATTTCGACCTCCGGTAATGGCTGAGGGGATTGAGCCACCATATCTGCAAAATTTCTCTGCCGTCCAGCGATCGCTGTTGGCCCAGGACCCCCAGCGGCAGCCATACGGCGCTGCCCTGGTTTTAAAAAAAAAAAAAAAAAAAAAAAAAAAAAAAAAAAAAAAATTACCAGATCACCGACCCCGTCCAAAACGCCGATCAGAGAGAGGGGAAGAAGCTCCCCTTTATTTCGTTCCACCGGTCAGTCTGAGAGAGAGAAAACCCCATCCCTCATCAAGAACGGTGAGCTCCAGATCGACGCCGAACCCCATCCCCCTTCCCCCGATCCTCCGGCCCCCCTTCAACCCTCTGCCTTCCCGGCCGAGCTCCGATCTGAGAGGAGGAAGAGAAAACCGGCAGGAGTCGCCGATCTTCACAAACCGAGCCTCTCGATCCCCTGCCTCCCCCCACAAACCCCTGCCTTCCCCTTAGTTAGCGGCCGAGCTCCTTCCGTCGTTGCCAGAGCCGATCTCCCAGATCGGAAGGATCCGCCAGTGCTCCCACTTCCCGACTTCAGCTACGACCCCTCCAGCCACGCCCCTTGCCGGGCAAGAGACCACCTCGGCTTCACTCGGGATCGCGTCGGGCAAGAGACCTTCCAGAGAGTATCGTTTGGTGAAAATTCTCTTTCGTACGTGCTTTGACGTGTCTTTTCCGGTGGCTCTCTGGTTACCAAATTAAAGCATTCTCAGAAAGCAACTCGCTTCAATGGATCCGACTTGAGGCAGTGTTATAAATGTTTGAATAATAGAAATATTAAATGTTAATTATTTTCTTATAACAATTAGCAGAGCACCACCTTCGATGGAGGTCATGGATATCTTTTGGCCTGCTTCCCTTTCAACACTCAAATTATTTCAGTATTGATCTCTACTTGTAACTATCTGGATAAAATTAAAAGTAAAAATAAAAATAAATAAAAAATAAATAAAAAATAAAAATAAAAATAAAAATTGTGTATAAAACTCATGTTTTCAGTGTTTGGGCCACCACCAAAAGGAATTGTTTTAATTGGGACCAATCAGCCTAAAATTTGGCCCAAATGTGAGTTCTTAACAAAAATTATTCTTTTAGTTCATTAGGTAATTTTTTCACAATGCTTATTGCTTAAAAAGCCTTCAATATATCCCACACATAAATATTTTTTGCCAAGACACAATGTGTTATATTCCTATTTTACGTATATTTTATTAAGTAGTTTTATTTAAATTATTATAATTAGTAGTTTTTTATTTTAAATTAAATGTATTTTTACAATATTATTTTATAATTTTTAAGTTGTAAAATTATTTTAACGTGCTTTCTTGCTATTTATTTTATATTATATTTTAATTGCTTTTTAATTTAAATTATTTTATTTTTAGCTTTAAAATTATTGTGTTTTTGGATCTTATTATTTTATTTTAATTAATTATTACATTTGAATTATTTTATTTAACTTGTTATTTTGAAATTAATTTTCGTTAGATTAATTTTGTGACCCAAGTTGTGAGGGTTGGACATCACTTCTTTCCTTCCCTTTTTCTTTTTCTCTTCTTTTTCTTTTCTCTCTTTCTTCTTTCCTTTTTCTTCTTTCTTTTCTTTCTTTTTTTTTCTTTCCTTCCCCTACTTCTCTCCCACGCAACGTCTCTCTCTCCCCTCTCCCCGTCTGTTTCTTTCGTCTAGCCCTAGCATTGTCGTAGCGAGGCCGTCTTCTCACCACCCCACCGTTCGACTCCCCACCCGCTAGCACACCTACCCACCAAATTCCAACCCCAACTGAGACACCGTTAAGCCTCACGCACACCACCAAGCCGCAACCCAAAATCTTTCCCGCGCCGCCTTCGCACAACGATTGACCACCACTTCATCACCAGCCTCTTGAGGACCTAACCCAACCAACCCAGCTCTGATCAGTCATCGGCAAAGCTCAACCAACCCACTTTCTGTTTTGGTCTTTTTAGCCTTCAACCACTGCTTGTGTCACCACCCACGCCTAACCACAACTTCCATTAGTTTAATCAATACATCTAAGCCATTTACTATCAACTCCAAGTCTTAGTTTGTCCCCATTCAAAAGTTGGTATTTTATGACCCACAGCTACAGTGTATTTTGCACTGTTACGTTACTTTTCCACCACCTTTTGTAGCTCATTAATCCTCTGAAAATTATTTTATAGTGTTGTAAATATTTTCCAAATTTCCTTTAAGATTTAAATGTATTTTTGCTTTAATAATAATTTGTGATTTGGTTGATTGTGCCGGACTTAGTCCGAGGAGCTGGGGGTCAGTTGGATTGGAAGGCGAAGTTGTGTATATAATTGTTTGATGTTGAAAATTGTTGTTGTTGGTTATTTTTGATATCTTATCGTAAGCATTGCATAGCGCACGCATATTCATGTTTAAAAAGGAAAACTAGATTTTTGTGTAATTGCATGCATGTTCATATGTTGAAACTTGAAAACTGGGTTTTCAAGCAAGAAATGATTTTGGGTATATTTGAATGATTGCATTGACTGGTTTGAGTCAGAGGTACTGTAGGGATAGTAGTAAGCAGGGAAAGTGGTAAAGTCCCGCCTGTGATTCCCGTCAACGGTATATGCGTAAGAATAGTGGTAAGCAGAGATGGTGGTAGAGTTTCGTTTGTGATTCCCTCATACGGTGCTCTGATGGTTGCTTATTAGGCCATTTTCTGAGAAAATGACGAGACTTGGACATGTGGGCCATTTTCTGAGAAAATGGTGAATGTTTTAATGGATTGGATTTTTGGGCCAAAATGGGATTTTGGCGTGCATTGGAAAAATGATATTTTTGGGAAATGATGATTTTTGGAACATATGCATATGGTATCATGTTCATGTATTTTGTTATTACAAGAATATATTTTTATCTTGAGATTTGTTTGGTTTGGTACTTATCTTTGGTACCATCTGTAGTACCGTATATTTATCTAGTTAGCATGCTTCCTATTTTTTGTACTTATTTTATTTCTATATCTGACGATGCAAAGACTCCAAATACATTCCATACAAGAGCATCTGCCTTATTTGCAAGACATGGGAGCTCGAACTTCCAAAAAAAAAATATAGATCATGATTCAACTTACTACAGACTGGATTAATGGAGGCTGCAACGCCACAAAAGTTTCGACATCCTTTCCATCCATACCCTAGATGAAACAGCAACATAACTCATGAATGCATGCATCCCCCAAACTACATAACAACCACTTTGAAAGTCCTATAAAACATTTACATGTTATGTGCTGCTTTTAGGATAAAAACAATAATTTCAATTTCGATGTGTTGCTTTTTTCACTAGACTTATGTCTAGCTATAATCTGTTTTGACCTATTAATATTTTGCTTAGTACTCCCCAAATAGAATGTAATTATTATGCATCTTTACCCTATTATTAGAGTCTTTTCATGCATCATATATATTAATCACTCCATTCGTCTTCGATCAGTCCAAACAATTTGAATAGATACTTGTATATATATCAAGTCTTTTTCCTCCTATACATCAGTTTATCTCCAATCACATTTTACTTATTGCTTAGACATAATATTTTCACAATATTTTTTCTTAATTAGGAAAACATGTCCTGCACGTTACACTACAACTAGTATATGTATATTACATAAATATATATATTGAAAAAGTAATGTTAGAAATGCAAAAGGGATCTCATAAAAGTAAATTTACAAATTGGCATAATTTCGTGTAATATGTTAAATTTATTTTAAAATTTAATACATTACATCTAGTTACGTCAGTTTATAAATTTACTTTTATAAAATCCCTACAAAACTACAGCATTTCTCGTATACTGCACAAAAAATGTATATAAAAGTTTTTTTATTTTAAATTTAGAGCTGAATGCATACATCCAGTACTTTTGGCTTTGGTGGAAGTATGATAATTTTTCTGTGCTTTCAACTACGCTAATTGTTTAAATATCAGCTTCTTTTCTTGTTTGAGTTCCCATGGATGGTGTTTCGTCTGTGCCCTGTACAAGTAAACCAAAAATCTTGGGACTTCCAGCAGTCCACCTTCCACCCTTGAACTGATCTAGCTATCAGCATGAGACGTAAACCGAAAAGACACAGAATATCGATCACAAAAAATAAGATAATCTTTCAAAGTTACAACTACTAATATTAAATATTAGAGGATCAGGTTAAAACCTCTAACTCAACTTAAAAATCACACGTTTCCTCTTGAATATTCATCACACCCTCCCCCCCACTCTTTCTTCTGCTCTTCCAAAACTGAATTTTTACGCGATTCTCGTTAATGTTGTTCATGACTCTTGCCCAGATATGGACCCGGATCCCATATCCGTGAAAGGGATATCGGGTGGAGAAGTATGGTCTTTTGACCTTTGCGACTTTGATGAACCGCTACCGGATGACCCCTTTGACTTCCTCCGGCGAGAGTGTTTAGGGACAGCAGGCAGGTCCTGTGATGGTGAGTCATTCCCAAGATTCAACTTCCGGTTACGTCTCGCGTGTCGGTTACTTACAGGTGAATCTTGGCTCGGGGAATCCGACGACACAGCATCCGTCGAGCGCTGCCGCCTGGATTGCTTTGGTGCATCAAGGCTCCATCCGGGGGAGTTGGCAGGCGAGGCATTTCCGGCTGATTTAATTTGTCGGAGCAGGGATTCTTGAATTCCAGCGCCAGTTCGTTTCATATCTATCAAAAGTAACAATATTGGAGCAACATTTAATAAATGCATGCTGCTACAGATTTGCATTTACGATAAATCCACATCAAGAAATTAATTAGGTGGATCAGAAGTTGCAATATATGAGTAATCATGTGTAGAGAGATGATTTTAGAAGAAGATACAAACCTTCAGATGTCAATTTAGCTTCTCCAAAACTGTCCAATGACCTGGATGAGACTTCTGGGGTAGATTCAAACTCCCTCATCTGCATAAATCATATGATCATCACAACCATAGTTACGTGAACAGATGCATGGTTGATACCTAATCTAGGTGTCAATGACGCTAATTGGCAACATCTGCATGTGATTAATCTGTTTTTACTTAATAACAAGCTAGAAATTGTTGAAACAGAGGATGCATGGAGATGAATGGGATATACCCAGCTCGGCGTATTATTCGCAGACGGGCCGTCCCATCCAATGTGTGCAACATGCTTTACATCTGTGGGATAGCCAATTTGCATGTCTGGTTCTTTCTGATCATCTGCATGATTGACACTTCGGTCACCTCATCACATTTCTTAAATCCAGATTGAGGAAACAATTCATTCATTATTGAGAGTAGGAAAAGTAATGCTCATGCTTCGTTGATGGAAAAGTGGAAATATACAGGACTCTTGTTTTTCACACCATTTTCTTTGCAACCAAAAGGAATTGATTGTGGGCACTACATGTAAACTTGTGGCAATTAACAAAATTCGATCCGAGAAAGGAAGTCTTAAAAAACTCACCAAATATCTGTGATATGTATCGTAGGCCTTTCAAAAGACCCTTCACCTTGGTCGTCATTCGGGCCGAAGTCCTATGCAGGGCTAAATAACAAAGAAGCTTTTCAAGTACTGGAAGTTTGAAAGCACATCACATCACACATATTCCAGACCAAATAAACCGAGGGAGAATTCGAAGCAGCCTCAGTTCTTGATAATGATGAGAATATGATCTTTTAACCTTTCAAGAATAATTGAAATGAACTTAGCAGGAAACCCAAGAAAACATGTGAAAATCGAGGTATATTCTCCAGCAAATTCTCAATGAAAAAGAAAATTAGATGGAGAATAATGGGGATCGATTGCAATTTGTTCGAGGGCCCCGTACGTAGGAAACAACGCGGTGTTGGTTGGTTGGGGTGGTGGCAGTCAAATCGAAAGCAGTAGGGGTAGGCTTTAGCGGATTTACAGGTGAGAGTCCAGAAATCAAGGGTGGTGCCAAAAACAAACCATGCATGCATGGCCACAGGCTAATTATGGGCGGGACGGGACTCTTACGGTCAAAATCCAAACGTTTGGCAGATGTTGAATGCCTTGCGGATGCAAACCAAATTTACGCGCAAAGGGATCATCCAGTGCTTAAACGAGCAACCTTATTTATTTATTTATACACCTAATATAAATTTAACAGAAGTGATAGATCGATTTAACAAAATATCTAAAATTATTTTTAATCCAAAAAAAAAAAAAAAGATGCTTAAATTTAAAATTTAATGAAAGTTAAATTAATAATGCAAATTTTAATACTAAAATTTCATTACAATGTCAAAAACGGTTAAAGTTTTTTAAAATAGAACCTTTATAACATGCTATATATATCTACCTATATTCATACTGTGTCTACAAATATCTACATTATTAAAAACATTATTTAAATAAAAACAATTATAAGAGATGTTTATTACATTTTGAAAGTTAAAATTTATAATGTTGATGATAATTTCGTTATATTTCTATATAAAAAAGACAAGGGTGAATTCATATGGTTACACGACAAGACGTTTTTAGATTACTGACTATACTGACAGATTATTGAACATTTCTTTTAATCTCATCTTCGCGATGAGAAGACAATTCCTTAGTAACTATTAAACATTTAATAATAAATATGTATATGAAAAACCAATCAATATTATATAACTTTTCAGGAAAAGAAAAGATCAGATATGTTTTTGTATATATTAATGTGTTCTAGACCATGTTATTCAGTTCTACAAACAATGATTTCATATTATTGCACAACTCGACAGCCAGTTTAGCTCTTAGTTTGAGAATTCAAACCATATATATAATCTTAACTTACTTCAAAATTTTCCATAACGTTCATTTTAAACGTTACTAAATCATGAATACTTTTTAATTCAAAATTTGTAACTATTCAATTGTAAAACAATCAAGAGTAGAAGTTATATAATGTCTATTAGAACGAAAGGAGTTTTATTCATTTATTCTATTCTTCAAAGCTGACACTATAAGAAATAATAAAAATGGAAAACATTAAGTGATTTTACATTGTCACACTTCTCAAAGTAAAATATTATTAATTACATATTATTTATTTAAATTATCAATAAATTATAATTTATTTCTTTTTGAAAATCTATAATTATATTGCTTCACCTATTATTATTACTCTTAATGGTTAGAATCGAATGTGTATGTTATATATTAGTGAATAAACATGTAATGTATCAATTTTAACAAAGTAAACTATAATAATAAGCTTTTGTTTTGAAGTTCGAAAAATGTGTATTGATTTTTGTATTTTGAAGTTTACAAAAAATATAATAATTAGATGAAAAAATTGAAAATTTGAATTTAAAGTGTTTTATATTTGAGTAATGTTTGAGAAGAAAATTGTGATAACTTTTAAAAATTTCCCGTCTCATCTCATTACCCAAAAGTAACTTACATTCAACATAAGATCAAACAATTAAGATTGATGAAAATTAAGAAACAAGACAAAAGCTTAGAAGCCAAATAGTGCAATTTTTGCTAAAATTTATTAGTTCAATGTTGATAAAATGTGCTACATCTTATTTAATGGAATGGTATTGTGGTGTATAAAATCAATTTTAACAAAGTAAACTATAATAATAAGCTTTTGTTTTGAAGTTCAAAAAATGTGTATTGATTTTTGTATTTTGAAGTTTGCAAAAAATATAATGATTAGATGAAAAAATTGAAAATTTGAATTTAAAGTGTTTTATGTTTGAGTAATGTTTGGGAAGAAAATTGTAATAACTTTTAAAAATTTCCCGTCTCATCTCATTATCCAAAACTAACTTACATTCAACATAAGATCAAACAATTAAGATTGATGAAAATTAAGAAACAAGACAAAAGCTTAGAAGCCGAATAGTGCAATTTTTGCTAAAATTTATTAGTTCAATGTTGATAAATGTGCTACATCTTATTTAATGGAATGGTACTGTTGTGTATAAAATTTTCCAAAAACAGGATTAAGAGTGTTCTCTCCAACAAAGGTACAAAGAGTTCCCTTCGACATATATCCTGCTCTGAACCAGTCCGCATGTTCACATGGATCAAACAATAACAAATTTTTAAAGAGAGATTTGATCGATTTGGTGTTAATTGTTAATGATATTAGCTTTCCATTGTCTTAGTTGCAAACATGAGTTGTCAAAACCTGATCAATCGACAATCCAAATGCCTCTTTTCCTTAATTAGCTATGTACTGGTTAATTAGTTTGCTTCAAGCATGAAAATATTAAACATATCCCATCCTCCCCCACAAAAGTTGACAGGCTCTAGCATTTAGGCTAGGTAGAATCCTCATGCCACTTTAAGTAGCATACTAATTCTGGAGAAATGTTAACTAGAATTGCCAGGTTAATAAAAGAGAACCACTGCAATTCGAAAACACAAAAATGGGAAGCTCTGAAATGACCCAGGACAGTAAAAATGGAAGTTGAACATAAACTAAGATTCAAAATATCAATAGGTTGTAGTAACCTATAATTTGTTATTTTCCAAGAAAATCTCATAATATGTTAAGTCTTAAACTTTAGAAGCCAATGCAAATTATCCAAAACTCGGAACTAGAAGAAAAGCGAAGGGAAACACAACAGGGTAAATTGAAGCAAGAGCCACTCATCAGGAGTCACTTCCTCACGAAGCCTTCAGATCATCCAAGCCAACACTAGCCTGTGTCAAGAGAGTAACTTTCATGAGCCTTTAAAAACTAATATAGCTCTACAAAACTCGAGGACATGTTTTTGCAGAAAAAGAAAAGTTCGATAAAACCGAAGTAGACCATATGAATGCCACTATTTCTGTGCTAAAAGTTATGTCTCTCAAAACTCACTAAACTTCCTGTCCCATTATTTTAGACTTGTACCTCAAAATTCATAATCTTACAGTTACTTTCTTCATTTATCCAGGAGTACGTTGTCATTTCAAAGCTTACTAAAGATATTGTGACCGGGATAGAAGTTTTTTCCCCTCTACTATCTTCACAACGTTTTCTAGTCAGTCACAAATCATAAATTTTACAAATAAAATATAGCCAGACTCCAATACTGAAGATTAGCAGGACATAACATTAAAGCAGGTCAGTCAGCTCCACAGTGGTACAAGACACCTTACCAGAAACTTGTGATTCTCTTCAAGAAAAGGAGAAAAGGATATGCAAAATTTTTCTATGTCAGCATAAATATCACCGCTGCCCCCTATCACCTCCATGAACTTCTTTCTATCTGGAGCAAGCTTCATGGCAACCTGCAAAGAATGTTAGAGGTCAAAAAGTATCTTTGAAGGTCTAAAAGGTCAGACCAACCAAAGAAAAAGAGTCAAAAGTAACATATTGGAACTAATACTGAATCCAAGTAAAGTTTCCATTTTTATAACTAATTTTGCAAAACACATATTGGAGAGAATTCTAATAATCCAAATTAAGTTTCCATTTCCACTAATAATTTAAGAATAACAAGGGGGATAAAAATACATTACAGTGAAACTTGAACTAGCAAGCCAGCCATGCCATTTCTTCAGGGTCTTGCCATAGGCATCTGTACAGGCCTGTGACATTGTCCAATCCTTATGCTCCAGTAAGTTGCGAAACAATGCCACCAAGAAATCCATTGCTCTGATGATCAACCATAATTAACATCACACATGTGAAGGAATCACATTTTTCAAAGCAAATAAAATAAGACAATTTGGTCAATGGCAACCATAAAAGATAAGCTCCCTTTGAGATTCTTCACGCAGATGCATAAGACGGTTTCAGACAAAAACATTCTAGAAAACAACAATATTTTTTTATAAGTAGATAAAAATAAAATATTCAGCATTACTGTTCTTGTTAAAACCAATAATCTTTAGTTTGAACATGATTAGGAACTTATTGCTGAAGGAAATTCAAGACTTCCTTTCAGGTTCTTAGAGCAGCACATTGACAAAGAAGGCATATGCCTCCCTCCCATTTTTTGTTTAGGTGCAATCCATAGTGTTAGCATGTGACATAGTACTATAACCCTGTGACATACTCCTATTAGTATCATTTACCTTGTCAACCAAAGAAGACCATTGGTGCAACTGGATGATGCTTTCGCTGTTTTAGCTGCAACCTCTGTTCTCACCATGTCATACAAGTGGTTGAATTCGGACGGTTTTGAAGAATATTTAGATTCCAATCTCTACAAGAAGAAAATAACACAGTATGAAGTAGGAAAATATTGTTTTTGAAACTCAAAGAATAAATATGTCAATTCAGAAGATCACTTTTATCTATCCATGTTTAATATATCCAACATTACCCAAACAATTTAGAAGCCAGAACTGGCTAAGCATAAACAGAAGTGGAAAATATCATAGATATGCATTGCATGAATTATCATATTGACAACATCACAAATAATAAGTAATTCATCTCAAAGACAAACTAGCAAGCTTGACTATGAAAAACACATGATAAGGATATCTTACCGATATGTTTCCTCCGATATCAGATTTAACAAGGGTCATAGCAGCTCCAAACTTCTCTGCCATCAGAAATAATGAACTGATGTGTTAGTTGTCTAGGAAACACGCCCAGATTTTGGCAAGTACTCATGCTGTATATTTGACGATGGATTATACTTCATAATTATATATCACATGACAAATTACAGATCACCATAACATTGAGTGAAAACCAAGAGTCAGGAAGTTGTACAAGTACATATTCTAGGAGAGAAACAACCCCCCAGTTCAAATCAAGAATGAAGTGTCGAAAGTTTGAGAATGGGGCAACTACGGATTGGCAAAATTTAAGACGGAGTATGCAGTTGCTTTCATAGACATGACGATGCTACCACTTCTAGATATAGTTTCATCATCCATGACATCTAAGTTATGGTATCATGGTATGAGGGGTAAGAGAAAGCACCTATAACTGGCAGTATCTGCTTGCAGACTTCCAAGAAAGGCGTGGTCAGTATTTCCCCTTCCTCGAGCTTCACATGCTGTATTCCTTCCAAAGCAGGAGTGAACGCTGTTCCCTCCATTTATATTTTCTACTGTACAAATCACCCAAGATAAATAATAAGCAAATAAATGTCTCAGATTTCAGATTGAAGCAGAAAAAACATGTCCTAAACTTCGAGTAAGTGAGGAGACTCGATCGGGGGTAAAATAAGATAAATTCGAAGCCAGGAATAGAAAGCGAGATTAAAATTCACCAACCCACTATTTGAAATTTAAAACTAAGATGGGTATTTACCCCGATGACAATGCTGACTGAATTAGACTTGCTACACAATGAGGATTCAGACTTCAAAGTCATATACATATTTTTCACTGTCTTATACATGGAAATAAAATTACAAAGTACGAGTCTTTATTGAAAAAGAAATAAATAGGCATACAAAGTGAAAGACAATTAGTCAATCCATGCTAAGTATAGGACCGCAGACGGCAGACGGCAGACCTATAATCACAGGCGAAGTATGTCATTGTGAAAGACAAGCATTTGAAGGGCACACATAATAGCGTAATTTTCATGATAGTTCTCTTGATCCCGGCACTCTTAGAAACCAAACAGAGAGAGGTCCGCAAATTGATATGTGAGAGACAGAGAGAGAGAGGGATCCAAACGTACATGGAAATTGTAACTACGACTCGTGCGGTCGAGGACGTCAGAGATGCTACTGAACTCCTTAAAAGACGATTTGAAAGAGAAATCAACACTCCTGGGGGAAAATGGGGAGAAAGTAGAGGAAAATGGGGGGCTTGATCCGATGGAGGAACTAACCTTTTTGATAAGATCAGGAATGGTCCGAAACTTTGACGAGCAATCTGATCTGAGTCGAATCAGATTCGGACCGAGTTTTATTAATCGGATCGTGTCGATTAGTCTGTTACACGTCCGAGTGCGGTGAGAGCGAATCGATCTCCCGCGTCCCCATGGGCCAAAATACGTAACTTTCATATTAATTTATTTTTTTAAAATAACTACACGTTACTTATATAAATATAATTATAAATATTATTTTTTTTTAAAAAAATAATAATAAGTGACACCAGCAACTTTTTTTTTTATAAATAATTGTGCTATCCCATTAAAAAATTATTTTTAATTTTACATGATTATGCTTCTTTTTAAATAAAATTATAAAATAATTATAGACTAATTATACCTTTATTATTTTTAAAAAAATTCCATCATCCTAATGTTTTGCTCCTTTTTCTCATCTTCTTTAACCCGACTCTCTCTTTTTCTCCACCTTACACAAGTTGATGTGTGGATCACCCTGACCCACACGATATTTGTGTGCATAACGCCACATGTCACCGCTCAACTTCCGCCTCTCTTTTCACTCAACCGCCACGCACATGGTATTAGTGTCCAGATCTTTTTTTAAACAATATCAAATCTTTTAATTATTTCATCTTTTAATTAGTGTATACCCTACGTAAAATGCATCAGCTTTGCACCTAGAAATTGAGATTTTAGAATAATTATTTTTTAGAATGCAACATTTTTTAATCATTTCGAATTTATCATGATTCCAAAATTTTTAATTGGAAATGTTACATTAAATTAGATTTATTTTTATTTTTATTTTTCCAAAATACTATCTATATTATTTCACACACCTCCACTTTATGTCTGTCTGTATTTATTTTTATTGTTATTTTATAGGGCTAATAAAACACGAATATTCTCTACTTATAGGAGATATATGAAAGAGCAATGGCCAAAAAGTGAATAAGGAGAAGACTTCTATGATTTTTAGTAGGACAGTACCAACAAACTTGCAAGCTAAAATCATGTCATTCTGGGGAGTTCAGCAATACCAACATTATGATAAATATTTGGGACTTCTTTTAATGGTAGGCGGAGGCAAACATCATGCATTCTCTAAGATAAAGGCAAAGGTTTGGCAAAAACTACAAGGGTGGAAAAGGAAAGCTCTTATCACAAGGGGGAAAGAGGTTCTTATTAAAGCTGTAGCACTCTTTATCCCCACTTACACTATGAGTTGTTTTAAGCTTCTAATTTCTTTATGTCATGAGTTGGAGAATTTAATTGCTAAGTTCTGTTGGGGTCAAAGAAAAGTAGAGAATATGATAAGGTAGATGTGACGCCCCCAAATTCCGTTTGGGATCGGACGGACATTTGAAGCGTCGAGACATGCAACACAAGGTTACCTGCCCCCGTTCATGACATATAAGATGCAATAATCCTAACATGCATCTAACATTATGCAATATTCGCAGCGGATAATTTTTTTTTTTAGCAATACTATGCACCAAACTGAAAATATCCAAATACTTAAAACATACTTCATACATAAAGATCCATTGAATAACTAAGATCACAACACTATTCCAAAATAGTTATGATCCAAAAGTACTGGAGATGCAACTCCATCGTACAAGTAGTAATTTAACTACTATATTAACATTAACGACGCACCGTCGTTCAGTCGACTGTGTCTAGTTGGTCAGCTCCTGATCCTCCTTCAGGTCCTGTAACAAGATCTACCATTCGGGGGAATGGTAGTTGGGACTACCACAGTGAGATTTGATTACAAATCTCAGCAAGTTAACAAAAAACTTCCATACAGACTAATGATGCATGTATGACAGTAAAAGCATAAATGCATAATCAAATTCATAAGTAATTAAAGCATAACTTAGCGTACAACATAGCATAATTGACATAGCTTAAATTGAATCATGAACTGAACTTGACTTGACATGAACTTGATCTGAAACTTGACTTAGCATGAACTTGCTCTGAAACTTGAATTTAACATGAAAAATACATACTCCACAGTTGTTGTGGCCCCATGTATTCTACGTGTAAATACATACTCCACAGTTGTTGTGGCCTCATGTATTCTACACAAACTTAACTTAACATTAAAAATACATACTCCACAGTTGTTGTGGCCCCATGTGTTCTATGTGTAAATACATACTCCACAGTTGTTGTGGCCCCATGTATTCTATACATCACTATGCAGTTAAATACATACTCCACAGTTGTTGTGGCCCCATGTATTCTACATAAACTTGACTTAACATGAAAAATACATACTCCACAGTTGTTGTGGCCCCATGTATTTTACGCATCACAATTGTAGTTAAATACATAACCAACTTGAGATAGTAACATTTCGTAACATGGCATAACATATAACAGACAACATATTTAACATGACATATTTGTAATGTATAGTAATACATGACAGAATATATTGTGTAACAGATAAAAATTGATGACAGAATAAATTCTATATAATAGACAATTACATGATAACTTGGCATGGTATGACATATATGATAACATACATACATACACTGTAATTCTTTTACTTAGCACACATACACAGTAGACTGCTAGTAAGTTAAAAGCTAACTTACCTCGATCTCCGCGTTTCTTATAAAACTTCAAGTGCGATCACGAGGAACTGTAATTAGTGATTCTAAAAATTAGAACTAAATCACTAATAATTTGAAATATGGAAAATATTAACTTAAAGAGTAAAATTTTCATTTTACTCTCTACATGTGGGAAATTGACCGTTTTACCCATAACTTAAGGATTTTGCATACTAACTTCAAAAGTTTCCAAAATTTACATTCCTCATGTAAATTTTGTCCTAAACTTAAATATCAACTCATAAAAATTTAAAACAAAACACAACCATGAAGAACACACTATGGTCGAAACATCCATAGGCCATTTCCCTTTATTTTTGTTGCAATTCCTTCCAACTTCAAAACTCATGCTTAAACCAAAATTTTGCAACAAACATCTTCCAATCCTAAGTTCAAAACCATACTTAAAACATCCATTTAGAAAAATCTAATAATCAACACCAAACTTTTTTGTAAAAAGATCCAAGCATTTGAATCACAAGTTTTGACCTTAAATCAAAACATCTCCAAGAATTTCAAAAATCAAATCTTACTTCTAACATATTCATAATATCATCCTAACATCAACCATGCTTTAAATCATCAAACTAAAGTCACCAAAATCACAAAATAACATTTGAAGTTTTTGGTTTTACACTTAGTCCAAAAACAGGAGCTTTTTCCTCAACTAGTTTTGATAAATCTCTTGATCTATGACTTATAAATATATGATCTTCAAACCAAACCATTACATGGTTTAAAAAGATGTCCTAAAACATATACAAGCTTCTAATTCAAGATCACATGGTTAGAAATTAACCAAAACATAAATTTAGCCAAGAATATCCACACTTTGGCTTATCTGAATATCTCTTTGCATAAAATTTCATATCTTTGAAACTAACATCAAATATCTTCAAAATAATAATATAACATGTATATAAGATGTTTAGGATCCTCCAATAAAATTATCAAAGTCATTAGAATAGGTTTAGACCACCAAAGAGTTAAATTTTCTCAAAACAGAAACTGTTTTTCCTCTTCCAGTTTCTAAGTTTCTAAATCTAAGAACATCTTTCATCAAAACCTTTAATCATGCAAAAATCCTCAACCAATGGTCACATATACATGTTAACAATACTCCATAAAAATTTCGGATCAATATCTATCCATTAGCTTGGTCAAAAACTCCAAACTATAACATATTCTCCAGTTTATCTCCCAGAATGACCTTTCTATAGTTTACACAATATTTGACTGACCAAATGATCTTCAAATGGGGCAAATAAGATATTCATGTAAACTAGACTAAAAAAGGAACAACTTATATGAAGGAGACTTTATGATAAAATACTTACAACAGCTTCGAAATGGGCGTACAAAAGATCTCCTAAAATCTGTCCGAGAGAGAGTGTTTGATAATCTTTTATTAGAAGGAGTAATTGAAGATAAGTTCATGGGTGCTGGCTAGACACATTTATGGACGAGATAAGGGAGGTGATAAGGCTGGAGTTGAGAGTTGAGTGTGGTTTTCTCCTACCCAAAATATCTATAAAAGATTATCTCATAATATTCTATCCAATAATATCTACAAAAATCAACTTAAGATATTTTTATCTAATAATATCTATAAAAAATCAACTCAAAATATTTTTACCCAATAATATTCACGAAAATTACCTCAAGATATTTCTTTTTATCCAATAATATCTACAGTTTTGAACAGACGTTTTGTCCGAAAATGTGAAAAAATGTTATTGCGCCATAAGACTTTAAATAACCCTCCGAGTCTAATGGCACAAATTATAATACATTTTGACACTTCTAACTATCTCCAATAATCAAAAATACACTTCTGATACCATAGTAAATAATAACACTAACTATGTAGTTAGACAAAAACCTATACGATTAATGGATTCGTGAAAACTTATGGGTTTTTCACGAGATTCCTAAAGTTAATAGAAATTTCACAATTGAATTTCTAGCAGGCTGTTACAGTAGATGAGTTGAAAAAAACTTTGCAATCCAAAAGATCGAGGGGGTACGGGTTTCAAAGACTCGTACACTTTCAATATGGTTCTTTTGGCCAAGCAAGGACGAAGGATTTTAAAAGAGAAAGACTCACTACTACATGCTATCTGTAAGGCAAGGTACTTACCATCCACAACTTTCAAAGATGCCAAGTTGGGTGCAACACCTTCGTATGTATGGAGGGGAATTTGGGAGGCAGAGAGATTATTATTACAAGGGTTTCGTCAGAGAGTAGGTGATGGTAAGGCCATTAATATTTGAACCAATTATTGGTTGCCTCATCATAAACTTGTTCTAGTTCCAGCTTTTGTTTCACAAGAACAACATAATTGGACAGTTTATGAGTTGAT
Organism: Carya illinoinensis; assembly: GCF_018687715.1. Classification (NCBI taxonomy): domain Eukaryota; kingdom Viridiplantae; phylum Streptophyta; class Magnoliopsida; order Fagales; family Juglandaceae; genus Carya; species Carya illinoinensis. The sequence continues at coordinate 28,373,845 of NC_056753.1, forward strand.
TGATGTCCATACAAAGTGGTGGGATATGGAGAAGGTTTCCAGATTTTTACCCCCGAGAGAAGCATATGAGGTCTTCAAATTACTACTTCCTGCTGATAATAGTCCTGATACTATAGTTTGTGAACCAAAGAATGATGGCTTGTTTAGTGTTTGAAGTGCCTATAGACTGTTCCTAGTATCTAGAGAAGAGAGACAGCTTGGTAAGGTGTCTTATGGAGAGGAGCAAAGTAAAATTTGGAAGCTTCAAGTTCCTAACAGAGTCAAGATTTTTGCTTGGAAGGTTTGTCAAAATGGTTTGCCAACTTTTAAGAATCTATAAGTAAAGAAGGTGCTGACAGATGCAAGATGTAGATGGTGTAACATGGAGGAGGAGGACATTAATCATGCACTCCTCTATTGTTTTAGACTCAAAGATGTCCTGCTTTCTCAACTCAATTTCTTACAGGAAAATGTAACTCAAAAGGACTTTATTCATGTTGTGAATCAAGTACTTCAAAGAAACAAAGCTGGGGAACTAGAAAAGTTGTTTTTATGTGCTTGGAGAATTTGGTATAGCATAAACCAATTCATTTATGAGAACAAGAGGATAGCTCCAAAACAGGCAATCGACCATGCTCTCTTAGTTGCCAATGAGTACAAGTTTGTAGCAAAAGAACAGAAAAAGGGAGTTCAATCTAATGGTGGTTAATGGTGGTTAGATCCCTCCACTTGTTGGTTCTCTAAAATTGAATGTTGATGGAACTCTTTTTCATAATCAAAGTAGATCTAGTGTAGATCTGATTCTGCAAGATGCTACTAGACAGGTTCTCTTTACAGTTATGTCTTCCATCGGGAATTCATGAGCTTCAAGTGAAAAGTAATACTTTATTAGTTGTTCAAGAACTTACAAAAGTAGAGAAATCAATGTCTATATGGGAGAGTCTAATATCTGAGATCAGAAACTTGTTGAAAAGAATTCCTAAAGTTGTCGTACAGCATAGAGGCCGAATGGCCAATGCTGCAGTTGATTGTTTGGCAAAGTATTTTTGGCATTTGCATGATTTAATAGTTTGGTAGAACTCTTATCCTGAGATTATTTCCCATATCATTGAACATGATGCCATGTTATGGTTTATTTTTCTATGGATGAAGTTGTTTGCTTGTTATCCCAAAAAAATAAAAAATAAAAAATAAAAAATGGAAAGTTGGCCCGTCTGGAACATAGGCCCAATCACACCCTAAGACAAGAACCCGAAATCGGACGGTTCTAAAGCCCTTACAAAAGAACACATTAGAGTTAAAAACCCTAACCTCACTATCCCGACTCCTTACATTTCCTCTTCTTCAAGCTCCGCCTCTCTTTCACGATCCCAGAATGGTGAGCTTCTCTCTGCAACTCTTCACACGGACGAGCCCTCCTTTGATCTTAATCTTTCTTTTCGTCTCTTCCTTATGTAGCCTTCGGGCTCGTATTCTGATTTCCTATTTTCGTTTGGATTTTTCTGTGATTTGCAGCCTTTCAAGAGATACGTGGAGATTGGAAGGGTTGCCCTCGTCAACTATGGCGAAGACTACGGCAAACTCGTCGTCATTGTGGATGTCCTTGACCAGAACCGAGTATGCCCCTTTTTTTTATTGTTATTTCCTTTGTGCTGTTAAATTTATTTCACTCTGTTGTTTGCAATTTGGTTTATGGATTTATCTTGTATATATTTCTCGATTCAGAAGGCCTAGCTGTAGCCCGAGTTTTGAAGCGGTGTAAGAATTATTGACATTAATTTTGTGTGATTATAATATATTTAACATGTTGTGTGTTTGATTATTCTTGTTTGGGGCTGAACAAAAATTTACCCTTGTTTAACTTTGATGGGATGTAAGAAGCATTTTTTCATCTATGGATTTTTGTTGAGTTTTTGGAAGGCATAGTTTATATGTTCGACCTCACTATTCTTACTGAAAATTAAGCTCATATCGCAATCTGCCTTGCATTTGTGCCCGTTTAGTGCTTCCTTTTGCCCTAAAAATTCTCATGCCTGGTGTCTTTTGAAGTTCTGGAAGGAAGTAGTATTTCTCCTTTAAGAATTGTAGCGAGTCAGTAGATTCCGATGCACTGTTTCACATCATCTTTAGACCTTCTTACCATGCACTCGACAGGTGGTTGCTAATTATTAGCCATTTCATGATATTCTTCATCTGCCGGTATAGGCTCTCGTGGATGCCCCTGATATGGTGAGATCTCAAATGAATTTCAAGCGGCTATCTCTGACAGACATTAAAATTGACATCAAGAGGGTTCCTAAGAAGAAGGAATTGCTTGAAGCTATGGAGAAAGCTGGTATGGATTATCAGCTGCTTTTCAGTGTGATTCTGATTTTCATGTTTAGTTGTTTGCTTGTAATATATACTTCTGTTTATGTCTTGACAGATGTTAAGAAGAAGTGGGAGAGCAGTTCCTGGGGCAGGAAACTAATTGTTCAGAAGAGAAGGGCTTCTCTCACTGACTTTGATAGGTTCAAACTTATGTTGGCAAAGATTAAGGTCAGTTACAATGTGCCTCTATATACCTCTAATTAGGTGTCGTAAGTTACCTATAAAAAAAATTAGGCGTTGTAAATTATAAATGTTATACTTCATGAATTTTTCACTAGGTAAAAGCTGTACCATAACGGGTGTTGGCTCTCTTCCTTTTGCATTTTTACCATGATATATTATTTTTTTGTTATTTGGTGTAGTTTTGAGAAGTATTAACATTTTGTAATTTCGCTATGTTGATATATCTCTTTAATATGTATGTGCAGAGGGCAGGACTGGTAAGGCAAGAGCTTGCAAAACTGAAAAAGGAGAATGCTTCTTAAGCTTAGTTTTTACATGGATTTTTCGATTTTGTTATGAATTTTGTGATGTTGGCTTTTGGATTATTGATATTATGTAATGAATTCAGAGTTTCAGAGCAGCTTGATTTTTTATATGTTTCTGACTAGACTTGATCTGAGGTCAGTTTTCTGGTAAACCTTTTCTGATCTGGTTGTTCTGTTGATGTTACTCCATACGTCAATCTTAATGTGGGACATAACTGGGGCGTACTTTTTCAAGGTTGGATGGGTGAATATGATTTTTATGTGGCCTATTTTATGTCCCGCTACAAAAGTACGGTTATCAGTGTGTTGCGATCTGAAGTTGCAGTGTTGTTGAATTGTATTTCTTTTGTCACGTAGCATATTTTGCTGAGATTAATGCTTGGCCATAGGTGGGTAGTATTTTTGCATGTTTTAACTTGACTTTCAATGGTGAGCTGGTTATTCCTATCCTTGAGACCATGGGAGTTTAATTATTGAGGGCCTTGGTTTGTTTTCTGGTTCCCAAGGGAGGATTGTTGGGAAGTTTGAGTGGGGCAGTTGAATTTGTGCCGCACTTTAGTACTTTGTGAGGAGCAATTACACTGTTTTGGGAGCAATACCTTACCCTAAAATTGAGTCTCGGGATCCATAGTGGGATATTCGGTCATTCATACAAATGGGAGGGGTATTGGATTATGGATAGAATAGGCTGGAGGCTTGTGCTCATTCTTTCATTTTTTTTTGGTTTTTGTAAGACATTTCTTGCTTATATTCAAAGTAGATCCCCCACCTTGCGCCAGAAAAAATCTAATTGCATGCCTCTTTCCCACATATAAAACACCACTGAAGTAGGTTCGTAATGATGAAAATCTAAGTTATTAATAAGGAAGGTTTGAAGGTAGAGATGAGAATTTTGAATTTGAGATGAGAGTTTAAAATATTATTTTTAGTAATATTATTGTTTTGAAATTTGAAAAAGTTGTATTGAAATTTGAAAAAGTTGAATTATTTATTATATTTTATATGAAGATTTGGAAAAGGTATAATGATGAGATGAGAATTTTGAATTTGAGGTGATAATTCTTTGGCCCCAAACCTGCTAACTCCCACGGATTGACTCAAATGGTAAATGCTTTGGGTTTGGAGGTATGCTTCCCCATATCTAAGGTTCAAATCCCCTTGACCCGAAAATAATATCTAGGAGTTATCTGATAGGTGCCATCAAATTGAGAGACTTTTTTTTCTCTTGAATTATTCGATATGTATTTATGGACCATCAAATTGAGAGACTTCTTTTTCTCTTGAATTATTCTATATGTATTTATGGAAAATTTCTTGTTGAGGACCTGTACACTCTTGAAATTAGTTAAGATATTATTTCTCGAAACTCGGTGCCAAAAAAAGAAAAAGTTATTGGCCGTTTAAATTTTTTTTTTTTATAATTATGATGAGTCTCACAAAAAGTTGTGGTATAACATCAATTTTGCATATAGTTAAATTCTGTTTTATAGGGTAATTCATATGCCACGCCACTGTAAGTGATTCCTAATTTGCATTTAGGAAGTTCTTGAACCTTCCAGTTAATGCATGGTAGGTCTTCATGTTGAGTACAAAAATATTTAGTGACATAATTTAATCTAAAAGATAAATTTTAAAATTTGAATATTACAAATTATATCTTACCATTTAATTAATTTGAATGGTATACTCTCTATACGCAGATTTGAGAATAAATTAACTCGTTAAAATATTACTCCCAGCACATTTGACTTGGAAAGTTATATTTCTTGTTTTGTTTTCTAGAAGTACGCCTAACTTGCATGTAATTTCAAAGTCACGGTAGAAGATCTGTCAAAGAAAAATAAAAGTTGGGGTAGAAGAGTCTTGCAGTTCTGCTTTCGAAGGTGAGCCAACAAATGCTTGATTCCAATTGCGAGAATCAAGGTTATAGTCTTTTTTTTTTATTTATTTAATCAACTTCACTAACACGTGCTGTAGACCTCGATGTACCTCGATGTACGTTGTATTTGTACATACTTCAGTCCAAATTTGAAATTTAACTGATCTCGATGAAGATATTCTAAACTTCTTAATATTCTAAGTTTACATATGCATTTTCCTCAATTTTTAGTCTTTGTTTTCAATTTTAATGGTGATAATTTAGTCAAATTAACACTTGCCGCTTTAAAATTCACATGTTTATACTTTTTAAATCTTTTTTATTATATTTTACACAATAAATTTGAATTTCAAATGAACAAAATATGGATTTAGCAAAATCCCACCACAAAATTTGAAAATAGTAATTGAAGTTAGTTTAGTGAAGTCCACTTGATATATTTGTTTTTTTTTTAATTTTTTTATAGAATTGATGCCAAAAAAATGTCGGGAACCTCTTCAAGACAGGATCCTTCGGACCTCACATTTATAGAGTAAACTCCGGTCCCATGCACAATGTCAAAAAAAAAAAAATTATAGTACTTCATTTTTCCTTTTGAGGTAATTTTGCTGAGGCTTTTTTTCACATATATATTGTAACTGTTAAAGAGAAATTGTGAATGGAGATGTAGCAAATGCCAAAGAAAGCAAAATGTAATCAAATTTCATTCCCTTTATATAACATTAAACTCCCTCGAAAGTTGCATCCACTTGACAGGACTTAATTATCATAAAATTAATAAGATATGGGCTAAAACCAAGTTGGCATCCTCTCTCTACTGTACACATGCTGGCTTAAATTCCAGACACGTAACTTAAATATGTATCCATGGACAACTTTACAGTTTCAATTAAGTTTTGTTCATCTATCTCACCAAAACTTCCTTTATGGTTCTGCAAACTTTATTGCTCCAATATTCATTAACCAACTATTGTTTTGACTTTTTTTTTTTTTTTTTTGTCCTTTGGATTAAATCCCTCTAAGGGTTCTTTTGGATTCCGATATGGGATGTGATGATGTTAGATAAAAGTTAAAATTCTCTGAATCTAAACGAACCCTTAGATTCTTTGTCGGGATTTTCTTTTTGCTGTTATTTTTACCCAATTTTTTGTGATTATTTTTTATTGAGCTTTTATCTTGAAAGTGAAAAAATTGAACTGTTGGAGAGAGAAGATCCGGTATATCTGCACAACAAAATTTTTAGTTATTTTTGTTTTAGAAAAAAAGAAAAGAAAAGTCAAAGATCATTGGCAAACTAAAAAAGCAGCAGCCTTGCTTCACCATGTCAAGTTTCCCTGGTCTCCTCCCTCCATCTCTCCCGTTTCTTTTCTATTTTGAAAAGATTACCGTTTCTCGTAATGAATTTACTCCAAGTTACATATATTCAGTAAGGTTTTCCATATCAGATTTCGGGGGCAGTAATGGGACTGAAGGATCTTCATCTTAAGCTCAAGGTAAGCCTATTAAATTTCTGATTTGCTCCTCTCTTTTTTTCTTTTTTTTTTCCCCCCCTCTTCTTTTTAAGACGATATATCATTTCATCAGCCTTTTTATCTTGGAGTTTTTGATCAATCAGAATGATTTAGATTTTTTTGAGTCCTGGTTGAGATCTCACTGGTTCATATGGCAAATGTAACGAAAAGAAGTTTACAGAACGTTTGAAATGAATGTAAAAGCTCAAGAAACTGACCCTCGAGAAGATGGTTATTAAGAATTTAAGAGTTCTTTCGTTGGCTAACTTATTTACGGATATGTTTAGGTATTCAGGCTGAAACGCTTTCTGATAGGAAATGGTTGGGGCAATAAGAGAGAGCTGGAGATTTCCAGGAGACCTTCATGGATGATACCAGTATCACACGGCTATTATGTCGTTGAGGATCAATCATTTAGAAGTGGCTGGGACGAGTCCGACTCTGACTCAGTCGTGGTACAGAGAGAGCAAATTGAAGACCTTGAGCTATGGTTTTTTGGAGTTTTCGATGCTCAAGTTGGAGATGGAGTTACCAAGTACATGCAATCCCATTTGTTTGACAAGAACCTAAAACAGGTAAGAAAGACTGTAATTCTATTCCTTTAAGCATACTTTCATGGAAACAAATTACAGATAGGAGTATAAAACGTGTTTTGAACAGAGAGTTGGTTGAAAAGCAACACAAAAGGGCTTTCCCAGGAATAGTCACGTTTGAAAAGATAAACCAATTGGCCTAATTAGCTTATTCATGAAATGTTATTCTTGCCCAGATTGTCAATGCACAGGTTATAGTACTATGTTGTCTCCTTCCCTTTTTCTATGTTCTATCTTTATGATGATATATTGTGCCTTGTTCTTATCAATCTCAGATAAGGAGAAAGAGCAAAGAGACAATGAGAAAGGCATACCTTAGTGCAAGAGCAAATATCAGGGAGATGCAGAAAGCAGATGAGACCGGGAGAGTGGGTTCAGTATCTGTGTTGGTGACCAACGCAGAAAAGCTCGTGACAGCTTTCATGGGAGACTACAGAGCTGTTGTCTGCAGAGATGGTGTGGCTCATCAGATAAGCAACACAGGCCGGCATTTATCCAGAAGACGTTGGTCTCGGAGACTCAAATCGGGTAGGCACTTTCCCAATTGGTACAACAGAGTGTGCAAAAGCAAATTGGTTTCTTTTTATCAAATCTTCTCATTTTTTTATAAACCCAAGAACAGGAAGTAGTTTGATCACATTTTTTTAGAGAACTTTATATTGTGTATTTCTCAAGCACTGGTCATTATTTTCAAATTAACTGATTCTGATTTGCCATCTCAACATTTTAACACCCGTACAGTCGGGAATTTTAAAGATATTATCTTCCAAACTCTAAAGATTCTGATGAAAAAATGTTATGGAAAAGAGAACATTTTATCACCTTTGATGTCCTATATGACTTAACACTTGTACATTTGTGCATAAAGTACGAATATTCGGATACAATCTAGGCAAAGCAAGTAAGCAATCCAAAGGCGGATCTGAACTTCTTGTTGGCTCCGAAAGAATTGATTCCAGTACTGAGTTTGTCATCTTAGCAAGCACTGGCATATGGGAGGTACTACGCATTTACCACAATGACTATTTCGAAAAATTCAAAGAAACTCAAAGAGTAGGTTTGTGTTGTTTATGCAGGTCATGAAGAACCAAGAGGCTGTGAATCTCATTAGCCACATAGAAGACGCACAAGAAGCCGCAGAGTGTTTGGCAAGGGAGGCTTTAGCTAGAATGAGCAAAAGCAACATTTCTTGCTTGATCATTCGCTTTGACTAACAAGTTTCATTTTTCTTTCCTCACAACAGAAATCAGAAAAGTCTTTTACAGTGAATTGTTTCACTGCATCTTGTTTTACAGACAAGCTAGAGTTTTTTTGTGTAGTATGAATGAAAGGGCATGGCATATGCTTTTATGCTTTTACGCTTTATAGAATAACTGATAAATAATAGGGTGAAAAGAAGGAAAGAAATTTTGTGCAGTACATACGATAGGTAAAACACAATAGAATACCTTTTTTTATTTTACAAGTAGGAAAAGAAATATCCTTTGGTTACTGCAAATATTGATGCTCTCTTGATGGGAGGCAATGATAGTGTATGACAAAGCTTACAGGATCCAACCATTTTCACGAAACACCAGAAAAAAATAAAAAATAAACTCCCTAAAATCTTTCTAAGAAACTCCTGAATTTTTCAAGAAAATATTACATCCAACCATAAGCACACTACCCCCGATCTATTCAGAACCAAATGCCTGTACTTTCTGACACAAACTCAAAAATTGAGATTTACACCAATATTACAAGCTGATTTTAGCTCAGTCAGCAGATTCCGAAAACCTGATTTGATGCCCACATGTGAGCCCCATAACTATTATCTGCAACAAGGTCATACATAATATCAAGGGTCCTTCGCCCACAAGCCTCTTCTACATAAAGACATTATTCATATGCTGCATAATGAAATTGGGAAAAAAAATATTGTACTGGCTGAGGGTTTAGGTTTGACTCTTCATCATCACAATTCGACTTGGACGTAATATTCTACTAATTAGCCATTCGTCATCCAGTGCTAACATGTAATAACCAGCTTTTGCAGTCCCATTCAAGTGAACTCAAGGTCCATACTGCGCACTTCCAAATTTCAACCAATGTATACGTGGTCCATATTCAGTAGTGCCAAATCTAACTTGTGTTGTATGCGTGGTCCATATTCAGTAGTGCCAAATCTAACTCGTGTCATCCACTGTTGCATATATTCACAGATAGTAGGTCTGTGTGATACATGCAGATTAATGACTCATTTTCCAAGTCAGTTTCTAAGCCCTATTTAGTAAAATCTGTAATACCCCAAAAATGTTTCAAATGAATTTATGCAAAGTTTACAGCTAATGTTGATTTAATCCGTTCGACACAAGGAGACCCAGAATAATTCACCATTCAAATACTGGAACATGAAAGTGATGAACAAGGACCGTTTTGATGACAATGCAACAAGTCATTGTGTTTATTCAAACTACCACAATGATATTTACAAAAACTCACAACCAAAATATTGCGTAAGAAACAAGCAGGTCCCTCACCTTCAAAGGCATCATCCTCATTTTCATGTTGTCAGTTTCTTTTCACTAGTCTTGCCCCGGAAGGGTGATAACAAGGAGAAAGAGCGAGAAGCTGTAGGCATACAGATAAAATCCTCAGCCTCATATCCAGACAGCAATTAAAAATTGAGAGAAACAAAGAGAAATGGAGGTTGGTAAGTAAGTTTCATGCATAGAAAACACTAACTCTTTTGAGAAGTAGATCCAGCTGTCGGAGTTTCTTCTTGAGAGATCAAATTCTTCAATGTATGAACTGATGATGAAAAAAGCAGTTAATAAATGACAGTCAACTTGTGTAGTAAAACACAATCTTATGATTAAACTCCCATTTGAGACCATCGTTAACATCAAGACTTGATCCTCAAACATTTTAAGTTGGAAATTAACCAGTCACATGCCCACTTTCATAATCTGAACAAATCATTCATTCTACCGGCATGAGTTACAAAATCTGAGTTACTTAAAAGAGGAAAAAATGAAGGACTGACTGCCTTATAACCTCAAGTAAAAAAGAAATGAATATTTATATTCATATATTGTTTTCTACCAAAACGAGTAATTCCTATGAACAATAGAGAGCTCTCAATGTAGGAACTGAGAAATTTTAGCCATTCAAAACATGCATAATAATAATAAAAAATAAAAAATAAAAAAATCTATAAAATCAACAAATTCGACATAGAAAAAACTTTATAAAGAATTGAATTTTTTCTATCTAGAAAAGAAAAAGAAAACCTCGACACTTTCTCTGTGTTTGATGGAGGCAAGACTAAAAGTTCAAATTATCAAATGAAAATCATTATAAACATCATGCCTATACAAAAACCTAACCAAGGTCCCCCAAAATTACCAATTACTTCTGAGAATTACCACTCTGGATAGGTGTAAAATTCTTTTCATGAGAGAATCATCTATACAATTTGGATTCAGAGGAATTTGTCATTGTTTTGAAACTTACAAGTCACCATGGTTTGTTAGCCATAGTCAGTAGACTCCAAAGTCTGTCAATAATGCATTTTGAAATTGTTCAACAAAGTGCAAGAGAGGGAAGCGTGCAAGTGTGTTACCTTCACTTGAGGAAACAAAGTTCATTCTAGAATCATCTACCTCAGAACCATTGATTCTGGCATTATCTGATTCAATGTTATGCTCCCCAGTAGCTGAGCTGTGATTTTTTCTTCCGAATTTCAACAGCCGTCTGAACCCTTTTGGCGAGTCCTTTAATTGAGGCTTCTCCAATGACTCTGGAATCTTTTCCAGTCTCAAGTTTCTAGAATCAGATACAAGTGCTTTAACCGTCTCTGTGCCTGTAGTCACAATCTCTGAACTTGTTGGAGGAGCTCTGCCATATTCTGAATTCCTAGTACATGGATCTTCCAAAGAAGAAACATGAGCAAAGGGGGCTAGATGTGGTTTTTCAGCCATACCAATACTTAAAAGCTTTGGAAGTTCTTTGTCCGCATTAACTGTCGTGACCTAGCCTCAGAATATGTTTAAAAAAGAAGCAAGAACCCAATAAAAAAAAAAAAAAATCAGACTATAAAGATAAAATCTCATCTTTGCCAAAGTAGGGTAGCAGAAATATTTGTCATCCAACTCAGATATTATAACTATCATTCATGCTGATGTGAAAGAAAGAAGAAAAGACATAAAAGGACGATTTAAAAAGAAAATATCAGAGAGGAGTTTTGGGACCGAGACTGGTGATTATTACAAAGACAGATAATCAATTATAAGGCAATATGCTTATTAAAATTTAACAATAAAACAAAAATTTCACCAAGCTATTGCTAGTAATAGCTAACCACTGGTCTTAATATACATAAATACATATCATACACAGCATAATATGTTGTATCCTCTGGCAAAGAGTGCAATGATCAAGAGAATATACATCACTGTTCCTACTTGTTAAAGGCATTAGGTACATGTTACGTTCATCACAGTTACAGGGACCCAAAAAAAGCTTTTTTTTTTTTTTTGCAAAACCGAAAATAGCTAACCCATGAGCAGGGCCCTTTTTAATTCTGAGCCATACCTCAAAAGAAGTGTGTTGCTCATGTGATTGGTGTTCCGATGATTCCCCATCAATTCTATCCGTCTTAAGTGGTGAAGCTGGAGCATCTATAACAGCATAATCTGACACCACCTCAACTTTCTTCCCTGTCCCAAAGTTATCATGTTGTGCCTTCAAATTACCTTCCATCGCTTCTACTGTGGAAATGGAGGGATTCTCAGATTCTAGTATCAGAACAGTCTTTTCAATAACCGGGTTGTCGTCCCCATCACTGTGATGTGCAATATTTTCATGCTTCCTTTTCACTTCAGCACTTTCAGAAGTTATAGAAGATTTAATGCCATTAACCTTCTGTGTCATCTCTTTTGCTGCTGATTTGCTCCGAGAACCATCAGGTCCTTTGGATGTCCTAATGTTCAGTTCTGGAAGGGTTGAAGCTTTGCTTCTATCATGGTTCATAGTAGCAGATACTTTCTTATTTTCAGGCGCATCAGATATCTTTGTCTTTGATAATAGTTCAGCACTTCGTGACTTCATTGAAGAAATATGATGGCTGCTTACCATTTTAGGCTCTGATAATCTTCTAATCCGTGCCATTGATGCCTTAGAATCAGCTATAACACCACTGTTCTCTTTCTTTGGTTCAGGTAACGAAGACATTGAGTGGCTTAACCTGTTTCCACCTGAGTGATTTGCAGCACTTGATCTGCTAGGTTTAAAGGCTTCTTGAGAATCACTGGATCCCACAGGACCAGTTCTGGAGGAGCTTTTTAGAGGTGAAGATGATCCTGGCTCTGAATCACTGAACTTTGATCCTTTGTGAGAGCTTGGGGAAACTTTTGTTGGCAATTGTTTCTTGGTTTGATGTGACATAAGTGGTGACTTAGCTGGGATGGAACCCCCTCTAGCAGCAATTCTTTTCTGTCTCTCTATTTTTAAAGCTTCTAGTCGTTTCATCTCTTCTTCTTCCTGAAAACAGAAAACAAAAAAATAATAAGAACCTCTGTTCAATAAGCCAGCCAGGTAAGCTGATAAAAGAAGGGAGAAGTCATCTCCCAATAGATGATGTAACAAGTAAACAAAAATGAATGGATGGTCTGTGGCCAAGATCACCAAGTGTAGTGTCACCCCCCCCCCCCCCCCCCCCCCCCCCCCAAAAAAAACAAAAAAAAAAAGGCTTCTACCCCAAGGAAAAGTACAATGATGAACAAAATTACCTTCTCTCTCTTCATTTTCTGGAGATCAGCTTTGAAGGTTCTTAGCCTCTCTGCACGTGCTCGTGCTTCATCCAAAGGACTCAACTTTGAAGGCTTCCCTTTCCTTATTGGCCCTGCAGTCTTCTTTTTATCTAAATTATCTGGTGTAAGCCTTGATTTCCGGTCCTTGTCTGACTTTTTAGACCCCTGTTTGATATCTACCTCCATATTTTTCTTATCTATTGGAGCACTGTCTTCAGCACGAATCTGCATTTCATAATCTAAAGCAGGGTCATAACCAATTGACTCCCTTTCTCTACCACGTTCAGGTATCAAACCCAATTCATCTGGCTCGTAATTGACTTGGCCAACTCTAGTAGATAAATTTTCTGACAACTGAGATGCATATTGGAATTCAGAATCCATGTCAATAGCAGTTCTTTCATTGTTTCCAATTTGATCCAGTGAATTTTCCCTTAGTGCAACAATGTAAGAATCATCATCCATTTCATGTGATGATATCCTGTCCAAGTTATTGGTTGCACTATCAAATCCATTTACAAGTGGATCTGAGGAAAAATTGGTATAACCCGACTGGCTTTCTCGCCCATGTATCAAAAAATCATCATTGCTAGTTCTCCTATAGCCACCTCGTTTTCCATCTATTTCTGACTGTACATCCATTGACCCTCTACCATCACCAGATCGACCATCTCTTCTAGAAGTCAACAGTTCATCATTTGATGCCCGGGGCTTGTAGGTCACGTTTTCACTAATTTTATGCATATCTATCATGCTATCTTCTTGTGTCTCGCCCTTCTCTTGCCCACTAAAAACTAAAGGATCATCACCTAAAGTATTTTGTCGCCTTTTCACTTGAGCTTCCTTTTCCATTGCAAACATTCCTTCGTCAACTGCACATCTGTCCTCATCAGCATCTCTCAGTAAACAGCTTTGAAATGCTTGCCAGTGTCCACCATCTACATCCTTACCATAAGCTAGTTCTTCCTCTTCAGATGACTTCAATTTATTCATGGATTTTGTATGGCTACCTTTTCTCTTGGAAGATCTCTGAGAGTCCATATGCTTTGATTCAAGAGTACTGGCCGCTAAATCTCCAACTTCATCAGTTTCAGAGTCAGAAGCTGACTGTGATTCACCGTCAGAAGAGTTCTGCGTCTTTGAAGCGATGTAATTGATGTTCCGAATCACAACCATGCCTGATTGCTTTCTACCTGATCGACTAGCCTTCTTTTGTGAGTCTCGAGTTTGTGAAGCTTCATCCTGTGATCTAGTTTTTGAAGCATCCGTCTGCCAAGTTTCTAATTCAGTATTGCCATCCCTACTATCCATAGAATGCCTTCTGTGTCCCATTCTTGGATCAGCATGTTCCGGCATTGATGGATATGGTGGCTGAAAAAATGGGCTGTTTACTGGATAATTCTGATAGTATGGCATGCCTTGCATGGGGTATGCTTGATAGACTGGAGGAGCACCAGGAGGAGAATGAACAGGCCAGGGAGGGAACATATGATGCGGAAACTGTCCTTGAAAATATTCTTGATGGCCTAATGGTGTTTTGTGATCCATAGGAGACTTGTCATCTAGTAAAAAAATAGAAAGTTTTCCAGCTGAAAATTATATATAAAGTAGTACGCAGAAATCCACATGATCTAGGATAGAGGAAAATTATCAAAAGAATTCCATGCAATCAGTCAGCATCTTTCAGGAACTAAAATTCATAGCATAGTTCATCAGTCTCGAGCTACTGTGTCAATATCATCAATTGAATTTAACACCAATACCAGCGTCAGTCTTGATTCTTATTTTTTTTGTCCTTTCCTTTTCTTGAGATTTTTGGGATTGCACCAGAGAATATATAGATCCCCATGAATCTTTCACTATGCCACCAAGCCATAAGCCCAGAAGTTAGCCAACTCAAGGGTTCACTGTTTCATTTAATAAGTGAGACAGGATACAGTTTTAGTGCCATTCATCTACTCCATGTGAATGTTACGTAAAACTCTCTATCTTCCAAACAAGAATATGAGTACACCATACGTTAAAGTCCATGGAACAAAAGATTGAATGGATCCTTTTGTAGTAGCAAGTTGAACGTCATCATGTAAACACATTCATCTATCTGATGAAATACAACTAAAATCTCTCTATTTTCAGAAATAAACAGTATAGTTAAACAGTTCAAGAAAACATTAAAAATGGGGATTCTTCATAATGGTAATGATAATGACATTATACATTTATAAAGGGTACCTATCATGCCATGAGCATATACCTGCACTCGTGGCACTACTTGCTTTCCCATTATTCTCTAAAACCAACTCATTGTCTTTCTGCTTGTTGTCCACATTTGCAAGCATAATGCCTGATGAATTCATGGCAGAGAAGTCTGATTGGTTAGACATTGCTTCAGTGGCTGCAATTTCAACCCACTGACCAGTTTCATGCTTTCTTCTCCATAACTCCATAAATTTTGTACATGCATCCCTATTACAGTAGTAAATTGACACCATTAGGAAAAAAAAAAAGATTGGCAAGATATAAATATTATGAAATCTCTACCCCAACAAAATTGTACAAAATGATGGTTCCTAAAGGGCAAGCTGCTTACATTAATCGTGAGGCTCCAAAGCATTCAGCAAATGATAGCAATGGTGACATGTGATCAATGTCAAAACCAGCAGCTACAGCGCGTGCAAAGGCCATGCCTTGCTCTTTCTGTAGCACAGTTTTGCGTGTCTCCAGAACTTTCAAAAGTTGAACTCTAATACAAACCCAACAAACATGAGATTGATGGTCATAAAAATGTCATCACTATGGGGGGGGGGGGGGGGGGAAGACATTGAGATCTTGGTATTAAACATATTGACAATGATGGACAAATGGGAGTCCCTGGCATACTTATGCAGAATTTTCTAAGCATCTCATCAGCCTGTTAGGAATCAGTTTGAAAATAAACATACATTTGAAGAAATGGAATGTCATTGATAAAGGATGTAATTCAACTTTTCTTCAGCTTCTAATAGTAAATATGATCACACTTACACGCATTTATCATGTCTATGATCTCAACACATACAGAGACTTGCACGAAACTAAAAGAAGTAAAATGTCATAAAATGATATGAAGTTTGAAACAATTAGAGGAACACATATACAACCCTAAATATGCAGTTTAGTCACTTTGATAATTCTGACACTCATAGCAGGAATGGTGAGAGGGTTCTAAGTGATCACAGGACAAATAAGCAAGAAGATATACTTGGAATTTCCCTCCTGTGTGGTGGATCCATTCGCTTCAGGTGGATTTACTGCAGGCTGCTGGGTACCAAAAGAAACTCAATTTAAAAAATTGGTCAAAATGTTGATTGAACTACAGGGTGCTCAAAAGCTGACTCACTTTGTAAAGGACAATTGCTTTCTCCTCATCAGTATCAAGCACAGTCCTGCTCCCTATTCAATACGATGTGGTGTCAACATATCAGTACAAAACTCATTTAAATTGTGAATGATGTCTCATCTGTTATTAGAATACTGGCAAAAAAAAAAAAAAACAGGGCTGCAGAGAAGAACTTAAGATGACACTTGACAGTAAGCACAACTTCCCAGTATGAAGTATGGTATAACGATATGGATAGAATTGGGGGACTAGTAATAAATAACACAACCCCTTTCCCTTAAAAGAAAAGAAAAGAATAAATAAATGAAACAAAAAAATGAAGGAACACAGTGATGCCGAAAAAGAGATTCATAACATCAAACAACACAACCATTAGTGCAACACAATACCTTCAGTGCTTTCTACAGGTTTAGCTTGATAATCTTCTACCTGCCACGCAGAAAACACCTAAAATGGACCTGTCTTTTATAACGTGACACGAATATAATAAAAAGTTGATAGAATTCACTAACAGTATTCAGTCCCATATCACCGTTGCCCTGAATCACAATTGCCTCCTCAATTTGTAAGATCTCTGACTCAAGAGTGTAGACCCTTTCCAAGACCTCTGGAGTGCTCACAAAACGAACAAACCTATAGAAACCATCACACTTAGTCTAACAAGCAAGTCTGGGTAAAATGTATTAATGCAGCAGAAATTATCCTATACAAGCTCAACGTGAAGAGCAACCTCAACAGTCACAAGGCACAAAATCAGTATAAATATAATTATGTGTGTAACCAATAAGACATGGTTTGGCTGGCTATACGGAAGCACATCCCTTTTTTCGTTAAGGGGGGAAAAACACGAGCATTGCATTTAAAAGAAAAGGAAGGTACTCCCAGAATAAAATTCAAACTCTTCTGCACCACGCATATTAATTTTAACCACAAGTTCCTGTCAGTGTCCCCTACTGAACAGATCGAAATTAAGCAATATACAAACTTTCAAGTAAACACCTTTCGATCGTGTCCTTAGTGAACCATGAGTCGTCACAAGTAGACTCCGGCTCTAGAACAATCGAGTAACCTCCCTTGTCCATCTGCTCTTGCGCAATCTTCAAGTGGGCAAGAAATGGATTCAGCAAACCTGAAGCTATTTTTTGTTCCTTTCCATTTGCAGATATAATCAAATCACACCTGAGAAAAATCCGAAATTAGATTGCTCCGGTAGAATTGCCAACTTTCCAAGGAAACTATCACATAGCTTCCCCGCAGTTCTACCAAAGTTGCAATCACGTCTTAGAGAAACTAATAGTAACGACCACCCATAGTGTAGGTAAGCTCTAAGATGTTAATATCTCTAAAATTAATTCACAAGGGAAAAATATACAAATAATTGCATTATATATAAACTTGCAAATATGTACAACACGGCAATTAAGATCGCTTGAGAAACAAGAAATTTTCCGAGGGAGTGATAATAATTTAACTAAAAACTCGGCCGTTTGACTAACCCAAATCCTGTTTCAAAATGTTAAAACAAACTGAAAGGAACCCATAACAAGCACTATACGCCATTGATAAAAAAAGATTACCTTTTTATTCATCACAAACCAAAATAAGAAAAAGAAAAAGAAAAAAGAACCTTGTTCTAGTGGGCGTGAGCTGAAACACAGCCGAGTCGAGCCGAGTAGAAGGCTTCATCTTTGAGAGGACAAAAAGAGAAACGGTGAGGGAAGCTGTGACTGAACAGGTCCTGGTCTCAGAGAATATTCAAACAGAGAAAGTAGGATCAGAGAAGTTCGAAAATTCGTGAAAAAAGGAGGATTTTTCACTCTCTACGATTGATGAATAATTTATGCTTGCAAACTGAGAGTTCCTTTTCCCCTTTTTACAGCTCAAAGGAAAACTTTCCCGCAGAACAAAAAGAGGAAAGCCATCGCTCTGAAAGATGAGGCTTTCAATGGCAACCAGAGAGACAAATTGGAAGAAAGTGTCATTAGAAAGAATGAGAACACAAACATTGAGAATTGGAAAAATAAAAGGATCTGTAAGATAGTTTGTCATTGGATGCCATTGCCAACCAGAGACACTGAACTTTTGCTGACTATAAAAATAAGAAAAATAAAAAAAATAAATCGAATTCAGCGGCGTTGAATTTCGCCTCCCTGGAGTTAAAGAGTGGTGCGTTGGATACACTACGGGTAAAGAGTGAAGGGCAGAGTGGTAAATCGCGAGTGAAGGTGACGACAGCATAGGAAACGCTGTAGCGCAACGGACAAAAATATCATTACCGTTGTGTGTCGATCCGGATAACAGTGTCTAGTTGTTACCTCCGTTACCAAACACCTCCCTCTAGAATAAAATAAAATATAAAATAAAAAAAATAATATTTTAATATATAAAGTGTGTGATGTGAGATGATATGTAGCATTCCTCATATTTATATATATTAATTGTTTCACTAATGTTAATGGTTTTTGAAAAAAGAAAATTCTTCTTGTCATTTTCACACACCACACTTATTTTAATTTTTTTTTATTTTTTTATAATAAATATATAGTGTGTAGATGATAAATAAAATAATTCGATTAGTTTAATAAGAATAAAATAAAATAAAAAATAAAAAATAATATTTTAATATATAAAATGTGTGGTGTGGGATGATGTGTAGCATTCCTCATAAATATAACAAGAAGCAGATATATAAAAGATGGATGTTACCTACAGTGTTATATGTATGAGTTTTGCACACTTATTTTTTTAAAAAAATTGAATTTATCATTTAAAAAAAAATTATATGAATCTTTGATTTAGAGACTTTTTTAAAAAAATACGCTTGACTTGTATAATTTAAAATTAAAAATATCATTTCTTTATTTTTTTATATAAAAGACTCCTAACAGAGAAAAAAAAAGGGGGGACCAAAAGAACCAAAGGTTAATAAACAATTTAATTTTTTTAAATTAAAAAATAAAATTAATATTAAAAAATTATATTATAATAATATTTTATTTATTTTTTAACAAAATATCTTATCTTATTACATCTGAATTACGTAACCAAATGATGCTTATATTTGGTAAAAGGAATCTTACTGGCCATGTCTTGAGGTTGGAGAACACATTGGACCTGCATATATGCTTTGCATGATCTTAATAGGTATAAATATAAACAAATAAAACAGCTTATCTCTTACATATATGAAACTGTGTAGAATAGTGATAAGATTGGCATATTTTTGTGGGTTCCATTCAATTACTTTGGAAAGGGAATCATAATATATAGTCACATTGCTATATATCCAAAAACAAAAAATTAATGATGAGAAAGAGAAACAAAGAGGCATACCCACCTACACCATATACATCATATTGACTCAATCAACAGATAATTATGTCTATCATGATCTTAGTATTTATTTCCACTAATAAAAAAGAATTTATGTATCTAATTCTGGTCCAGAATTTTTTAAAAGAGACTGGGCTCACATATATGACAAACGTGACAGCTCTATCATAGTGAGTTAATTTCCAATTATCCACACAAAATTCGTGCCGACTACTCATTATTGAGGGTTTGCATCAAAATTGGATTTTTTTTTTTTAGTCTCTTCCGAAACTCAAAAATTCAGGTAAAATTGGATTGGTGGAATATTCCTAGATGCAGTTTTGGATATTGGTTATAGACTCAGGTATCCGTATCCACTTCCATTTAAAAAAAAAAAAAAATCTATGGACAAAACTCCTAGTCCTTCAACTTTGAGTTTGGCCTACGTAATTTCCCAACTCTCTCTCTCTCTCTCTCTCTCTCTCTCTCTCTCTCTCTCTCTCTCTCTCTCTCTCATGCCAAAATGCTAACTCAAATTTTGAGCCACCGTCACGGTGGTTTTCATCATAAATAAAATTATTGGTATAACGATCTCCCTCTCTCATTTTTTAATTTGGATTTATGGTTTGGTTTTGTATAAGCCCTAAATTTCATTCATCGTTTCCCATATACCCAAATTCGTATAGGATGCACACCTTACTAGCTTATTAGTTTTTCACTAGAATCTTCTCTTGAGAGAAGTAGTCCTCATCTTCCATATCCCCCCTTATTAATTAATTTTACTTTTGAAAGCTGTATTATTATTATTGACTGCATATTATATATTTATATATATATATTTATAATTAATGTTATATTTAAAAAAAAAGGTAATATTACATATAAGTTTTAAATCAACGAGTTTCGCGTATACCTTTTGTAAAAAAGTGGATTCTACCTAAACAAAGAAAATTTTATACTTTTTCAAGATAAGATTTACTTTTTTATAAAGGAAAAATATTTTTACAAGCATACTTTATATACCAATTCGTATACCAATATTGATATATAAGGTATATATTTAATAAAACGATGTGAATTGAAGATGAAAATAATTTCATAAGATAGAAGATTTTCTTCTTTTCTCAAAAAAAATTTTATATTTTTTTTAAATAAAAAAAGTATCAATACGCGAATTGGTATACAAAATATGAATGACTGCCACAAATTGTTACATGGGTTGCAAATGGAGACTCCAGCTTCTCTTTGAAATTGTCTCACTTTTTATTATGAGTTTTGTTACGTATAATTAAAGTCTCGTACTAATCTGTATATCAATATTGATTCTTTTATATTCAAAATTTAAATTAGCATTATTTTCAATAAAATTTACTTTTTGATTAATCATATTAGATTAGTGTACATATTAATATGTAGTTGTATTTGTAACTAGATTTTTCCTTTTAATTATTGTTGAACCTTCTGACAAAAGATATATAAATATAGCTTTGGTGGTGATAGTGGCAAGCTTCAAGCATTCAATTATTCGTGTGTTTTTTTTTTTTAAATTTTACTTCCTAAGAGTAAATATCAATTATCGAACAAATCAAACCGAACCATTGAAACGAGGAAAAAAATCAAATCATTGTAATTAGATGGTACTCATGTAGTATGTGCATGGATTTAACCAAAGGAGTCCTCCCTCCTATATTTTGGTTGAAGTTTACTGGAAGAGAATCCCAGTGGAGCAAAGAGGCAACACATGAGAAGCCAGAAGGGGACGGCCATCCCACTCATTGTATAATTTGTGCTACGTACTGTTTTTGTAAATAAGTGATATCATAAATTTATGATAAAAGTAAGTAAAGAATGATCGAGGCACCTTATCGAACATCATAGATATCATTCATATACATACATATATATATATATACGTGTGTATGCATTCATATACATACATATATATACGTGTGTGGGCATACATATATAGAATCAATCATTTCTAGAGAATTTTTTGCCGCCACATTGTTATTGGTCGCTAAAGGCAACTTTTTTGCCTTTCGGTCACAGTATTTTTAGTGAATACTCATTCGTTACAAAAAGTTCCTCTTTGCATTGACTATATTTTGATGCAAAAAAAAAAAAGTGAACAAATAAACTCTAACACCGTGTTTAGTGAGTTTTTTGAGGCAACGTCACAATAAATCACCCCAACACATCAAATTTTAGCAGCAATATGTTTTGTGGCCACATTGTTATTGGTCGTGAAAGATAAATTATTTGCATTTCGGTCTCACTATTTCCAGCGAATACATATTCATCACAAAAATAATCTTTTTTGCGTTGACTAAATTTCATTGCAAAAATAAGTTCACCTAGTGAGTCTTTTGGGTTGACTAAATTTCGCTGCAAAAATAAGTTCACCTAGTGAGTTTTTTTGCATCTACTTTACGTTGCCACTAAAGAATACCCAACATGTACAGTTTTTGTGACTAGTGTTTTTGCGGCAACGTTGTTAGTGGTCGCAAAAGACCACTAATTGTCGCATTTTCGTCCCACTATTTCCAAGGAATACTCATTCATCATGATAAATTGAGTTTTTTACAACGAATTTATTTTGCTGCAAAAGATTTTGGCAATTTTTTAACTGTATAAAAATCGATCAAACCTATTTTTTCTCACAGCGGTCTTCATTTGGCTTTTTTCGTTGATCCTCCACACACCAACTGCACGCTCCCGCATCATCATAACTTTACATAGTAAGTCTCTCTCTCTCCCCCGTCTTTTTATGTCTCATTCTCTCTACATTTCTCTCCACGTTTATCTCTATTTGATATTTTTGGATCTATTAAATTGCTATTGTGATATTATTCACTTGCTCTAGTGGTGAAAGTTTTCATTTAACATCACTTTTGATTAGCATTGCATTCATCAATGTGTTTTTAATTCCCAAAAGATCAACTTGTCAACAAAAACTTAAATCGATCCCAAATCCAACTCATTTTTGTTAATTATTTTAAACATCTACACAACATTTAGTTGGTCGTAATTTGTTACATGGTCAGATTGTGACATTCTAATTTCTACTAGTCAAATATCTTGTTTGAATATATTTTTGTGTAGTGGTAATATCTTAGAAATAAGGAGTTGGTTTTGTAGTTGCTTCATATTTGTGAACTCTCTCTTGATTGATAGTGGGAGATGTTCAATTACCCATGTCTCCTAGTACATCTCAATATTTTTTTCCTCATTTTTTTGATGATTTTTCAAGGTCAATATACTGATTATGATTTTGATTTTCAGGCTCTATCGTTTTTTAGGATCAAAATTTCCTCCTAATCACTATACATGATAAACTTAGCTTAATTAAGTTGTAATTCTTTTTAGATGGAGTCAATCCCCCACTTTATGCCCACATACACACACATGGGATTTGTCACAAGATGCACAATATTACAAGCCCGAACTTAAGACATTAAAAGCAAGTATGAGAGTAATGTTAGATAAGCAAGCAGAATTTGATAAGTTTATGACATATTCAATGTCACATCAAAACTCCCAGGGAGAGTATCCAACGGAGACTCAGGGAGCTAACTAATTTTGCTATTTGGGTAGTTTTTGAATTTTTATTTTTTGAATGGCTATGTTAGGAGGCGAATGTTGCTTAAGTGTAAGGCATTTTGCTTATTCTATTTAGAGGGCAAAAAATTTAATCTCTGACCTCCTCAATCACCTTTTGCTTTTTTGGAGACCATTGATGAAAGAAAAATGCTAAAGGTAACTGTCCCATGTATTCGTCCTGCAACCAGCCCCACATTAGTAAATAAAACGACTGTGTTTCATTTAAAATATCTGTTTGATTCTTCTCCTCCTTCTTCTTCTACCTCATTCTCGTTGATGACAAAACTATTACTACCCTTCTTCACCAAAACCTTCAAAATCTAGGAAACATAAACTCTCTGCTTCACTACATTTCTCTTATGTTGAGATGAGATAATAGTTGGGCCTCAGGCTCAGGAAAGCACGGATCTGCAAAACTTGTGCTCATCTACGTGGGGCTATTCAGATTTGCACTCGTCACTGATTTCCTCCTCCATCCCTTCCAATTGGGCTTCTATTGCTCGAAAAACGGCCTGATCCTTTCCCAGAAAAGATGAACTGAAGGAACGCTCAAAATTGGTCAGCTTTGCAATACATTTGAACAAGATTCATTCCCTTCCCAGTTCTGTATGTGAGATGAAGTCTTTCCGCTGAGTGGATGCTTACTTCAATGAGCTCCATGGCCTTCCTCTTGCGATTGGAAAATTGACTAATCTTGAAATTCTCAATCTTAGCAGTAATTTTAGTGACCTAAAGGAACTCCCTGACACATTTGGTGATTTGAAAAACCTCAAGGAACTTGATCTCAGCAATAATCAAATCCATGCTCTCCCTGATACATTTGGTTGGCTTGACAACTTAACCAAACTCAACTTGGAACAAAATCTTCTTTTAATTTCGCTAGCTAGGGTTGAGTGAAGGAGTTGAAGCTGTCAATAATTTTCCGCATCTAAAGAATTAATTTCTTCCACCCGTTTGTCCAAGAAAGACCAAAAGATTTATAGAAGCATGAAAAAATAAAAAGCAAGCCTACCCAACGATGGCTGACCCAAATCTGGGAATAAATTCTTTTCTCAATGTTTTTCTAAAAACTTCATATGGACTTGAAATTTGAAAAAACAACACTTAATCTATAGGCAAGGATTCATAATGCAGATGGTTTATAGATGAAAGAAACATTTGCAGATGGTTTACGGATGGTATGTTGCTTTTTCCAATTAAATGGTACCTTGGATTTTCCAATCGAAATGCTGCAGTTGTCTTCTCAGTTTACAGATGGGTTTTGAAATGGGTTTGGGTTTGGGCGTTTCTATCTTCTTAGATGTTTTCTACTGCTCAGTCGTCTTCTAAATTTTCAATTTTTTTTTTTTTTTGTCAGACAATGACATGGAAAATTCGGTTACCCAACGGTTGCACATAGTGATTGTACGTAGCAAAACTGTTGTTGAAAATGTCCACTCTATGTCTAGACAAAAAGAGTCTTTTGCGAGGAATGGATTAGTTTACCTGTAATTTCAACATGGTCATCTACTTCAGCCATATGGTTCCATACAAGAAGGACAGTAATGCAAGTATGGTGCCACCAAACATTGAGAGATAATATTCCCACGCATTTTGTTTTCATATATAGCATAACTTGCATGAATGATTTTGGTAAGGTCATATAAGAATTTTTGTGCAAATATTTCAATTTGGTACTGATTAGAAGTTGAAATTGGCATGCACAATTAGGTTGGCTTATATGCAAGAAACTGTTTTTGCTAGTTGCAATTAGTCATGTTATTATATAGTACCTTACATTCCAGGAGCAAACCTTTTTGCTTACCCATCTACTATATTCTTGCTACATTTACAGGGAATTGTTAAGAAGGAAAAAGTAGGTATTTGGTCTAAATAGTTGCTAAAATTTAAATTTAAATTTGTAAGAGATTTTTAATTAGGTTTGATCTCAGATTGCACAAGGGTTTTTCCCTCCCGCTATAATCATGCATATTATATCATATTGTGATATGATATCATATTCTAACTTAATATCATATTGTGATATAACATAATATTCTAATGCACAAGGGTTATTCCCTCCAGCTTGGTACCTTTTAGTAGTTTTTGTCTAACCAAGGCTCCTAATTACTGACCATGTGCACCATAGTTAAAATTAAAGAAAAGTCTAGTTGCAAGCACACTTATGCACTAATATGTGCACTAATTTATTATGATTGGTCAAAAAATAGATTTTATTAAAAACAGTGCTAATTTAACTTTTAAATATGAAAGAATCAGTATTGGTATGCAGATTAGTACGCGACTTTGTTTGTATGTAACAAAACTCTAAAATTAAAAAGAAATGAGAGTGGAACTAGTAGCTAGGTAAATATATCCTTCTTATCACTTTACGTATATGGTAGGTCTTTAGTTGAACTTCATATGGTAAACCTAATAGTGGCTTTTCTGGTGATATATTAATCCATTAATTCTTACCTCATTGTAAGACCATTGTTGGATGCAGGAAAATGGACTTTCAGAGCTGATTAGGCGATGAACAGAGATGGGATATGTCATATCCTACAACCATCCCCCATGCTTTAATGAAGAAACACAAGGAATGCTAATAGCACTATGTAATTATTATGTAAAGGCTCTAAATGTTGTTTGCTATTATTGAAATATGATATGAGCTCTTTTGAAATAGAAGCTGTGTATGGATAGAATGTTTGAAATATAAATGATAGTATTGAAGTTACTGATATATATGAGTCATTTTTCATTACATCTTTTACCAAATTGCATGCTTAACTAGCATTGCCTTTCACATTATTGGCAGATTTATTCATGATCATGTTGCTAAAATATACTCATCAGTCATCACTAGAATGATAATTAATTGTTAGTTTAGAAACTTATTTGTGTCCAGTTTTGTTCAAGCTCAAAAGATTTTATATACAAACGTAAAATAAATAAATAAATAAATATTTTTTTTTTTTTAAAAAGAGCTCTTGAAAGTGGATGAAAAAAAAATGGAACATTGCATATTTTTGCAAAAACTGGATAGTTTAGGAAACCTTTTGCGACAACAATTGTAACCAAAATTACTAAATATCAATCACATAATATCATCGAAGATAAGGTTGCACTTATGTCGGCACTAATGAATATTTGCAACTAATTTTTTTGGTCGGAATTGCATTTGATGTTTGTGGCTTCAATTTAATTTTTGCGACAACATCACATTGGTCAGTAAAGGCTCTTATTACTTACCGTCTGTAATTTTTGTGGCCAACATTTTTTACATTAGCAACAACATTAATTACCGCAATAGGCTTAAGTATTTGCGATCATGTATATAAATCGCCGCAAGATATCTTTTGTGGCTCTTCTTTTGCGGCCACGTTTCGGCCAAAAAAATTCAATGGAAAAACACTTTGCAGGAAAAATGGCTACTTATTGTGGCCATTTTGTGCGCCGCAAAAACCTGTACTATTCCCTAAAAACTAAAGATTATGTCTATATATCTCGATCTCTTAATTTAGATTTTAAAATTCTTAGTTTTCTAGATTTCTTTCGTGTCATGCATCAAGAAAAGAATAAGAGATAATAAAGAGAAGTGACGATAGAGGTATAATGAAGATTTTTGACGAGATCTGAACTGTGTGTGTTCATGTAATATTGATTGTAACTGACTTCATTTTGTCAGTCTTTTCACCCATTTTTAAATTTTTATTCATTAAAAGGAAACGTTTAGTGAGATCCATTTGTTATTAAGGTATTCACGGGAACAATACAAATTCCAGCGCATCTCACGCTTTTTCCTCTCTTCTACTATTACCTATGATCATTACTTGATGCAATGTCTTTTAATTTAAATTAATTCAGAATAATGATAGAGACATAATATGCAATTATATATTGAAATAAATAATATAATACAACAGAAAAACTCATTATTATTTAATTAATATGAAAAAGATCTAATTATGCCTAATTAAGTCTTCATGCAATTAAAGTCGCCATGCATGGATGGGCTCAGATCATTATTTCATACATAATTTCTACAGCTTCAAGTCCAAATCCAGCTCGTTCGAGTCAGATATTTCATTGTTGTCGTCGTCCTCGATCTCAATAACTTCAACCATTGCCATGATAGGGTGATCCAACTGATTAAGAAACGGCCTGGTGGTCGGAGGCTCTTCCTCCGCATTAGTCGTTGTTTGCGCTGGCGGAGCAGCAGCAGCAGCAGGTACAAACCTTACTGGCGCAAGGGAGAAGCCGTCAATATTCCTCGCCATTGGAGAAACTAGAAGTGGAGGCCGGAATGGCCGCGCAGCAACAATCCGGTTGTTGATCATGTATCTTTCCTGGGCGCGGGGTGCCGAGGGTTGCACCGGCGGTGGCCGTGGCCGTAACCTGTTAACGAAAAATGGACGAGTTCCTCGAGATGGGCTTGGGAAACAAGTAGCAAAGTAATTGGGCATGAAAGAATTGACGATGAGATTCTCTCTTTGGGAGGGCAAGCGGTTTGTAATTATCTGCTGCAGCGCCCTTCTAGTTCTTGAGGCAGCTGAGTCAGCTTCCACCATGTGAGACTCGATGTGATTTATGAGGGCTCGGGTGCTCACAAAAACATGGTTACAGAGTCGACATGCAATATTCTGTGTTGGATTATAAGGCCGTTGTTGACGTCCGAGGTTGGACCCATGCATGTTTCTATGCCTCATGTTCCAGCCTGCATACTCGGCCATGGATGTCTACCTGCAGCTATACAGGGAGAAGCAACCTCAGACAATGAAAGAGTTTCTACGACTGATCAGGATGTTTTGATTTCCAAAACTTGGGTTCACTGGATCAGTTAACCAGGACAATGAAGGATATGGTTCATACATTGAGAGATAAGATGATCAATTTATAGGTAGTTTCGCTTCATGGCCATTTCTTGTTTTTTGATATGGGATATGCAATAGAAAGCAACTTATTAATTGTTGCAATAATGGTTTATAATGGCATTCCCCAGCATAATTTTGACTCATTAAGTTGTTGACATGGTAAAGCAATTGTGTGAAACCAAAAATGGAAGGGAATTGAATGCATGAGTGTGCATTTACAATGGATGATAGTGTTTTGATTCAAGAATCTATGGGCAAGACAAGGGATTGATTCTACGGGTGGGGCATTAAAGAGAGTTAATTATATAATGGTTATTTAAGCTAATTAATTTCAACTCCAACCTTTTTATCTGATCTGTGATATTTCTTTTTGTTCATTTTTGGTAATGCAATTAATGTTTTTTTGAGTTTCATGATATCTGCCTCAATTCTCATCTATAGAAATAACGGCAAGTTATGACTCTTTTCATTTTCCCTCCATTGTCATTTGGGGCATAATAAAAATTGAAAAATGATACTTGCAGTCGTGAGTGTACAAGTGCCGTATAATCACTTTAAAAAAGAGTATGATCTATTATTAAAAAATTAAGATTTTTTCATATAGATTTCGTATTTATTTAATTTTTTAAAAGTGATTGTACCATACTTACAGACTCATGACTGCAACTATCATTTATCAGTGGGGAATAATTAAAACTGGTTGAATCAGTCAATTTTACACGATACTCTCAGGCCAATTTTTGGAATATTGAACCATTAATTTTAGTTCAAGATTTAAAATTTTGATTTTTGGTCTGGTCCTGGAACAGGGGTACTTCTCTATCTAAACTAGATTGAAAGTACAAATATATATATTCTTTTTAAAAAGTAAAACTGTTATATAATATATTATACATATTATAAAAGATTTTATATATGTAATAATGTAAGTTGCAACCATGTAAATTATGTAATATTTCAACCTAATTATTTATGCGCGCATAGATATTAGTTTAATCTTTACTTATATGATTAAGTAATTAACAGTTGTATCGTCAAAAATTTTTTAATATGTTAAATGTAACTAATTAAGGAAACTTAAACGTATTTTTAATATACTTTATTAAAATACTTAATTAGAATATATACTTAAGTAAAATTACTTAAGAGTAAATATTTTTAATATAAACCCATAAACTGATATGGCTTAATGGAATCTATTAGATATGCTTTGTAATAAATGTAATTTTACAATCTGATATACCATATGAAGCCACATCAGATTATAAGTTTACTTGTGTGTAATCCCTTTGTGGCTAAAGTATTTTCCTATATTTTTTGTCATTTGACGCCCAAGCGCAAAAATTAAAGACCTAATCTGAATCACTTTAATAAGAGTCAATCCAAATCGATCCGGTTTTACAAAAAAATGAAGCTAAAAAATCGATCGGACCGAACCAATCACACTCTACAGTCTCGTCGATAGGGATATCATAATATCAAACACCTAATTTACATTCCATAAATAAAGAATGGAAGATCATTTCTCCATAATTTATTTGAGGAACTAGACTTCCTGGATTGGAGTTTCATTAAGTACAATCATCAATGAGGGTGGTGCATGCGTTTGTTTCAAGGAAAAATGGGAATCAGCTAGATTTCCGTTACAACCAGAAACCAATCGGAAATCACCTCAATTTGTTGGACGCCACCAAGAAATTGACTGGCAAGGATACCCGTTACAACAATCAGATAGCAAGAGAGAAAGAGGCATGTCATCCTCTGAAAGAGCGTTATAATTGAATGAAGAGCTCTGACATTTTTATGGAAGTCACAGTAAACGGACAAAGAAATGAACAGTAGAATAAAATCCAAAGGTCAGAAGCTTCATCAGCAGTGAAACAATGCTAGCGTTAGAACAGGGACGACCAGATCTCTCAACGAGAGGCAAGCTGTGCACTTGCATATAGATATAGGTACCCCAATTTGATAAAAAAGATTAAAATTATTTCTTGATTAAACAAAACCATATAATTTGTTTTATCTATTAGTAAATGCAGATAGTAAGTAATGAAATGCTGAACAATTTTAAAATTTACAAGTCTCGTGCACTTCTTTTGTAAAAACAGATAAATTTAAAAACTACACGAAAAATTCAATTTTTAATTACAGGACCACTTTTTAAAAAAAGACAAATGAAATATGCAGACTCTAATACCGCTCTTCAAGAAATAATAATACATGCACAACCCTTTTTACCACCTTTATAATTTATTTTAAAACATACTCTTTTAAAATAATTGTATAAAAAAGTTATACAATGGTCATATATGTTATAAACTATCTTGAATTGTATGACCACATTTATATAGTTGTCAAGTGTATAGTGCTAGCATAGTGCCAGCATAGTGCCAGCATAGTACTACATAGTAACTGGCATAGTAAATGGCCGACATAGCTCAGTACATAGTGCCAGTATAGTACTGCATAGTAACTGGCATAGTAAATGGCCGACATAGTACAGTGCATAGTACCAGCATAGTACTACATAGTAACTAGCATAGTGAATGGCCGACATATGCACAGTGCCAGCATAGTACTGTATAGTAAGCTAGCATAGTTCCCTTTGTACGCCTATATATATCGTTGAATTCTTTAAGAAATTCATAAGTTTCATAACTTCTCTGAGCTCTATCTCTCTCTCTCTCCTTTTAGAAAGTTTTATAATAAATCTATCTCTCTCTTTCCTTTTCGATAATTTTATAACACGTTATCAGCACGAAAGTTCTGACGATCTTGAAGCTAATAGTCCTCTACTTCAAGTAAATTTTTCAATATATTTTTATATTCTTGATTTATATATGTAAAAAATGTCAAATCTTACAAAATTGGAATTCGTTGCTCTTGACATTTCTGGAAAAAATTATTTATCTTGGATCCTTGATGCTGAGATCCATCTGGATGCGATGAACCTAGGAGATACAATTAAAGAAGGAAATCAAGGGTCCCTGCAGGACCGTGCTAAGGCAATGATTTTCCTTCGGCACCATCTTCATGAAGAATTAAAAACTGAGTATCTAACGGTGAAAGATCCACTTATTTTGTGGAATGATTTAAGGGAGAGATATGAACACCAGAAAACTGTAATCCTCCCAAAAGCTCGTCATGATTGGATGCACCTGAAGTTGCAAGACTTCAAGAGTGTTAGTGAGTATAACTCTGCACTCTTTAAAATTAGCTCGCTATTGAAATTATGTGATGAAAAAGTCACTGATGATGACTTGTTAGAGAAGACATATACTACTTTTCATGCCTCGAATGTGCTCCTGCAGCAGCAGTATCGAGAGCGAAAGTTCAAAAAATATTCTGAACTTATATCTTGTCTTCTGTTAGCTGAGCAAAATAATGAGCTTTTGTTAAGAAATCACCAGTCACGTCCCACTGGTTCTATATCATTTCCTGAAGTGAATGGTACTAGATTTACATCATTCCCAGAAGCGAATGATGCATCTTTTCAAAGAAAACGAGGGCGTGGACGTGGTAAGAAAAACTATGGAAGTGGAGGTCCTAGAAGTGACCACACTAAAATGGACAATAATAGATATACACCGTACCACCAGAAGTGGTTCAACTCAGAGAAGGGCAAAGGTCCCCAAAACAAATTTTTAAAGAAAGATGAAGATGGATGCCATAGATGTGGTATGACTGGACATTGGGCTCGTATCTGTCGTACAGATAAGCACTTGGTTGACTTATATCAATCTTCTATAAAAGAAAAAACAAAGAAATTTGAAACAAATTTTACTGAACCATCATATGCTTTAGATTCTATAGATGGAGAAGATATTACAAGTCTTGATGTTTCTGATTTCTTTGAGGATTCTAGTGGTAGAGTTGATCATGAAAGTGTTCCTTTTTAATTAATGTATTTCCTTTATCTTATTATAAAATATTTTTATATTCTACAATGTTTTGTAGTAATGAAAGTTTTATTTATTTATACTTGTTATAAATTATTGATAATATGATTTATCTGAGAATGGAAATGGAGCATCCCTGAAAGATCGCCCTAAATCAATAATTTTATTGAGTATCTCATATGAGTGATACTTGTACCAAAAGCTCATTATGATTTATGCACCTGAAGTTGCATAATTGAAATTGTGGAAAGAATATATATTTGAATGAACGTCTTGAATGTGCTCCTGAAGTAGCAATATCGAGTATGCTCCTGAAGTAACAATATAAAATGTAAACGTTCACAATATATTATAAATTTGTATCAGGTCTTTCAGTGACTGAATAAAATAATGAGCTTTTAATAAGAATCATTATTCACGTCTTACTAGATATACATCATTCCCTGAAGTGAATAATAATGAATTTATATCATTCTATTCCCTGAAGTGAAAAGAATAATGCGTTCATTCAAAGAAACTAAGAGATTGGACATGATAATGAATATCTATTCGGGCCAGAAGCTCGTATTGGAAAAACTGTAAGCTTTCTCTTTGAGATGATATTATACAAATTATTGAATCAAATATTATGATGCATCAAAAGGTGATATGATTCAAAATATTTATATCTTTTCATGGTTATCTTGATCATCCAAAATCAATTACAATAAGTCGAATGATTTTCATATGGACGTCCATAAAAGAACCAGAAGATTCTTTTACTATAAAGTCTTACCACCAGAAGTGGAAAGAAAAATTTGCTTGAAGCAAATAAGATGAAATTATTCAACGTTATCTTGATTATCATATGTGAACCAGAAGTTCAGATGATAATTAAATTTTGGATGCAATAAAATAAAAATGTCTCATATTCTAGCTGCTAAAATCCCAGCGAGGATTGAAGTCCCTGTAGGACAATTAAGAAATTCAGCAGTCTAAAAACATGTATAAAGGCATGCGAGACTTATCAATACAAAAGATAGAGTATCTCAAAAGAGAAATGCACAAATAATTTGGTGCTCCTGAAGAGGCCATACCCACAAAACAAGCAATAAAGTTCATCCAAATTCTTTGTATAAAATTCTCCTATATAAACTCTTGAAGAGTGCCTCCTGAAGAGGTTTTTCATGAAAATGTCTTCCCTTGAAGAGGGACAGGTACCTGAAAATAACGAGATCTCGTTACATTTCATGAATAATGGAGAAATTATGGATAGAAATAAAATCGTTGTCGATAACGTATTTCCATATGAGATGGCAATTGACATTACCAGAAGTAATGGAGAAAGTGAATCAAGAACCGTCGAAGAATACCGACGTAAAATATTGGCCAATATTTGAAAGAAACAATTCCTGCAGAATTGATTCACTAGTAAAATATGATGTATCGGGACTTATAGTCCAAACACCTAAAGAGGTGATGCTTGTTGAATGTCAGTGAGTATTTATGGAAAGGAAATAAAAATGTGATATATAAATCACGAGTCAGTTTCTCAATTCCTGCATAATTGATATCACTAAGTAAAATGTGATAAATATGGACTTGAAGTCCAAACACCTAAAGATATGATTTTTGTTAAATATCAGTGGATATTTATATACATGATATAAAAAGCCTGAAGCTTTTAATATGAAAATGTGATATAGAAATTACAAGTTAGTTTCTCGAAAAAACAATATTGATATGATTTTAAATAGGTTGAAATCATATTAAGATTTTTATTAGCTTGAAAGTTATCGAGAGTTTGGATATGCATGATTAACTGCATATTTATATGAATCATTGGATCATGATATATATATATGAAAATCCCTGAAGGATAGAAAATGTCTGAAGCTTCTAATATGAATACATCTGGAAATATGTATTCTATCAAGTTTCAAAGATCCTTATATAATCTAAAGCAATCCAAACGCAAATGAAAACAAGCTATTATTGCAGTTTATATATATGATTTAAATGTTATTGAGACTCCAGAAGAGCTCATAAAAACTGCACATATTTGAAATATAAATCTGAAACCCTTGCGGCTTCAAGGGGAAGATGGATGATGTTATTAGTCATGAAATACCATCTTTTAATACAATTAGTATTTCAGATTCATATTATCGGTTTGATATGAAGTGTGCATTATTAAAGAAGAAATAAAAGGGAGCACACAGAACATCTACCAAAAGATAGAAACACAAATATGAATATATGTGAAATATTATTTTATTATCTTGAAGCAAGAATTACAAAAATTTGAGACACTTTGCCTCATTCTTCAAACGCTCTTGTTCTTCAAGAATCTGTATAGCATCCCTATCTAAAGGGGTGGGTAATCGAAAAGAAGATTTTGCAAGGTTTTAATAAGGCAATCCTAAAGCACTCGGCGATACACATGAATACTGTACTCTTTTTCCTTCGCCATTGGTTTTTTCCCACAGGGTTTTTCCTTGGCAAGGTTTTAACGAGGCATATTCTTTAAATATGGTCATCCAAAGGGGAAGTGTTATAAACTATCTTGAATTGTATGACCACATTTATCTAGTTGTCAAGTGTATAGTGCTAGCATAGTGCCAGCATAGTACTATATAGTAACTGGCATAGTAAATGGCCGACATAGCACAGTGCATAGTGCCAGTATAGTACTGCATAGTAACTGGCATAGTGAATGACCGACATAGCACAGTGCATATTACCAGCATAGTACTACATAGTAACTAGCATAGTGAATAGCCGACATATGCACAGTGCCAGCATAGTACTGCATAGTAAGCTAGCATAGTTCCCTTTGTACGCCTATATATATCGTTGAATTCTTTAAGAAATTCATAAGTTTCATAACTTCTCTGAGCTCTATCTCTCTCTCTCCTTTTAGAAAGTTTTATAATAAATCTATCTCTCTCTTTCCTTTTCGATAGTTTTATAACAATATATTATATATCTATCATTTTCTTTTTAAGTTATAAGTGATGTTGGTCAAAATACGAGGCACATGATGGAGATTACTACATCGAATATAAATGCAGGAAGGGAATACAGTATACATATAACATAGCCCTTAAGAGTAAATGGGTTGTTTGATATTGAAACCAAGCGTACAATATAGGTGACTCGTGAAACCAACAGTAAGGCAGAAAATATGAAAATGTACTTGTGCAACATACAGCAATACGACAAAGGGGCGTATTACTGGTGAAGCAAGGTTTTCTTTTTCTTTTTCTTTTTCCGAAAAATAAAAATATAACAGTCGTACTTATTACAACTCTCAGTGTCTCAGGATGTATGAACATTTCCCTAAGGTGAGATACATTCCATCTTTTCTTGGATGAGTCCAAGAGCCATAATACGGTCCAGAAACTCCCAAGTTGTACTACAAGAGTCTGGAATTGCTCTCGAGAGGAACTTCAGTGAGCTTTTTAGCCGCGAGTTCAACCCAACAATTGATACACATGTACAAAGTAACCGAGGTAAAACCATAATACTTTAGATATCGTGACAAACTGCTAAGGAAGAGCCTTGAGCCCTGACACAGAGCAGTTCTTGCCAGATGGATTCATCCTTTATTTCCTCTTACCTGTACCAATCGACAGGAACTCAAAGCTCCGAAGCGCATCATCACGACCACCTCTAGTGGTTGCACCACGGGTAAATGATGTTTTGGATTCAAACCCAGGTTGAATCCTCTGGGTTGTGGACAGGCGACCATTGCCTGACACCAGCCGGCTTGACCGAATCTCACTGGGCTCACCAGAGGAGCTTGGCCTACTGCTTGACATTACAGGCCTCTTTGAGGCACTGCCATTACGAGAAGAGCGTCCCCTTTCAGAATCAGGTTGCTGCCAAATGCAAAACAGACGAAGAGTGCAAAAGATGATCACGTGGAAATTGAAATGGATAACTTTATAAAATTATGCAGAAAAATTGCACACCACTTGCAACTACTCACCACATCCTTGGACGATGGCACATCATCCGAAGATCTGTGCCTTGAGTGTTCACCATGCCCTGAGCCATTCCTCCTGGAAAATGCCTCGACAGCACCAGAAAACCGTTCTCGGATCTCTTGTCCCACTAGAAGAAACATACAACGGTATGTGTCATATGTTGAAAACTTGTTCATCTTCCCATTAAAATAAGAACTGGAACCGTGTAGTAATATGAAAATTTTAAACAAAGTACTATAGATCCTACTGCTCCATAAGCTTTCCAAGGAAATACCAAAGCTATCAAACTAGGAAATCCAGCATTTAGAAAATGAAAATAGGTATCTCAGCCCACAGCACAGAGGAAGGCTCAGCACTTGCGAGCTCAAGCCCTTGTTACACATATTAGAGGAATTCTGAACACCTACAGAACTTAATTATTCAAAACCAACTTTATTCCAAGCCTAGCTGTGAAAGGGAACAGACCTGAAGGCCTCTCTATTTTTTCAGCAGATGTTCCTGGGTTTAGCGCTGGTTTCCCGCTTGGCTGTTTGAGAAGGGACATGAAAAGGTAATACGATCATTTGCTACCCACATATACACTGTTTTTTACAAAGAAGTAAATGCTAACAAATTAGGTACTAACTCGTGCTCTAGAACTGGAGCCAATTTGAGGATACTTCAATATAGTCCAATCAAATACATAATCAAACTGATAACCTGCACCAATAACAACTCACTGAATTCCAAGTTTTTGTGAAAGCTCTTGTAAAACAAGTGAAATTTGTCTGAAGGCCTGGGATTAATAGTCTAAAAGCAACCTTCTCGAATAAATAGGTCCCGGAAAAGCCTCTTCAGATATGAATAATCCGGTTTGTCTTCAAAACGTAGTGATCGGCAGTAATGAAAGTATGATGTGAACTCTGACGAATATGATTTGCAAAGGACCTGTTGAATAGAATATAAGTATTTTTTATACCTTCACTTTACACATGTTTGGGGCACTTAAAAGCAGAACGTCGACTGCATATCAGACTATTGACATTCTATAGCATTAACCACTTTTTTTCTCCTGTTATGAACTAAAACCACAAGTCTTAGTAAAACGAATAACTGTCTTGTATAAGTTGCTTGCAGGAGCTAGTGATGATACCTCTATGGGAGTAAGCATCTTCTTTTCACTGATTTTGTCATATTTCTGCTTCTTAGTTCCTGCTTTTAAGCCTTGCCAAGGAAGGCTGAAACAGAATTGCAAGTCTTAAATTAAAAATATAAATAAGCTTAAATAAACTAGGTGAAGCAAGAATGCCAGATAAGTGATCAACCTTCCCCTCAGAAAATACATAAGCACATAACCAAGAGACTCCAGATCATCTCTTCTGCTTTGTTCTGCAGATAGAATAAATAAGCGACAGCAAGAACTCAAAACCATCTCACAGTACATTAGCAGCATAAAGGGAAGTTCACTCACCAACTCCAAGGTGAGTATTGACACTTGCATAACGAGCTGTTCCTGTTAGATTCTTGTTTTCCCTGTACCAAAAGAGAATCACATGAAAAACGGAAATGAACAAGAGAAGGACTTGGAGAGTGGAAGGGGTATTGACAAGTGACAAATGGTGACATACTAAAAAATGACAGACAAGTAGCACATCAATACATCAGGAAGCCAGCAATTCCAAAGTTTTGAATTCCGTTCCGGTTAAGGTACTAGAAGAGAATATTTCGGTACCGATCCGTTTCAGTGTACCGTTTCAGGATTGTTGTTACATGGAAGTATATATATTATATTCTAAAATAACATCAATACGAGTCTTAACATGCTTTACCAATAGGATCATATAGGGAATATAGGCACTTAGCACTAATTACTACTGGGGTAGTAGTGTCAGCCTATTTTTTACTAAGTTGAAGCCTAACTACAATAGCTAGATAAATATTGCTTGCATTAAAAATCATCGTAATTTGATTAGTATGATCTACAAAATTACTATGCCTTGTTGTTTTATGAAAATATATTAAGAGCACTAGATGACAAGTTTACAAATTTTCTAAACAAAAAAAAAAAAAAAAAAAAAAAAATAGAAAAGCTGTAAAGCTGTTTAAAAAAAGAAAAAAAGAAAAAAGAAAGGGGAACGGTTGTCGAGAAGAAGAAAAGTGGAGACCATTGCCTGAAACTTTGGAGCTAAGTTTAGAAAGAGTATGCACTTGCCTGATGGCCCAAACGGCATTTATAAATATTTCGGACTGAAATACTTGTTCCAGCCGAAATACAGGAATTCAGACTGGAATGGCCGGAATTTGATCCGTCCATTACACTGTACCGGTTACTGTTCCGACCGGAACGGAAAAAAATTAAAAACTTTTGAGTAATTCACAAGTGATCGGGACCCAAATGCATTAAACATAACGAAGTCAAGGGTATAATGAAACACTCGATAGTTGAAGCACACATAGACAAATGGAACCATGTCAGATATTGCCTTCTCCGCCCCCCCCCCCCCCCCCCCCAAAAAAAAAAGAATAAATAAATAACCAAAGTTAAAATATGAAATCGGAAAAGTAAAAGGGGATGGTGGTGAAGCATGCTTGTATGTACCAGAAATAAAAATCTCTATAATTTGGTATAACAGAACTAACAGGAATTCTATTGATCAGTGCTAGCAACAAAAACTCAGATTAGGATGCACTTGTAATGCGGGAATAGTTTAGATAACATAAAAAACTGGGTACAACAATCAAGAACAACCTAATCAGGAGCCAGGAGCCACAAGAAAAAAATAACGCTGGATTACCTGTAAGGTATGTGCTTGTGTGTTTGAAGATCCCTATACTTTTTGGCCAGACCATAATCAATCACATAAACCTATGGTTCAAAATAAACTCGGTTAAGCAAGGAAAAACAAAAGCAATGCATGTAAGGACACATCTGAAACTATTAATTTCTTTTTTGATCGGTACATCTGAAACTATTAATTTCTGAAGGACCTTAGCCATGTATAAGAGACTAAGTCAGTATCAGTTAATTAGATCAATGCTGCCAAGGGTCAAGGGCATTTGGCAAAAAGATATGTTACACAACATGGTTAGCTGAACTGTCATGTGAAAGTTTGGCAAAAGTAGCCAGGTTATATTTATCTAAAATAAAACCCCTAACCCTCTGTTATTCCTACCTCGGCCCCCCTTAGATGTGAGTTGGGATAATTTTGATAAAGGAAAGAAATAGAACTAGATTGAATCAACTTGGAATGTGTTTTAACCATATAGGGATCTTTTAAGTTCCCATGGTTGATCCATCTAATCATCACTCGGAAAAATTTAGGTATTCTTTTTTTTTTTTTTTTTAATGTAGGGGAACCTCTCCAAGGCAGGGCCCTTTGGATCCACCCCTGCAGAGTAAACCCCGATCCCATGCACCACACCCTCGGAAGTTTCTCTACACGGAACTGGTTAAATCGCTAATTTTTCACTAGGGAGTGTGACCCCAAAAGATTGTTTGCACCCATGAGGTGTTGAACCTTGGACCTTGAAGGGAGTGAGACTCCAAGACCAAGGCATTCACCACTTGGGCCAACCCCTTGGGTTTGAAAAATTTAGATATTCTAATTACTAATAACTTAATGTATTCTACATTATCTATGTAACAAACATAAAATCCCAAGACTAGCAAAGGTTACAATCGAAACTTTTTGGAATCATAACAAACTCAAGTTGCTTTCTAGTTCCTAATTAGGTGTATTCTTTTTTTGATAGGTATCCTCTTGTATACTTCCTGTGTATTTGGGCTATGCCTATTTCAATATCAATAAAACATCTTCTATCTTATAAAAAAATAATAAACTCACGTTTCATCTAATAAAGAACCAATATGGGACTTGGCGTCCAATTGACTTTTATTATGCACATTCACCCTACCATACTTCTCCCATCAAATATGGGACTTAGTCAAGCATCACAATCTCCCCCACTCAAGACATCCTCCTTATGACTCATGTTGCACCTAGTGCCCCTTGCCCAATGCCATATGGTGTTACTAGGTTGATTTTGATATCATTTCTGACAACCCAAGGAAACTCCAAGTCAAATATTCTAGACTTCTAGCCCAAAAGGACTACTCAAGGTTACAATTGGAACTTCTTGGGATCATTATAAAAGTCAATTCTACCTAGTAAGGAATCAATGTTTGGCAACGATTGAAATTTTCAAAAACTAGAAATAATCTCTTCATAAATAACCCTAGAATCCTTTTTTTATACGTAAAACAACCCTACTTCAATAGTTTCCACTCAACGAGCATTATCCATGAAGGAACAAATCAGGATCTAGGGCTTATCATTATATACTACAATCTATATATATTCCAGTCTCACTACATAAAGTGATATATCAAGCAATCAGCACTACCCATCAGGTACAGTCTAGTGGTCAAAGGGTGGGCTTGGAATGGGCTGTAGAGCTGTAGACCGAGACATCTTGACTTCAATTCCACTATAGGAGTTCTTTCAGATTACTTGATACAGAGTTTTGGTGGGTGAGATCGTGCATCTGAGGTTTACTCCATAGGGGTGGGTCTAAAGGGCTCTGCCTAGGTGAGGTTCCACGTCATCAAAAATATATATATATATTTTTTTTATAAGTGCATCATCAAAAATATCAAGCAATCAACAATCAAATTTATTCAAAACTTAAGATGAAACTCATTGCCCTTGACCCCAACAACCATTTCTCAAGATCCCAAAAAACAGCCAACAAACCACTCACCGGCCCTATCTCCGAACCCATAGAAGATTCTAGTGTGTTATACTCAAAATTAGCACCAAGACACTTAGTTTGAGATAAAAGAAAAAGTTTTGAGAATTAAATCACGAAAAAATCACATTTTTGAGATATACAATATTTCAAGTGAAAACCACACAAAGACTTTAAGTAGAAATAAAGGGGACCTAGTGCACATATATTATAATAGCAATTAAGTTTCAACATGTACATGCATTTAAAGTAACACATGTTGAAAGCATAAATTATGACTGTATAAAAAAATTATTACCTGATTAGCTTTGCGCCCTAAACCCATTAAAAAGTTGTCTGGCTTTATATCACGGTGAAGAAAACCCCGTGAGTGCATGTATTCAACTCTGTTTATCTACATTAAATAACAGGAAAAAAAAAATCCATCAGCATGGAAGCCATTTTACCACATATATACCTTCAGTTTTCTCTGTACACGTAACAACATATTTACCAAAGATACCTCCATTCAAAACAATGGAATACTTACCAACTGATCTGCAAGCATCAAAACCGTTTTTAAAGTGAACTTTCGGTTGCAATAGTTGAACAAGTCTTCTAGGCTTGGACCAAGAAGGTCAATAACCATAATATTATACTCGCCCTCAACACCAAACCATTTCAGATGGGGGATACCCGCTTCATACAAGTAAAAGATAAATTAATAACACAAAGATCCAACTCACAGAAACAGCCTTTTGTATCAACTCACGATAAATAAATGAATACAAAGGGAAACTCACTTCCTCCTTGCAGAAGCATGTATAACTTTGACTCATAGTGAAGCTGAGGGTGCTTGGTCTTCACAGACTCCTGGGGACACAGACAAATATAGGTGGGCAATTGAAGTTATATACTCACTATAGGTGATAGTTTCCAAAAATAAATGAGAACGATAAGAACTTCAAATGAAGTGCTCAACCTTGCATAAACACCACTCAAGCACAGGAAAAACTGATTAATATAAAACTTGTTATAAAACCAGAATCAGATGCACATTTAACCTAGAGATTAAGATTAGTATTAAGATCAAAGTAAATGTAGATAATAATAATAATATATGAAGGATGCTGGAGGATGAAGTCTTTGATTACAAATAAAGATGAAAGCTAGTTAATAAGATGGTTTTAGCCTTTTAGGCCTTGAAAAAATCCAACTTTCTAAAGAGTTAATTGGAAAGAGGCAACCAAAAATATGTAGAAGGATACTAGAGCCATCCTTTTTCTCTTGTTCAATACATGAATGTTTCTCTACAAATACAAATCGAGACCTCAAACTCTTAGATTGCGGAGAAGGAAAAAAACTGATCCACTCACAGGTATCTAACACTATACTTCAACGCCACCCAATACCAAAAGGAGGAAAAGGTCAAACTTCCCGAACAAAATTTAAACCGAACAAAGAAATGAACCCAAACCCCCAACACATACCAGCTTGACAGCCACTTCCTCTCCACTTTGTACATTAACACCTGAAACAAAACAACATCAAACAAGAGCATTATGAGCCAACTGATTCTCGACAAAAAGTTAAAAACCAAAAATTCAAACAATGCTACTTTACACGTGTGATTTGCGTACCCAAATAGAGCTCTCCAAACGAGCCGCTACCGATCTTCCGCCCAAGCTTAAACTTTCCACCAATCACGTGATCCATAATCCAGTTCCCAATCAAACGACGATAAAAGCAGTAAGCTCAGCCCCTTCACCGACTTAGCTTATTATCCAATCCACCAATACAATGATCAAAAAGTTTTGCTCATCCAAAAAGCTCATCGAAGACAGATCATTGATTTCAATCCACTCGCAGATCCATTAAATCCCAACACAAACACAACGACACAAAAATCTTTTCTATAGATCAAAATCAAAACTTTCCTCAAGAAAAAATCTACGCAACATATATATAGTGAGCTCTAGAATACAACTTAAATAAAAAAAAAAAAAATTAAAACTAAGGAAAACCCATTAATCACCGAATTGAACGTGGGTTTTAGGGTCATCCAAAAGGAGTTTTTTCTTGGTAAAATCGGGATGAGAAAAAGAATGGGAAATAAGAGAGGGCAAGAAAAAAAGGGATCTTTTAATGGGAATTTATTGTGGGTAAGGATTACTGATGTGAGGGAAAGAATGAAATTGGGTCTTCGTAGTCGGAAAAGGAATCTTAAGGACAAATCGATCCGTAGGTAGTCTCAGAAGGGATCTTTCGGATCTGGGTTTGGGACCGGGATTGGGTTTTCTTAGAAAATTCTTGAGATTCTCTCGAAAGGGATATTGGGGAGAGAGAGACAGCAAGGAAAATGGATGGGAAAGTGGATGATAGATGAAGAAAGAGCTAAATTTTATTCTTGAATTTGGTTTTATCGTTGTCCCGACTTTAGTATTAAATTATAATATCTAATTGCTTAAGACAAAGAAAGGAAAAAAAAAAACTCTCAGAATTGAAAATTATTCTAATAGTAATATTACGTAGAGTTGTTAAGTATACAAATGTTGGTTTTGAAAAATATTAAAATTTATTATTAAAAAATTAATTTTTATCATACGTATTTACATAATATTTGATTACAAATATTATATTTCTTATTTGAATATATATAGTTATGCTGCCCTGTGCAACTGTGCTA
The DNA here is from genome assembly GCF_018687715.1 of Carya illinoinensis. Taxonomy (NCBI): domain Eukaryota; kingdom Viridiplantae; phylum Streptophyta; class Magnoliopsida; order Fagales; family Juglandaceae; genus Carya; species Carya illinoinensis. The sequence continues at coordinate 28,416,867 of NC_056753.1, forward strand.
CTCACGAGTCATGACCCTATTTTTTTATTTTCAGGGGTTAACTGGGAAGGAATGTGATTGTATTACAAATAAATATATATTCTAAAGACTCCTTATATATATATATATATATATATATATAGAGTCTTATTATAGTGATTCCCTATAAATTATTTTATTTTCTTGATAATTTGATCTACTCACTAAATAACTGGCTATTGAGTATATGTGTTAATGGTCCCGTGACTTGATCGTATTTACATCTTTTTTTATAATCAATGTATCAAAAATAATAACCGGTTATTTAAAAGAAATTCTATTTGCATTCTTCATTTAGGGACTATATGTGCAAGCATTTTATTAAAAGAGAAAAAAAATCATTTTACGAAAGATATTTTAATAATTTTAAAAAATTTTAAAGATAAAATTATCTATACCTGTATTGCAGTCTCTAAATAAAGACTATATATAGCATTTATCGTTATTTAAATCTAATTTTTGCAACAACAACAATAACTCCCGTTCACATTCTAAACAGATAAATGTCACGCGTTTTTGTTGCTTGGAATTATTTCTTCTTCCCTGTCACTTCCAATTAAAGAATCAGACATTTTTTCTTTTTATAATTTGAATTCTACATTTACTATAGAAATTTTTCGTTTAAAATACAGATTCCATATTCTCTCTCTCTCGCATTCATTTTCTTGTTTCAGAAGAAAAACAAAAAGAACCCGAAAATATCTCATAATCTACTCAGTGGTGAACTTGTGGGGGAAGAAGTAGGCTACTTGTTGAAGTTTTGAGTATTAAAATAGACAGTAGAGATCAATTTATACCACTTTCAAAAGCTCTGCGAGGGACAAAAAATAAAAGAAAAATGCTCAACCCACTGAGAGAGATGGGTCTTGAAAGTGTGTTCCGATTTTTTTTTTTTTATTTAGTGATTAAAGAAGTGTTTTTCAGTGATATTATAAATTTTTTTTTAAAAAAATATTTAAAGATAATAAAATAAAATGCATGAAAAAAAAAACAAAAAATACAATAGATAAAATATATTATAAGAAGCTGCATAAGGACTCAAAAGAAAAAGCCTAAAAAGGAAGAGAGGGAAGGGTGGGTGTGTCTTGTTGGGATTCTCAAGCCCTATAATTATAAAAGGAAAATGAAAAGAATAATGTTATTTTATGATGCCATGGACGTGATAAGGAAGAGTAATGTGTTATATAGTTATAGAGTGTGTAAGTATTGTATAGTTATTTTTTTTCGATTCGTTATTAAAAAATTAATTTTTTTTCATATGAATCTCATATGTATTTACTTTTTAAAAGTAACTATGCGATATTTGTACACTCACGACTATAACTATTATATATACAATTTGTAATTTTACCAACAAAATCACATTGGTAGTATCTCTCTCGTGAAAGAACACTTCTCCTTGTAAGAAACTTAAAGGTGGCTTAAGTGCCGCACTCTTTTAATATATTATATTTATTTATTTATTTTAATAATTTTATATTTATATTAAAAATTCTAGATAATTAAAATAAAGATATTATTCATTTAAAACTTAACAATTACATTTGTTAATAGAAGGACGTAACACTTAAAAAATAGTGAATAAGGATCTTAATCTATCTAAAAAAATAAATAAAATACGACATTTTATTAAAAATAAATTTTAATTTCAATTTTTTTAAGTATAATCTCAATTTAATTGCTTGTCAAAATCAAGACTGGAAAACTTGAAGCAATTGCAGACTTTCATTCTCTATTTTCCATCTCTCGAAAGGGTTAGAGATGATGAGGGTGAGGTTTCCCAAGTCTCTTTCTATCCTTTACTTTTCATTTTTCTCCTCTTAGCCACTTGGGCGAGTTGCAAGTCCATAGAATAGAGACAAAAGAAAGTACCTGAAAAAAGAAAAAAAGAAAAATCCAAGGTACGCTTATCAAGTGGGTAGATGTTTGCAAGTTGCAACGTTGCATCTCACAGCAGGAAGCGTAGCGCTATAACAACGGTATACGTTGGAATAAAATGGTTGGTGGCCGATTTGACCTGATCATTGTTACTTGGGGCATGTCGACCGATTTGTCGTCTTCTTTCATTCTTTTTTCTTTCTTTTTTGGTTATTTTCCCCTTTGGTCATGGACAGAAATGGGAATTACATTTGGTAAGTATGTCTCGTGGGAAAAATCTTTCTGTGAAGTTCTTTAATCAATAGACAGTTTACTGAAGAGAACATGCGATGCATTTGTACGAAGGAAGCATGTCTTTTCCTGTAAAACCTTCTTTGGTCGTCAATGGATAGTTCTCCAACCACAACATGTGGCTCTGTTCTTCAAAGGAGCAGTGTTAGTTACCGCACAGAGTTATGAGGTACGTTAGATGACAACAACCAGGTAGTTGGAGGCTTTGCAATGAAAACGAGTGTTCCCTCCACCAAGCCATCCCACATTTCAACTGGTTGTTCACTACTTCTCTCAACCAGAAAGACCATTTTTCCTTTTTCTTATTCATGACAAGGAATCAAAAAGATCGTGTATACTCACCGTCTCTTTTGTCTTTAAATCATTGTTTTTTTTTTTTTTTCCTCGAAGGTCATGACTGTTAAAAATTATTTGCACTCAAGGACCAAAAGAACACTTTCCATCCTTGAAATGTTAAAAATTATTTGCACTCAAGGACCAAAAGAACACTTTCCATCCTTGAAATGGTGAAATCGAGTATTATCCCTCGCAAATTAATCTTTGATATAATTTAATTGCTATGTGTAGGGTGTCAAATCGTGTTAACGGATCGTATTTGTATCGTGTCAAAACATATATATTATACTATATAGGTCAACCCTAACCCAATCTATTAAACTTATCATGTCAAAATCTTAAATCCTAACACAACTCATTAACATAACGTGTCGTGTGGTGTCAACCAGTTTTGACTTATTAGTAAATATTAAAAAATAAGTTAACATAACATAATACGACCAATTTCAAACTGTTTATTTAAATGGGTTGAATAGGTCCGAAATTAATTTGTTTGATCTAATTAAATTTAGCATAATTTTATATAAATGTTAAAATCACAATATCTATAAAAATTATAAAACTAACTACAAGTCTAAAATTATAATATAAACAATAAAAATATCGAAATTAAAATTCTAGCAATTTTACGTTTAGATATAATTATAACTTTAACTTTCTTAACGTATCATAACGAGTTAAAACGGGTTGACCCGTTATCAACCTATTAAACAATTGTGTCTTAACGGGTCAATCCGTTTTGATCCGAACCCATTAAGACTAAACTCTAACCCGTTATTATCATATCATATTCGTGTTGAGTTAATGCATCATATAACATGTCACTCCTAATTGTGTGGGCAGTCCATGCAGACACAAATAGTGATTGAAACTCGAATGGCTGTACGGCTGGAATTTATCTCCACCCTCCAGCCACAAAAGCATGCATGCAGCTTGTTCTTAACTTAGATCCAGATCCTCAACTTTTCTTCATCTTTCCATCTCCTAGCAGCACAACATATGTTTGGTAATAGAATGTGTGCTCCCATGTTCAATAATTTCTGAGCCACCTTTTCTGGCCATTCAACATTCTTGTGAATTCTGCAAGCAGACAACAATATTGACCATATGATTCGTGGCCGTGCCATGACCTCATATCATGTTAGCTCCATAATTTCAGAAGTCCACCTAGCTATATATCCTAATATTCTCACAATTGGCATACATATCCACAAGGGAGCTAGCTAGAAACGCGTTATCATCGAATCCACCCCTTATTATATATCCATGTAGGTGTTTTCCCCGAATGTAGCGTGACAAGTGAGCACAAGCCCGCATGATACTTGAAAGGGAAACGACATGGCTCGGCTTAGTTTTAGCCTTCATCACCTACCGAAAGAATCTCAAGCCTTCATAAAAAGACCATTTTGCACGCACCCTGCAATTATACAGTTCCGTGAGATGCCATCGTGCCAAGGTAAGAGACTGAAAACCCGATATGAATCTTCAATCTTCCACTCAGGTGTACACTTCGCAGACATGTCAATTAAGCTACTTGCAATGAACAAATCCACATCAAACCCATGTCTTTCGGCATTACCCACGGATTTCCTTTCCCTTGATGACATCCACATATCCTGCAAAGATGGGAAGGATACTTCACAAAGTGAAGGAATCATGCTTCAATTTGGCGTACCCAATTTCCCTGACCATTCTTAAAGCTTTCTTCATCATTCCATTTCGTGCATTTCCTGCAATCAGTACTCCAAGAAACAAGATCCCTTCTTGACATCATAACAAAGATCATTCCCACATTACTTTGATTCAAGTCGACATTATAATTAATACGAATGGACCCCTTTTCAGCTTGTTCACCAATTCACTCGAGAGCATCCTTATTGGCTTGGCCAAATGAAAATGTTGGCTAAAATTTAAATTAAAATTTAAATTATTTGTATAAAAAATACAACATTAGATTAGGCAAATCTAAAATATTTTATATTTATGCTACAGTTATTGGTTAAAGATGAAAGACCACTTTCATTCACCAAAAATTAAAATATTACTTTCTTATTTCTACACTTTCATTTCAAAGTATTAAATGACCTTTGAAAAAATATTTTTTAATATTAATTTAATTGTAATATAATTATTAATTATATTAAATTGGTAGAATTATAAATTGTGATAAAAATAATTTTTTTAAAAGATATTAATTTAATAATATTTTATTATTATATAAATAATGAATGACTAATCTAATGTGGAGATTAAATTTAGATAAAATAAACAAATGCAAAGAAGTGTTGATATTAGTCAAAGAATTTTGTTACGTACAAGTAAAATCGCGTACTAATCTACGTACCAATACTAATTATTTCATATTCAAAATTTAAATTGGTACTGTTTTTAATAAAATATTTTTTTAACCAATCATATTAAATTAGTGCATATATTAATACGCAATTATTTGTAATTAAATTTTAAAAATAAATTTAACCAAGCCAAATGATACTCTTACTTATTGTTATTCAAAGTCCCATCACCAACCATTTTTTTCCTTGCTTTCCCGTCAAAGTGCAGCATCCCTCCGTCGTCTTCAAATTCCATCAATCACTTTCGCGTAGCGTCTCGCCCAAACTCAAGTCCATCAGAAATATGCAAAATGTCAACACAGAAGGCAGCACGTGGCAGTCTCGGTGCTGGCCGGCAGCCCTCATTCCAACGAAAGAAGTCAGGTGGAAAGGGCCATGGAAAGTATAGCATTTGATGAGGGATTTCCAAGCAAAAGTTGATACGGTGATACCAAAGCCGAACATAGTTTCAAATTTTACCATCCATCTTCGCTCAAAATATTATTCTCTTTTCAAATTTGCATAGTCATCATGAGCAAACTCACACACTCATTTTTTAAAAAGTTTGTAAATATAAAAAATATATATAAATTAATTTTTTAATAATAAATTTTACTTTATTATAAAAAAATACTCAACATTTACAAAACTCATAATGTATCTAATGTTACTAAAAAAAATCAATCATAAAAGGAACTACACCTTTCAAATGTAACTATCATCTCCATAAATTTCTCTCTATTTGGGATCTATACATCCTCAATTTCTCTCCATTAACTTCTATGTATAGGTTCTACATCTTCTTAGTGCCATTCAGTGCAGTTATTCTCATACATTCCCCACGTGTAGGATATACACATTCTCAGCATCTTTTGGTGTAGTTCTCCTCCCCCATCATATATTATATCATGCGTTTAATCCCATAAAAATATAGTACATGTTTTGCATGTAAATATAATCCTAACATAAATCACATTAATTTTTTGTTTAAAAAAAAAAAAATCTCTTCTGTGAATATGCCACCAATATACATAAAAGTCCATGCTATGAAAATTACTTTCTTAAAAGCTCAAGTCACACATTTCATCAAATGCTAATTTGCCATGAGATAATCTAATATTTATTTATTTTATCGGTGAACGATTTTTATTGAAAAAGGTAAGAGATATTCTAATATTTATTATGCAATGCAAATACCTTTTCTGAGCAATAACATTTTATAACATATTTAATAAACGTATGATCCCTAAGTACTTCAAGAAAAATCTCTCAATTATACCATATTTATTTCTTAACAGCTCAAACCAGTAGCCCACATATTCCTTATTCTAGAATTTCCATAACACCGATCTTAAATTTCATCAAGACAGATTTCTCAAACACTCAATGACCAATTTCTTATTTCATAAACTTCAGCCAACTAGAGATTTAAACATCCAGCATCCATCAGAAACCCACTTCACTTATAAAAATCTAAACACCCAAAGCTCCGACCATTGACTTGTTCTTCCTACCAAATTTCGACAGAAACACCTCTTCGTTTCATACAATCAAACATATGCTCTTCCAAAAATTTATTAGCTAAAAATCACCCACATAACCTGCTAACAAATTGTCTAAAGACAAAACATCTTTCAAGCTCATCTCAACTACAAATGGCAATAACACAACTCAAAAATATAAGAGTAACCAAGAAAATGAATGGATTTATCAAATCCCAATAAATTCAAAACTGTGTTGGGTGCGTCGGAGAGCTTCTGAGTTTGAAGTATTTATTGGGATAACACCATAACTTAAGTGAGAAAACCAGATGGCCAAATTTTATTATTATTATTATTTTTCATCGGTGTCCGGGCCAGCTTGCACGGACCTTGACTAATACCAGGAAACCTGAAATTAAAGGCCAAGTAAACTTCCAATGGCCCTGAAAGGACTTGAACTGGTGACCATTAAAGAGCAAATCCAAAGCCTGACCAATTGAGCTACCCTTCAAGGTTACCAGATAGCCGAAAATTTATTAAAGAGATCCATTACGAACAGCAACAATGTACATATTCCGAAAGGTTTGTGACGCTCAAATATTCTGACGTTATTCAGCATCATGTGGTATAACATTTTTAAGAGATTTATGAGAGAGAGAGAGAGAGAGAGGCGTAGACGTTGGAGATGAGAACGACATTGGGTGAAGAGGTAACAGAAGAGAAACAGAAAAGTGAGGAAGATGCAAGGGCTTTTCATTCAAATGGATGAAAAATAAAACCTAGGTGAAACTCACGTGCACAAGCCACTTGCCCTTTTTTTTTTTTTTAGAAGTAGACTACATTGGCTTAAGAAGCATTAGGCTTGGGGCGTGGGCATTACAGAGGGTGCGGATGGTGTTGAGAAGCAGGAGTGAGCCAGTTAAGAGGTTAATGTTTGAGCATACCGAGAGGAAGGTTGACAAGTGAAAGGAATATGGACCTTTGGTTTTGAGGATATAGGTGAGGAGTTGTTCGGCCTGGGACTTGGTTTTGATGGTGGTGGGGTATTTGCAGAGGGTTCTGAGCAGGGTTTAGGTGGAAGTCATTGAATGAGAGGGCCTTGGAGATGGGTTTTTGTCAAAGACATCATGCCAGTGGTGGTGGCGATGCGGAAGGAGTTGGTGGTAGAGGTCCATGAGTATCATATTCTAGTCCAACTGAAAATCAATTGGGCGTGAACTCTTAAAGATGTAGCTCTTCCTTCCGGGAAAAAGCTAGGAATGATGTAGTGAAGGCTATAGAGCGCACCTGGTTATGCAGCAATTGTTGTGGCGCAATGATACTTGCACCAAGGTGTTAATGAGCCATTTCTGAGAACTGAACCCAATTGTTCCTATCATCACCAGTTGATATCCCTATTTTGAACCATCCTATAACTTACGACCTTTCTGGTACCACACCTCTTTCCTTCCAAGGAATGAACAAGAACAAGGTCTCTGTCACAAAGACCTGCTGATTCATCCACAAGCTTCTTTCTATTGCAGAGAGAAGAAACGATGTGTCCTCCAATTGAATTTAAAAGAAGCTGAGAGATCAGATAAAGCCATACTAACCAGATCAATACTAAAAATGTCCAAGCCTCAAAATAAGGACTGATGTTTAAAAGCCCAAATAAACAAGTTTGATGAGAGTACTCCATTCTTTGGTCGCACAAACAATAATTGTTCTTCCAAGCAAGAAACACAAATAGATATCATAAATGTGGGAATAAATATGGGAACTCTCGGCCTGCACAGATCGAGAGTTTGACATCTTCCAGATTTGGTCCACATGAAAATTCTCAATCGTCTTCTCTTTCAGGTGGGAGACCACAAGGCAAAAGCATTTTCTGCACAGAAAAAATTGGGATTAAGTGATTTATCAGGAATCATTAATCCATTACCAATATTATTACATAAGATATGGTGGGTGGCTATGGTTCAGACATAAGGCTTTGGATTGAGATTTATATGTGGAGATCATGTGAGAAGCTAATGGAAACCACATCGTCTGAATATATTGTTCAGAATTAGCATTGTAAACTTGAAGTCCCCCACCCCCCCCCAAAAAAAAAAAAAAATCTCATTTTTATTGCTGAAGGCATGGCCCACAGAGCTTCCCTTTCTCAGCCTCCTCGGAACCAGAAACCCTTCTTTCATACAATTTGAAGTTTTCCCCTAGCTCCAGTCATCTTTTTAACCAATCAAACCAATCCCTAAGCCTCAAATTTAGCCATCACAGGAAGTTACTGCAACCGGATTCCTTTTGAGTTCAAGCTCATTTGCAAATGAAACAAAACGTGGTTGCACAATCAAGTGAAGAAGCAAAGCAATAGCTCATACAGCTGGCAAGTTGACTTGGTCACAACACATTCTCCAGAACATTGGTTTCATAACATCTACTTTTATTCCAATTGCCTGTGATAATCATGCTGTTTTGCACATTGCTCCCAACCTTGTGTTCCAGGAGAGAATCAAGCACATTGAAGGAGACTGTCATTTCATTTGGGACAAAATACTAAGTGAAGATATATCTATACTGTTTGTGTGAAGATCAGCCTGCTGGCCTGTTCACAAAATCTTTACGAACCAATTAGTTCATTTCTTCCAAGTTGGGCCTATTTGACATATATGCTCCAGTTTAGAGAAGAGGAGAGGGGGGAGGGGGGGGGGGGGGGGGGGGGGGGGGGGGTGTTGTGTTACAATAATAGAATGTTCTATTATGTATTTCTTCTAGGAGGTTGTTTCTAGAAGTATGAGGTGAGGTCATTATCAGTTATCGTTTCCTTTGTCTATTAGCTCCAGACTTCTGTAACTAGAGACGTATGGAATGAGGGCAATAGATTCTTGCTGCCATTCTTATACCATTTTCTTCCCAACAGTATAAAAAACACAAATGGTAACACCCAAGAAGATACCCTCCAACCAAAAGCTTGAAGAAACAGAAAATTGTGAGTAGAAATGCTTTTACAGGCAATATCAAGCATAGATAACACAGAAAAATGAGAGAGAGAAAACCTGCATGAAGTTGTAATGCTCTCTTCCAATTGATTCATTTTCTGCAATAGCAAAGTACGCTAGTATGGGGTTGTGGCCCACGTATGATGCATAGCTATCCCGTTGAATGTTCACGGCCCATTCACTACACATCGTGTATATTTACATATTTACGAATTAATAACAAAAAATTAGCAAGTAAATACTATCACTGGAAAAAAAATAATGGTTTTCAGAGAATACGCAGCCTCACAATCTATTCATATCTGCATGCCCAGTACCGACATATTTAGCTTGGAGATGTTCAAGCTGGGAATTGATATTAAACCTATCACTGGCCTGCACAATTACAAGTACCAAGCTTATCAGTTTTATTAAGTCATTAAATAAAGATAAAAGTCAAGTTACATTGAACACCATATATTATCAAAGAATGACACTTCCTACAAGCTGAGAGAGAGAAAAAGGGGGGTATATTATTTTTGTTACTTTATAGTTTATCCCCCAATTTAAAAAACACTAGAATTTATGGAGAAATATATATATATATATATATATAAAATAAATTTTGGTGGATTTCAAGAAGATGTAGGTTCAAAACAAATAAAGGGAATGCGGTTGAGCCATTTTCAGTCGCCGAAACAAAAGGATGAGAAAGATAATAAAGAAGAAAAGAAGATTTCGAATCGTTATTGCATGCTCCTCTAATCTTTATTGTATGTTCCCTAAGATTTTTCTCAGAAGCACTGCCAGAATATTAGGGTTTTGAGGCGCAAAGAGGGAATGAGTAGAAGGGATAGGAAATTAAGGATTTGGAGTTCAGGGTTTTGACTGTACCGTTGTGAGTTCGGAGGGGTTCAGGAAGTTGGAAAGTTACTAGAGAGGGAGAGAGATACCTGCATATTGACGTCTGGAGGAAACCAACGGAACTGCAACGACGAGAACGAGCGAAGTTATTCAACCAGGAGCTAGAGATATTTTTGTCCGCCCTTTGATAACGGATGGCAGATGCGTTGCAATTTTCTCTTTGCCAAAACGCACCATCTCCTTGAGCTCGAATAAAAATAGAAAAAAGAAAAAAGAAAAAAGAACTCGAGAAATAAAAAAAATAAAAACAAAAGATAAATTTTACTCATCATTTCTACCGAACACACATAGTTTTTTTTTTTTACCTTTTTATTTTTTTTCGTTAATATATGATATATAGATGATAAGTAAAAAATTTCAATTAATTTAAAATAAATAAAAAAATTAAAACAGATATAGTGTGCGATATAAACAAGATAGTAAAACTCAAAACAAAAACAGATTATTTTAATTTTATTCTAAGTAATCTTCTAAGAAGAAAATGCTTGACAAGTGAATCTTATTAAAAAAAAAATTATATAAAAATTAATGTGATATGATATGATAAAGTAGACTATATGGTATTTTTTTTTTAATCACAAAATAGATTCGATATATGTCATGAAACTTTACTTTTGTAAAAAAAATGTAGACCTAATAGATTTTAAAAGCCTTTATATATATTACACTTGTCAAAAATTAACCAACAGATGGGGGGTTTTCACTTTGAACAGTGCTAGAGGCACCGCTGGTGGCTCCCAATGGGAGTCACAGTTAGGTAAAAACATTTTTTTTTTTCAAATCATTTTTTAATATTTTTAAATATTTTAAAAAAATATAAAAAATTTATAATAATATTAAACAATTTTTTCTTAATCATTAAGAAAAAAAAAAAAAAAAAAAAAAAAAAAAGGCCTACAATGGCTACTAGCGGGAGCCACCAGCAGTGGCCTTGGTGTTTTCCTTTCACTTTATTTGGAAGCCAACGGTAGAATCAGTTTTGTGGAAGAGGGAATATCCAATACAGACTTAAGAAAAAAACTGTAACATTATCAAAAGGCATTGTTAAGTTCTGAAACATTCCAACATCGCACGTTCTAACATGAAATCACAAGTATGATTCTGGATACTCACGTCCAAAAAATGGGTCACCCAGAGAGTTGAGTCCGGTTCTCTATCATTAAGAAAAAATAATTTGTTATATAAATAATTTGTATTATATATATTATATGCTAAATTTCTAATTAATATAACATAAAATCTTATAAATAACGTAAAATTAATATAACATAAAACCTTTTAATTTTAATTTTATGTTACCATCATATTATCACTAACATATATAATAATATTATTATAAATAACATACATATACTATAATAGTTTTATTATAATTCTTATTTTTGTTCCATATCATTTTTATTTGTAGACAATTATTTTTTTTAATTTATCAATTTATTGTTCCAAGCTCAACTTCCTAAGTACCCGACCTTGTTAGTTCATTAGAAAAACCAGTAAAACCGAACCAAATCAGATCCGGTTTTGGGGGTGAATCGGTGAAGTATTGACTCTTCAATTATCAAAACTTATATATATATCAATTCAATTCTAAAATATGCTTAAGACTAAACCAAACCGAACCATTTATATCCCTAATTATTAGATACTCTCGGATTACTGACACATAATACTTCGACCCTTTATAATATATCATCTCAATTAAAATTAATACTTGCATACATAATTTTAAATAAATTCTACAGGACTTCGAGTTTCATACTTTGCTTATTCTCAACACTTGAAATTCAGTATCCTACCATACATGTATGTGTTTGCGTGTGTATTCAAATAGTGGAATGAGGTCGACAGCTCAACTCTTACCATCAACAAGAAAATACACATACTGACTTCAACGGATGGAATGCCAACCCAAACCACACAGCATTGAATGGTAATCACCAACTCATTCAAATCTCCTAGTGAATATAAAAAATAAAAAAACAACCAGAGAGAAGGGTGGGGATGGAAATAGAAATCAGAAACATAATTTTGCAATATTAATAAAATATTCTTTTCCGTATTTAAGTAGTACACTATCATCAACACTAACAGTAAGTTGGTTACATAAACAATCATGCTCGTATTATACAAGGGTTTTTTTTTTTTGGCTTTCTTTTGCATTACATAGGGAAGAAAAATGAATATTTTCAAAGAATAAATATTTCCAGAAGCTATTTTACAGAGACCAAACAACTCGTTTCGGGCCTTCGCCCCAAAAACGTTCACTCTAAAACGATGAAATTCAGGAAGCAGTGAAATGAACGACATTTACCGAAGAACAAATCACTCTTTCGCGGCCATCTGATGTTATGACAAAAAAAAAGTGTAGATCATTAGGATTGTCGCTCTTTCTCAGGGACTTCTAGTTGGGGAGGCAAGAGGTTCAGAAAGCTCCCATGAACAGGTTGACTGCCAGCCTTGGCCGACTCATCATCTGTATAATAGATGAACCGATTTTCCAAGGAAAAACAGAACTACATCAGCTTTACTTACTCCAAGCACTAATCTGAAAACTTGAAATAAGCTGCACGCTGATACCATCCAATCCAAAATACTGGACTCTCACAAATAAAAACTAACTTGAACTGCCCGTTCAAATTTGGATATTGTAGATAAGGAAAGGCAAGGGATATTGTGATTCTGCTTAAAAGTTAGGCAACTTCACCGAGATGTATACTTATCAAAAAAACTTCACCGAGATGTTCCTCAAAAACTCATAGTCTTCTCATTGCCGTACACAAAAATATGAATAAAAAAGTCTTTGAAATTAAAGAAACATGGGGCCTGGTACCCTTTTCAGTTGAAGTAATATATATGGTTCTACATCTAAAAGTTCTATGATTTGTGAGTATCACGAAAGAAATACTCATACTAAATCCTAAACTTAATGGGATAATAATAAATAGAAGAAAAAAAAAAAGAAAAAAAACCTCAAGATAAGAGGTGCTGAAAAATTCTTACCAAAAAGGGACTTGATGGAGGGCCTCTTAGTTTTAGTGCTCTTCTTCTTTAATTCAGCTGTACATATGAATCCCAAAAAAATATCATTTCCAGATCATTTATCTCAGTAGATGAAGTTATGTTTCTTATTTAAAAAAAGAACAATAAAAAAGTGTGTACATATAGAGTAGATATAACCTGAACAATAATTGCAAGCTATGCCTTTTTTTTTTTTTGATATGTTAATTGCAAGCTATGCTTTATTGGTTATAATGGGCACATCATTGTATAAATTTCTAAAACTTCAATTTACTACAACTTAAGACATGCCAGGCCATTGGCGGAACCAACAATTTTTCTTTGGGGGGCCAACTTTTCTATTGTATGACATGTTTATGTAAGATAAAAAAATATTACAAAACCATAAAACGTATATAAAATTAAATCTCGATACTTTGCCAAATAAGTAGAAATAAAATTTTAAAAACACAATTTAATGTCTGTTTCAGATTTTTTACAACAATATTTTATAGAATAATACTCATTCATTATTATTTTTGTAAATATGAAACATGTAGAAATTTTTTTCTTCATAGAAACAATCAAGTGATCTTTTAGAATGTCATCTTTCATTCTAATATCTAAGCTAGTTTATCAAATTTCATATAAAATCTATCTATTTTGGTGTCACATTAAGCATAGAATACTACAATTGAGACCTCAAATAAAATTTTCCTTGCTCAATGAAGTTTAGAAGATAAATCATCTCCACTATTTTTCATATAAATCAGCAATCTTCAATGGTTTTTATGGTATTTTCACTTTGGATTCTATATTAAGAAACTTAAAATTGTATAATAAAAAAACTTTGGGGTCAATGTTAATAGTTTCTTATTTCTCCTAATCTTAGTTTTAAGTTAATTTTAGTGTGGTCACATCCTTGAAAATAGTTAATATATAGAAATTATACAAAATCTAGGGGTTATAGGAAAAAAATTAGAGAGACATTTATATGAATATTGAAATTTTACAAAATTTTAGAAAGCATATGGGAATAAGGAAATTATAAATTTTTTTGGGGGGGCCAATTTATATATACATGGAATTATGAATAAAATTTAGGGGCTATTTTGAGTTTAGAAAAAATTTTGTAGATCTGCCCACTGTGCCAGGCGTGGTAAGTACATAAATAATAACTCCAGTTAGGCCATAGTCCACGACAGATATGGCCACCAATTGAGAAATGGTCTTGCAAAAAGGGTTGAAAAAAGTAGACCATTGCTTGAATAAAGATAACAATGGATAGAAGAGGCAGGTTAAGAACTTTCATAATCAGCTCTCCCTTTCCCCACATTTAGTCAGAAAACTCTGTACAATTTAATAACCTCAATATAGCCATATAACCCAATCCTAACTACATTGGGTCAGTCGCATAAATTCCAACCCTGAAATGAGTTATGACATGTTAATGACCCACAGCACATAAAAATCTTGGTCAGATCCCCAAAACTTGGAAAGCAATTTTTTTATAGGGTACCTAGTACACATTAAAAAGTATAGAAACAACAAAAAGGGCTAAACCTAGAAACAAGAAAGAAAGCCTTAAGAACTCTTGAAACTGTTGAAACAATCAACAAAAAAGGAAGCTAAACCAAAAGGACAAACAGATGTATGCATCCAGTATCATTGTACTTGATGGAAACAATGTCCATGACTTTCTTTGCTTAGCTAGAATGTAATTAGGTGTTCTTTTGTATACTTCCTGTATACATGGGCTATGCCTATTTCATTCACGTGAATAAAATCTTCTTATTACTTATCAAAAAGATGTATGCATCCAGTAAAAGAGCAAGTACATACCAATCCCAGGTAATTGATCATCATTTACAATATCAAAGTTCTTGTATGTATACCCAACGAAGTTGATATCCTTAGATGACAGCATCTGCAGCAGTGGAGAAAACAGCAATAAGAAATTTGGAAACAAATACACCCTCTTTCAGTAAAGAATTTAAACTGTGATTAAAAGATCACATGGTACATAGCAAATACGTAGTGCTAACATAGTATCGATTAAAGACACCTCAAGAAGAATCAACCAACTAAACAAAAAGGGAAGCTCTCGTCATATTTAGGAATAATTGAATACTAAACAATTGCAGTTTTCAGACCAAAAGGAGGAGAACACCAAATGATTTATGACCATGCCAAACAACAGAGTCACACCAAATACAGTACATTAAGAAAAGATTGAAATAACAGTAGTGAATAGAACAGTGGTTCCATAAACAATGGAGTGATATCAGCTGCTCAAACTGTGGCAAATGGCACTTTATTGCCAAACAATGGTCAACATTATGAGATACAAGCCAAATTGAGGAGAAATCGGACCCTGACTAGCCATGAAGACACTTTTATCATAACAAACCAAAGAAAACCCAAGCCACATCTTGAGTTCTGCTCCAAAATGACTAGCTGGTAACAATTGAAGCCCCTTGGAATCATTATATAAGGCAAGAACGTCTCTCCTCCAAGTAATGTGAGATCTCATTCACTACCCTCCTAGACTTCATCCAGGGTATTACAACTATAACACCTCCTTAGTCTCACTTCAATTTAAATTGTATGTACTAACCTTTCTCCATGGACCAGCTTTAGACGAAGTTTGGATTTGCTTGTCAGCCTATAGCATTATCAATAAATCATGAGAAAGAACATAAAGGTTAGCAACAAAATGCCTCAAATATACACAGATCAGTGTATTTTCACACACTTCAGAAATGAATAAAAACAACAAATTCACCTCTTCAAACTTCTCAAAGTTTTGAGTATCTAATTCATCATTGACCTCAGGAATAAATGCAGCTTTCATTCCATACAATTTGTCCCAGTCAATGCCTTTGAACCATGGATGAGCCTAAAAATAACCAGCCAACAAGAAAATTCATTAATTAGAATTACAATGTTTAAAAGCAAACCAATAGATCAGAAGACACCACAAGACACCTTTATTTCATCGGCGCCTTTTGTTCCAAGCCTATGGTCAACATTACATAACATTTTACTAATAAGATCCTTTGCTTCTGGGGATAGTTTTGCTTCTTCGGGAAATTTCAAATGAGTTCTCCAATTAACTATCTGCATAATTTAGATGAGCCATGTTCATCATGAATAACAGAGACAAGAAATGCAAGGTAAGGAACTAAAAGCAATCACATACAACCCCCCCCCCCCCCCCCCCAAAACAAAAAAAAAAAAAACCAAAAAACAACCACCACCCAAAAAAAAAAAAAGGAAAGAAGAAAGGAAAGAAACTTGCGGGAAAACTCCATAACAGTCAGAACTCATCATAGCGATGAGGTAACAAGAGGCAGAGAGGAAAATGCATCCTAGCCCCCATGAGTAAGCAAGTTTAGATTAACCAAAAGAGGCACAAACTTGAGATACAAAAGAGAGATCTAAACTACGTTGGTTAATATTTTTAAGCCAGAGCGAATGGCTAGATGTATGTCTTGATTGGAAAACAAACATTTCAAAACAGAGAGCATATTGTACTCGGGCTTCGCCTAGTCTTCTATTCATATTAATAAAATTCTTATAGAAAAAAAGCACAGAACAGATTACTGTAAAAGTGCTAAACAAGAACAGTTCATAATTGGATCCATTCCATTCACATAATTTAAAATTAAACTGAGAAAATGCCAATGTGTTGATTTATAAACATGAACCAAGAAATTTATTTCCAGACCTTTCTAAACAGTATGGAAAATTAATAAGCAGGGTAAAATAATCCCTTCCAACTAACTTTTATTCATTATGGTGCCTCCTTCATACAGACTGCCAAATTTTAAAAAATAAAAAATTAATTTTATAAGGGTGCCACTGCATTACATGATATGTTTGCATCAGAGTTGCAGAATATACAAAAAGAAAATGGTAAAGAGTTATGATCATGCCAGGGAACCCTAACACACTTACGTGAAGAGGATCATAAGCACAATCTCAAGTATATTCTAATGATACAAATTTTGCTGAGTTCAATTGGTTTCCAGCATAAACCCTTTAGGAACACTGAGCTCTAGATCCTTAAATATAAGAAAAGATCCCATTATACTATATTATCTAGAAAGATTAATTTTTTTTTATATATAAGTATATTATCTAGAAAGATTAATGAGCAAGAAACCTCCAAAAACTATTTTAAAATGTTAATTAACCATAGAGATTCATATTTAAAGAAAAGCATCAACAACCATACCACACACAAATCAAGGAAGTATTTTCAGTCTCTCCAGTGCCTTGTTTTCCATTTTTCTATCTCACAACTTTCAATTAAAGCTAACACCCATATTTCAATCTCTAGCAAACTTCAGCATGCTTCTGTGATTGAAGAACGTGCATCCTATTATAGTTGTTGGAACTTGGTACTGTGGTCCAACTCCAAGAGAGAAGACACAGGAGTATTAAGAAAAAAGGAAAAGGAAATAAAGATAAGCATGCCCTGATTGACATATGTTATAAGAAATCATATCAAGAAAAGTAAAAAGCCAGTATTCTTGAAGTTACCTTCCTACAGGTTGACATAGGTTCATCCGAGTAAAAGGGTGGATATCCTACAAGCATTTCATACATGATGGCGCCAAGAGACCACCTGGATAAGTAAAAACAGGATCTCACTAGCTTATATCATATAAAATACAGATTCGAAAAAAAACATTGCAATACCAACCAATCACATTCCATTCCATATCCTTTCTTCAGCAAAACTTCTGGGGCAATGTAATCAGGCGTTCCAACAGTAGAATAAGCCTATGAAATTAAAACTGGTGAAACGTTTTGAAATTTTAACAACATAACCCTGCATGCTACCATAAGATACTGGAAAAAAAAAACATGCAAAAACAAATTTCACTGGGAAAAGGTTGAATTTGGAAACTCTTTGTAGATAGGATTTTTCAACTTTTTTGGGTAGATAGATGGGATTTACAACTATGGCATAGCAAAAACATGAAAATGAACCCTCTAAACTATGAGGAAGAGTCATCTTGAAGACATGTGATCTCATGAAACTTACAAGCATCCTCCTGTTCCTCTGCCAATGCTGAAGTTGCTCCTGTTGTGTGCGTTTTGGTGCCACGGGGCGCCCATCACTTTGAAGAGCCCCACTAAGGTTGTTCCCAGCAGAAAAATCCTTCTCTTGAAGATTAGTGCAGTCTAGTGGCTTACATAATCCAAAATCTGATAATTTCATGTGACCATTTCTATCAAGAAGCAGGTTATCTGGCTTTATATCTCTGCGATACATAAACATGGAATTCATCATATGAAAGAACAAGACTTTAAAGGAAAAACATCTTGATAGCCTCCCATCATACAATATAGACAGATGTCAAAGTACCTATGAATGTAATTATGTTTATGTATGGACTCAATGGCTAGGACTGTTTCCGCAACATAAAACCTGGCCTCATCTTCTGTCAGTGTATCCTTGCGCATCAATAAAGTCATCATATCTCCACCGGGTAGATATTCCATAATGAGATATAAATACTCCTCATCTTGGAATGAACAATAGAGCTTGACAATGCAATTGCTATCAACCTCGGCAAGTAGATTCCTCTCAGCCTTCACATGTTCAACCTGAACAAATTCAACTGCAACTTAGCAAATTCAATTATGACAATACACTTAGAAAATTCTCTCGGGCCCAGTTATTAAATATATACTTGGCCTCTGCGAAGCATCTCTGATTTCTTAAGCTTCTTCATGGCATATACATGTCCGGTTGCCTTCTCCCTGCAGATTCTAACCTGCACCATAAAAGAAGATTATTAATGGAAAACCAATTGATCCAAGAACATTGAAAAGAAACAGAGATCATGGATGAACCTCACAGAACAGGTTAATTACATGCCCATAATAGGTCAAGAGTATCTGTAACTAAAAACACCAACTTCCAAAAAAATCAAGTACGTTATATCCAACAGCACATCCTTCTTATTCATTGCCTAAACAGAAGTGCTTCAGAAGAAATAAGCAACCCACATTGTGACCAAAACAAAATTTAGGTCCTAAAGTTTTTCTATTCAGAGTTATGTAAGCTTTGGGGGCAGAAAGTAGCCTATGCAGAAGATATTTTGATGGACATAAATCAAGTGACAAATTTATGCATAATAAAATTAAAGATGTGCCAGTTTCTGTAGTTATTGGATTCTTCTGTTCATAATTTTCAATTCAAGTGACAAATTTATGCATAATAAAATTAAAGATGTGCCAGTTGCTGTAGTTATTGGATTCTTCTGTTCATAATTTTCAATTCACTCTCCCCTAGTATACTTCTCCTCTCCTTTCTAAAACTTAACCAAGCCCCTTCAGGACACCTAAACCCACTAGTTACGAGTCATAACTCCAGCACCATAACATTATTAAACATAAAGAATCCCTACTTACAAGCCTTCTTCCAGAACATAACCCCACCGTGTGTGTGTGTGTGTGTGTGTGTGTGTGTGTGTGTGTGTGTGTGTGTGTGAGAGAGAGAGAGAGAGAGAGAGAGAGAGAGAGAGAGAGAGAGAGAGAGAGGGGGAGGGAGGGAGATGCATGAGATAATGTAAAACATTTAGGAAAACATAATAATGATAAAAAATACTAGCAACTGTCATTTGTACTAGCTGCAAAATTCTAATTAAATGCATTATACTAATTTTGTTTCTTGTTTTCTCTAAACTACTGGCAGGAACAGATTAATAAAATTGTGCTATAATTACACGCAGAAATCACATGCAAATAATTTTTTTGATCAGCACCGGGTGTCCAAAAACAACACCCCAACTAATTCCGAGGGTGCACAGGCCCTTGGCAAGGAATTTTCCAAGTGCACCTTGGGTAATTCAAGAGGAAAATCCCCCAATCCGATGGCCCCTAGAGATTGTTTGCACCCAAGGGGATTTGAACCTTAGACCTAGGGGGAGCATACCCCCAAACCCAAGGCCTTTACCACTTGAGCCAACCCTTAGGGGTTCAATCACATGCAAATAATTAGAACTAATATATAAATATGTCAAAGCAAAATGGTATACTTCTCCAAATGCACCCTTTCCTATCATCGTCAATGGCTCAAAATCATCAGCGCCCATCTTATGCCTTTGAAGGCGCATGTATTCTGTTTCCTTCTTCTCCAAATTCTTTAGCAAGTTGTTCTGCTCTTCCTCAGAGACCTCAGCATCAGCCAACTTCTTTTCAAGTATATTGCGTCTGAATCAAATATAAGTAGTTTAATATCATCACTCAGGGCTCTAAAAACTAGTTTGCTTCAAAACCTCTTTGATGGAATAAAATAATTAAGCATAAAATTAGGTACTTCTAAGAGACAATAAATGGCTGGGGAAAATGGTGCAATATTATTTCTGTTGAATAACAAAACCAGCATTAGTGGAAATAATTGATCATGGAGAATAAACAAAAAGCTGTATAAATTGCCCTACTCATCCCGATATAAATGTAGCGAGGGAGTTTAAACAATTTGGGTCTTTCTGGTGTTCATGCACTCAAATCAGCAAGGACTATACGCAAAGCCTTACTACTTATCAGTGATCTATGCAGGTAACCATAGAAACTAATGGGGAAGGTACTCATAGTAATAAACATCTTCAATCCACCAGAATGTAATATTAATCCTTTTTTCTAACAAGTGAGAAAAGGAAACTATCAGCCTGGCCAGTTTAAAGTGTAGACTCATAGTTTCCAACATGAACAGCGCATTATTAAAAAAGAAGCATTGAAAACATACCGCTCCTTCCTCTCCTGCAGGCTCTTCATTTGCTTCTTGTAGTGGTCTTCTATATATTGTTTTGCGGCTGCAACCTTCTGCTTAGTCACATTTGAAGGAGCGTCCTCACTCGTCGGCACTTTCAAGACCTCCTTCCCATTCCCTGTAGCTTCATTCTTCTTAGAAGCTTTTGACCTGTCTTTCGACCTAAATTTATTGAACCAGCCTCTCGCCTTTTCCATCTTTTACACTCAAGTTATTCCTCCCACTTAGTAAATCCACACTTTCAAGTGCAGATATTACCTCGTCTCACCAACAATTATGAAGTAAACATTTCATCCTATAAGGCGATGCAGCATCGATCACTAACTATCCGATGCATGTGCTCTGTAATTGACGAAGAAAGCAACAAACTTCACTTAAGGCATGAAACCCGAACTCGATTCCTGAACATTGAACAATACCATTTCCAAGTAATTGTAAGAAAAAAGGCGCCCCCAACTTGAAGATCTTAGTTTCTAGAACAGATATAGCGAATGCACCGTTTGCTTCCGAGAAACAAGAAGAAAAATATTCAAGGAAATTGTTGGCCTAGAGAAAAGTAAAATAAGATCATTAAAAGATGCATGCTCAAACACCAGTAATTTAGTCTAATTCATCATCCTAGATGGCTTATCAAGGTTTCGTTTCCCTTTAATTTTCCCACATTTTATCAGCGACCAAGCAGAGCTACAAAACTCAAATTAAATAACGAACAAACTCAATTCCAAACGAGAATCTCCGAAAACCCTAGATTGCAGATAATTTAAGCTTACATGAAACGGAATCAGACGGTTCCTAAGAGAGGGGGGGGGAAAGCGTACCATGGGAGCTGAAGGAGCTAGAACAGAGCAGCGGAGCGAAACGCTAGAGTAAGAGTGACGGGAACGGGAGAGTCCGCTAATTACGGTGACAAAGTAACTGTGAAGAGGAGTCTATGGGGTTGATGATGATCCCGGTTCCCTGCACAGCCTTTTTGTGCTCTTTTGCTTTATGAAAGACTTTTTTATTTACTTATTTATTTATTTAATGTGCTTCTTTACTGTTGGCAGTTTGGGTTCTCCTTTATTTTTCTTTAGTAATTATTGTTTTTTGATTTTTAGGACTCATTGATCCACGAGTAAAGGTAAATAATATTTAAGAGTATATTGACATGGCTAATAAAGTATGTATTTAGAAATGAAATCGAATACTTAGATCTTAGATCATGACATACAATCACGATTTGTAATTGACATCTTTTTACTACGATGCTCTATTCTATCGATACTGATTCGAAGATAAGCTTGCATACTTTTTTTTAAATTTAGATAAAAAAAAATTATGTGCAAAACTTAGATCATGATGAAAATGCCTAAATATCATTTTAGGGTTACATGATGCTCAAGCTTTTCTATTCTCTTAAAATAATTCTTCAATATAAAAAAGCATAAATTCAAAGAAAATTAATGATATACCCAATATTTAAGATCTGATCCCTCTAAGATTGTGTCTGGGAACATATATGTTTTCAAATGTTTTTAAATTATTTCACTATTATTTATAAATAGGTCACTATTATTTACAAATAATTTATTATTATTTACACTCTATTTACTATTATTTATAAATGTGTTAATATCGTGTTTCAAATGCCTTTGGATCAGGTTCTCGTAACTCGGGTCTTCGAGTTTGGACCTGCACACTTAGAGAAAACACATAGAGAATTGAGGATATGGGTACAAACAAGGGAGTCTCCGATGCTTAAGTTAATATCGCCTTAGTAGTTCATGCGAGAAAGTAAAGAGATCAGAGAGCATTCCTTGTACTTAGAAATCAACTTTTATATTAGGTTTATAGGGTGGGCCGTCCATACCCTATGTTACTGTGTAAAAGATATATTCTCTCCCAGCAGTCTCTCTAGTTTGATTTTTTTAAGGCGGCGTGACTTCTGAGAGTGGCATAATTAATGTGATATATTTTTCTATTCATTTTATTCTGCAAGTGTATGCCGTCAGGCTCCTCCTCCCTTGTCGTCAGAAGATCAAAAGCTCACTACATTTTTCGCCCACCTACCTGTACAGTGCCATTCAAGACTAGACGTTGTAGGGGAATATTGAGTAATGTGTCCCCTCCTTTCTTATATTTTGAGGCTTCCTGCGTGACTATGGCCAGGGCCAACCTCAACTTTTAGACCAAGGACACTTAATAGGTCGAGGGGCCATTCAATTGGGTCAAACCTCCCATATTTGAGCTCGTCTTATGGGTCTTCGACACAAAGAGAAAAATCTCTATACAATATGATTTGAAATGCTCTTAATGTCCAAACAAAGCCTAAAATAATTCTTTAATTTAGCTAAGAAAAAGTGAAATCAAAATGATAAATATCTTTCACCGCTAAATAGCTCGCTGGCCCTTTGAATTGCCCAAATATTAAAAACATGACCAATACTATAGAATAGAAGTTAGTGTGGGAAATATATAAATTAATGCCACATGACAGATGGCAGAACTACGAAAATAAATGTAGAGTCGAACACTTAGGAGGGAAGGAAGCAAATAACAAATGTCCCCTTTTTTTTATTTACGTCAATTTCCCTTTTCCCCTGTTTTCTTAAATGCCCTGTGGGAGAGAGCCAAATTCATCACGAGAACCGCCGCTACAACAACCTATAATGGCGGTTTTTATGACTGGCACTAGAGGTCAGATTTCAAAGTGGCGATAACAAAGTGACAACCGTATATATATATATGAAAGCATAATGCTACTATGCCACCCGGGCGGTACTACTAGGATAAAAATTTAATTTTTTATTTAATGAATAAGAAAGTAATTTTAAATGTATTGGTATATTTTTTATTTTTTAAAAATATTTGAATATATTAAAAAGATGTGAAAAAAAAATTGAAAAAAAAAAGTTGAACTAAGCAACACGCCTAACGGTAAGACCTGAGCGGCACTGTAGCCCGGTCCATATACGAAATTTAATGGTAGTCTAGAAGCATAAACCAGAGAAACTTTTTTTTTCTGCTTATGGCGACCAATGAAACTTAAGGGATGTTTGAGAAATCAGATGAGATAATAATTTTATAAAAAATAATAAAATTGTTTGTAAATAATAGTGAAAGATTCTGACTTATGATATTTTATTGGGTTTTGAAAAATGAGAGTAAAAAAATTGAATTAAAATATTATTAAATTATATATTTTTAATATTATTTATGTTTTGAGATTTGAAGATTTTCAATTGTAATAGTGATAATTAGATGAAAAATTTAAGGATTTGAAATTGAAAAATCTTTGCATTTAAGTAATGTTTAAGAAGAAAATTATGAAAAATTCTTATATAAGATGAAAGCTCTTTTCCCAAACAACCCTTTAATGGTTCATATATTTTATTTTATTTAAAGTTATTTTTTTATTTATTGGTTAAAGAAATGACTTTTAATGTATTGGTTTTTTTTTATTAATATTTAAACATGTTTAAAATTATTTAAAAGTAAAGGCCAAAGAAATAAAAGAAGAAGTGTAATTTGCATTAGGGGCACATCAAGTGGGCAAATTTGGATGGCATAGTGGCACTACTCTTTTAAGGGATCCATTTCTTTCTATCAAAGAACAATAAGATCTGATTTAGATATTGAGATGAGATGATAAATTTGTGAATAATCTTGAAATGGTTTGTAAATAGTAGTTAAATAATTAAAATTACGTGTTTTATAGAGTTTTAGAAAATGAGAGAGAAAACGTTGAATAAAAATATTATAAAATTAAAATATTGTTAGAAAATATATTTTTAATATTATTTTTATTCCAAGATTTGAAAAATTCGAATTATTTTTTGTATTTTTTTTAAAATTTATGAAAGTTGCAATAATTAGATAATTAAAAAGTTATAGATTTGAAATTAAAAAATATTTATATTTGTGATGTTTGGATATTGAGATAAGGTAAATAAGATGAAATTAGATGAGACCATCTTGCAATCCAAACGAGGCCCACGCATTGATGGGGCAAAATTAAGTGGTACAATATTATTTTCCTAAGTATTATAAGAATAACAGTCGGTTGTTAATTTATCTCCGCACGTCACTCCAACAAAAATATGTGAATATGAAAAGATACTAACAAAGTTTGGACATAAGACTTCAAGTACAAATGAGACAGATATGTAAAATAAGTTCCGAATAACTTCAAATCGAATGTGGTATAAAGAGAGAGTTTAAACCCCCCAATAGCCGGAAGACACGTTACCATTTTAAGAATATTACAATAAGTGGCGGATCTATATAGAGCTTGGGGGTTAGGCCCCACCCCCATTTTTTTTTCTTTTTTTTTTTTTTGAAAATTCAAAATAGGCCCCTAGAAAAAAATTATAATTACTATATGTTCTCTACAAACCCTTAAAATTTTAATATACGTAAAAATGTCCCTCCAATTTTTTTCTTATAGCCCTTGAATTTTGTATAATTTTTATATATTATCTAATTTTAAAGATGTGGTTATACAAAAATTAAATTAAAATTATGTTTAGGATAAATAATAAACTATTAGCATGGATTCCAAACTAAATTTAGGTTTCTTAATATGGAATCTAAAGTGAGAATATAAGAAAAAATATTTAAAATTGATAATTTATATAAAGAATAGTAGATAGGTCTTATCCTTTAAACTTAATTGAGTAAGAAAAAATTTATTTGAGGTATCAATTGTAACATTCTATATTTAATATGATACCAAAGTATTTAGATTTTATATGGAATTTGATAAATTAATTTAAATACTAGAATGAAAAGTGGCATTCTAAATGATCGTTTGATAACTTCTATGAAAAAAATAATTTCTAAATATTTTATTTCAAAAATAATAATGAATAAATATTATTCTATAAAATATTATCGTCAAAAATTTGAAAAGGACATTAAATTTTATTTTTTAAATTTTCCTTTTATGTATATATAACAAATTATCGAGATTCAATTTTATATATAATTATGCACGATGTTTTACATAAATATCTCGCGGTAGAAAAGTTAGCCCAAGGTTCCACCATTACAATAAAACTGGTCCAAGTTAGTGATTTTCCCATACAATCCCATCTCTCTCTCTCTCTCTCTCTCTCTCTCTCTCTCTCTCTCTTATCTATCTCTACTCAAGCTGCACCTCTCAAGGCAGGTTTGCGGCCTTAGATAAGATATAAAATTTTCATTTAATCTCATCTTATTCTCAAATATAATTTAAATACAAAATTTTAAACTAATTATTACAACCTTTTCAAACCAATCTTTATAACTTTTCAAACTTTCAAATAAAAAACAATTATAATTTTTTAAAATTTCTAAATAAAAATCATATTATAAAATTATATTCTTACAATATTTTAACTTTATAATATTTTTTATTCAACTTTTTCTCTCATTTTTCAAAATTTTAAAAATATTTAACTCAAACTATTTCACTATTATTCACAAATTATCTTACTAATATTTACAAAATTCTCATGATCTCATGTGACTCTCCAAACCACCCTTCTCCCTTCCCTCAATCCATCGCAGCCATAAACAAATAATTATGAAAGAGCTTTGCTATTTATAAGCTCCATACATCACACACCACACAATTTTTTTTATTTTTTTTATTTTTTTTAGTTTTATTCTTCTTAAAATAATTGAATTCTTTTACTTATAATCCATATACCACATATTTAGTAAGAGAAAAAAATTTAAAAAAATAACAAAAAAAGTGGTGTGTGGCATATGAGGCTTATGAATAGAATTTTTCATTATGAAAATGGGTCCTCCCCTACAAACCTTTGAAACCCACCAGTTCGCACAAAACCAAAACCAACTTCATCCATGGCTGCATTATCCATTTCTGGGCACCTCACTGTCATAAGTTTCTTCATTTTATTCTTTGAATCATTGGTTAAAGACCCAGATTCTTCTTTCTCATTCACACAGTTTGAGAGTGACTCTAAAATCGAGTCCTTATATTGATCAATGTAAGTCGTATATTTGTTAAGGAGAGAGATAGAGTGAGAGAGAGTGCACAAAAAGCTCAGAAAGGAGGGGAGGATTATTTGGGATAATCAGCTGAGTTCGATTATGCCCCGTTTGGTTATTGAGTTCAATTCAGTTCACTCTAATTTTAAATTGAGTCTAATATATAAATATCAAACTTTCAAATTATTAAATTCATCTCAACTTAAAACTTCCTTACATGTTAGACCTAAAACATTTTTCAATTCAACACATTTTTATAGGTGGGATCACACCATTTTTTAATTTTTCATAAATAGTAATAAACTCATCATAATATCTAAATATATTTAAACTTATTTTAGATGGATCTCACATAACTCTATCTACCAACTCAACTCAATACTATTAATAAAAAACTCAATTCAAATCAACATCCAAATGCATGTTGATATCAAGAAATTACAATATTCTTATCATTCATTTTTGTTTTCCTTATGATAGTTGACGTGTCTATCTCTTGTTTGCTTCTAATTTTGCTAGCTTAAAGCTCATAATTATATCAATGTCAATAATGACGTAATTCACTACAATAAAATATATCGCTACAATTAATGTTATTTGTAATTTTTTTTGATATTATTACAATTGATAAAAAAAAAAAGGATTATAATGTCAAACATGTAAGGAACTAAAAAATATTATAATTGAGATATTGCAGCATTTTTTAGCAGTATTTGCAAAGTTTTTGAGCATTACAAAAAGCTAAATTCTTTGTAGTGATTAAATTCATTTCCTTTGTTATTATTTGACTTTTCTTGGTTTAATTTTCATAGTTTGGTAGAATTCCACAAATGTAGCCATCTTAAAACAAGGGAACTCCACTAAGATTACTATCTACTGATCATCATCACATTGTCAATGTCAACGACTAGTGTGAGTTTATGCCGCCCATGACAAATAACATTATTTTCTTAAAAGAAAATATTAATCTGAATTATGACCTACACTTTTTCAGTTTATGGACAAATATTATATACACACATATTATCCCGCAATTAGATGCATGCATGCATGCATACATGATTATCACGAAATTATTGTGCAAAAAGATGCGATTTTGATTTAGCCAATATTTAAGCCACATGCATGCATTCCATTACCCTATAGAAAAATGAAAATAGATCTATTAGATGCATATATATATATATATATATATATAAATGATTTGTATAAGTTTCGAATTGGTAAATCTTATACAATTTTTTGTAAGAAGTAACCCATATTTTAACAAAATGTAAAAAAACTATTCTTTATTAGCCTATCCCTGGTCGGATGATTTAGGCAACCATTTCCTTCTTGATCAATTGATGCCATAAATACGCAAGCATCAATTAATTGTTTCACTTCACTCCAGCCCAATACAATTAAGAGGAGGTTTGGATAGTGAGTTGAGTTCAGATAAAATGAGATAAAAATTGAAAATATTAAATAAGATTTTATTAGAATATAATTTTTTATTTTGATATTTGAGAAAATTGAATTTTTTATTATATATTATTTAAAAATTTGATAAAATTATAATGATCATTATGTTGACTTTTGTGCTTCTTTTTATAGTCCCACACCTGTGGAAAATAAAGAAAAGCAAATCCTTGAAGGTTATAAATAAGAGGCTTAGCCTCTTAGTTTAATTGTACCAGTTGAAAGGTTATCTAGTAACTTTTAATTTTAGTTAAATTCTTCTATTAGCCTTTTGTAAAAGGGAAAGAGGTGTAAAGTTAAATTTTTACTAATGGGGTAGCTTTGTGGGTGTGTTTGGGGTGAGGAGAAAAATTGTGTGATTGTAACAATTTTTCACATAGTGAATTTTCTTCTTTGGCTCTGATGATTTTTTTTCTTGTTTTGGAGTTTCCACGAAAATTTTTTGTATTGTTATTATTTCTCTATTTTTCTTGTTATTCCTGCAAATGGTAGATCCTAAGGAGGTGAATTTGGGAGGTCCAAATTTTCAACAATTGGTATCAGAGCTACTAGGTTTTTTCTGTGGAGTGGAGCTTTGGTGTGGTAGTGTGGATACGTATAGTCTAAGGAGATTCTGTCTAGGAGATTGAAAATTTTAAATGTGTCTATTGTGACCCTCCAATCTTTCCTAAGAACTAACTTAGTGAGGTATTATTCATTTATACAGTAAAATTCATCAAAGCAATATCATGAAGCAGGTCTTCAAATCTTGTCAAATTTGAGGTGGAGAAATTTGATGGGAGAATCAATTTTGGCTTGTGGCAAGTATAAGTCAAGGATGTTTTGATTCAATCAGGATTACATAAAGCATTGAAGGGCAGACCAACACCTGAAGTCAGTACTAGTACTAGTGTGACTAGTGAAATAATCAGATCTAAAATAAGCGATGAAGATTGGAAGGATCTGGATTTGAGAACAACAAGTGCGATGCGTCTATGTCTGGTAAAAAATGTTCTTGCAAATGTGCATAAAATATCTACGGCAAAGAAACTCTAGGAGAAACTTAAAGAGTTGTATCAGACGAAGGGCGTCTCAAATCGTGTGTACCTGAAGGAGCAGTTTCATACACTGTGGATGAGTGAAGGTACAACTATTTCAGATCATTTAAGCGTTCTCAATGGCATTGTAGCTGCGCTAGAAGTTATTGGAGTTAAAATTGATGATGAGGATTAAGCCTTGAGACTCATCTGGTCTCTTCCACCTTCCTATGAGCACATGAAGGCTATTTTGATACATGAGAAGGAGAAAATAATTTTTTCAGAGATTACCAGTAAAATCTTTTCTAAAGAGAGAAGACTAAGTAATGGAAGTAATGTTCCACTTGAGAACATAGTAATAGTAGCAGCTGGAAATGAGAAAATGAAAAACTCCATGAAGAAGAGAGTAGTTTGCTGGGAGTGTGGACAATCTGGGCACGTTAAGAAAAATTGTCCAAAAGCTGGAGCAGGTTCGGCAAGTGGCTCCAAGTCAGTAAATGGAGATACTGGAAATGATGTTAATGTTGTGCCTCTCTTCATGGAAGATTTTGATCTTTAAAAAGAGACATGTATATCTTCATGGCATGCCACTAATTTTCAAAGTTCTCATGATGGAGGATGTGTTAATGTTAGGGGGTCCACAAGTTTGCACATAGGCATTGGTTTGACATTGATGCAGGGTGTGTGGTGGAAATTCATGTCGATGGCTGATGGACTTCCAGGAGAGCCAAACGTGAAAGTTAAATCATAATTTTCAGCAATGTTGTTTTCGACATGGGCCGAAATGAAATGCTTGAAATTGGTTTATTCTGAGTGGGTATGCTTTTATGGTGAAGCATGATAGCGGAAGTTATGAAGATCTTCATTGAGGTATAATTTGGCTGTGAGACCAGTCAAAGTCCTAAGGTGGAGATTGTTGACTTTTGTGCTTATTTTTACAGTCTCACACCGGTAGAAAATAAGGAGAAACAAATCCTTGAAGGTTATAAATAAGAGACTTAGCCTCTTAGTTTAAGTGCACCAGTTGAAAGCTTATCTAGTAATTTTAAACTTTAATTAAATTCTTCTATTAGCCTTTTGTAAAAGCGGAAGAGGTGTAAAGTTAAAGTTTTACTAGTGGGGTAGCTTTGTGGGTGTGTTTGGGGTGAGGAGAAAAATTGTGTGATTGTAACAATTTTTCACATAGTGAATTTTCTTCTCTGGGTCTGGTGGTTTTTCTCATGTTTTGGAATTTTCACGTAAATTTCTTGTGTTGTTATTATTTCTCTATTTTTTTTGTTATTCCTGCAAATAGTAGATCCTAAGGGGTGAATTTGAGAGGTTCAAATTTTCAACACATTAAATAAGACATGATAAGATGGGTTGAGAGTGTTTTTAAATCTAAACATGACCTAAGTTCACTACAAAGAATATGGCTTTTTGCATCGATTTTTTATACGTGGCAAAAGAATTGGATGCAAATAAAGAGTAATTGTTTCCAAATTATGGATGGATGCACATTAACAGAGTGAGCTTCCTAAAACCGCACAGATGTTGTCACTCGATCACCGCTCGACAGGGCGCTCGAGCGAACTAAGTCAAAGTTGAACACTCCATCACCGCTCGATAGGGCACTCGAGCTAACCTAGGCAGAGTTGAACGCTCAACTCTTGCTCGACAGGGCGCTCGAGCGAACCCAAACAGAGTAGAACGCTCGACATGCGCTCGATAGGACGTTTGAGCTAACTCAGACAGAGTTGAACGCTCGACCTTCGCTCGACATGGCACTCGAGCTAACTCAGCAGATTGAAACGCTCGACGTTCGCTTGACACTGAGCTCGAGCGAACTCAGGCAGAATGTGCCGCTCGACTCTCGCTTGAGCTAATGTTCCAGATCACTTAAAATTTAGGGTACACGTACATCACTAACATCTCACTTCCGCACCCCTCCCTCTTGTCCTATGCCCTAACCCCTCCCCCTTCGAAGCTCTTTGCCCTTGAGGCCCCCTTTATCTCAGTCCCGCACCCCTCCCTCTCCATCTCAGGAACCACCCGCATGGTCACTTCCTCTCCCTGTCTTTGATGGTATTTCATGTTCCTCAGGAAAACAAAACCTAGCCCCCCATTCTCTCTCTCTCTCTCTTTCTCTCAGATGGTACTCGACATCAACTCTATAAATTGATCTCCACCAAATTGTTCAGAAAACTGAGGTATGTTCCTTTATCATAGTTTGTGATGAGTGGTTTTTTTTTGAATCTGACTTGGGCTGAAGTGTATTTTCTGGGTTTCTTTCTTTCTACCGTTTTTCTGAATAACCAAACAGGGGACTTATGTTTCAATGATTTTAAATATAGTCTGGGTTAGTTGATGCACAATGGCATTGGTGTTAGTTACTATATGGTCACTAAAAATAGATCCGATTGTTTCGCTAGAATCTATTTCCATTTCTCTGTTTGGTCTCCAAGAAAGTAAAAGATAATTAAAGTTCAAGTTTTTATAGGGTCTGATATTGCAGTCTCAACTCAACCTAACCCAATACAGTGGCTGAGTTTTAAATGAGCTGCTTTTTCATTTTTTTTGTCGTTTCCTTCACTATCTCTAGTTCTCAACTATCAAACGTGGACAAGGGACATTTTACTTGTGCTATTAAGGAAATCAAAATTGCAGACTTTGTATGTTCAGCTGACCCTGAAAGATATTCCCTTAAATATGTTTCGTCTTTGGAGGAGCAACGCATCTCAGCTTTTGTTGGTCATTTTGCAAATTGCTTGTAGTGAAGCCACATGATAGAATGATGTTCTATTGAAAAGCATGACCAAACACTTGAGAGAACTTGTACTTATTTCATTCCATACCTTGAAACCAAGACCACCGCTTGTTCTATTAAAATTTCGGTATTGAATTCTGTCTTTTTTAGGAAAGAAAGATGCTTTTGGTGCTAAATATATATATATATATATATATCTATATATGGTCGCTAAAATTTTACTGCAAAGAAATATGACTGAAATGGGGAGCATCTATTGTTATGAAGTGGCATTTAACTAACTCTCTAAAAAGAATTTACAAATGGGTTCAGTGAATTAGACCACAAGCAATAGACTAGTATGAGATGTTCATTGCTTTGCCCAAAAACAGTTTCAAACATGCTTTTTTCTCTATTATTATAATTGACCTGCTTTACTTCAGTTTGGATAGTTAGTTTGTATTTTCTTGAATGTGCACGCCACCATGTAAGAACATCTCTTTAATTGGGTGTTCATTTTTCATATATATCAGTAAATATGTAATTCCTGCAAAACGAAACATAACATAAAGGAAGGAGTGAAGCCGACTCTCTAAAGAAAAGCTAGCACCGTCCAATAGGGAGGTGGGAGCCTATTTGCTTTTAGGTGCTTTATTTGCTTTACTTTATAATAATAAGAAATAGGCTATTGGACTTGAAGTCCATGGCAGTGAAGTCTCACTCCTCCTTTGGAGGAAGCTGGGTGGCTGCCTCACTCTTTTGGAGGAAAGTGGATGTTTGTACTTCTCCTCTTAGGGAGTACCTCTCTTTTCAGAAGATAGGTCGTTTCAGTTCTATTTTTTAACAGAGCGTTTTCTCAATTGACTGTTGTCAATTGAGAGTATATAAAAGTTAAGACAATGTTCGTCATAAAAAAATTTATGGGCGGAGGAGCCCCTCATAGTTGAGCAGTTTGGCTAGTAATTAGGATTTTCCTATATTGATTAGTCACAATTGTAACTTTGGTTTCATTGGATGGAATGAAGTCTATTTAAAAATATATATATGTAATTCTTGCTTTGTGTTTCTCATTTATTGCAGATGGGGCTTTATACCTTTGATGGTTATATTTTATCCATGGTTGATGATTAATTTTAGCTCCACAAAATAGATACAAATTGTGTGCATGGTATTTATAAACTATTAGGGAAAATAAGTGTGAACAATGTTAGTTGATACTAAAATAGTTGACCAGTTGGTTGAATTAAGATAGAACATAGTTGTGAAGATGTGGCTGCTTATATATATGTGCATATTGGTTGTTGCCCTGAAAGAAGCATGGCTGTAAGTTGATGGTAAAGATGGCCTGAAATGCTGCACCTTAATTTAGTGGAACCAAGGATGATAGAGAAATGCTAAAAGTGGAAACAATTTGCATCAAGAAATTTGACACACACCTGCTTCCCCAACATTCATTTTGAAGTTAAAGAGGAACCTCTACTAATTCAGTACATGGTAAGTGTTTATATTATTTTGGTTAACATTTAATGGAATGTAATATGATATTATTTATGTAATTTGCATGACTGGATGATTGCAGCAGTTTAATATATTGAAATTCTGTTATTTATATACATGTAGTTATTATCTAAATTGGTACTTGTAATGGCAAATGGGCAACCAGCTAAGTATATAGGTGGTTACTGCCCATGACATGTAACATGTTAATATATATATACATCCTCAGTAATTATCATGTGGAGTGTGTCTTGGCTGGATGAAAGAGCAGAACATGCAGAGCATGTCTTAGCAATTTGTAGATACTTGGTGATCGGAATCTTGTTTATTGTCTTGATGATTTTTATTAATGAGGATGGTGTCTATTCCACTTATTGGTTGCAAAAAGGGTGTCTAATATTAATGAGGATGGGAGCTTCACTAATAAATGGCCGTACCGATTGCATCCAAATCAAGTTATTTTTGCATCGAGTTATTATGGATACAAATGTCAATTCGCATCCAAACTTTTTTTTTGTATCGAGTTATTATGGATGCGAATGGACAAATATGATAAACTGTTTGCAACAATAGCATCCAAATAAAGTTATTTTGCATCGAGTTATTTCATTAAACGGATGCTGAAACTTAAAAATAATTAAATAATAGCATCCAACTGGCGACGATTAAAAATCGATGCAAAAAGCTATTTGCATAGATTTTTTCTAATTTTTTGCAACCAAAACTTGCGATGCAAATGACTATAATTCTTGTAGTGGTTTCACCAGGGTCATCGTTGCATTCATTTTGTCAAACTATAATATATGTAGAGGTACTTTTAAATATGGTCCTTAATTCTGTGAGGTCCTCACAGTGGGGATGAGTTTACGAGGAGTACTCGGGATAAGCACTCTTCCGGAAAGGATGAGATTTGGAAAACGTAAATAACTTAGCCTTGCAATATTTGCACTTGGATATGCAGATGGGATGGATATATAGAGATTCTTTAGAGTTTTTTTTTTTTATTGAACTCTAAGAAATCTAAATTTGGGTGGGATACGAGAAAAAAAAGGCTTAAATATATAGTTAATCCCGACCTAATTAAGAAGTTAAGATCTCCATGCTACGTTGTTCGTGATGACCGCATAGCTAGGACTATATATCGCGGATTAACCTTGTTCAAACTTCTATGAGATCATCCTTGACTGGAGAGAAAAATAATTATGCACATAACAAGGAAATTTGAATTTTTCAATCAATGAAATAAAATAAAAAATGACAAGATCGATGCCTTCAAAAGATTCTGTTCACTAGTTCTGAACCCTTTCTAGTTTGCTCTTGTTTTCCTGCTTACTGATAAACACATCATAGTTAAGCAAAGGAGAGAGAGAGAGAGAGAGAGAGAGAGAGAGAGAGAGAGAGAGAGAGAGAGAGAGAGAGAGAGAGAGAGAGAGAGAGAGGTTTTGACGTAGACCTTTTTATTTAGGAAAAATATAGTTACAAGCATAATTGTGCACTAATCTGTGCACCAATATGATGTGATTGGTCAAAAAATAAACTTTATTGAAAACAGTGTTAATTTAAATTTTAAGTATGAATAAATCAGTATTGATATACAAATTAATGCGTGACTGTGTTCGTATATAACAAAACTCTTTTATTTATACATAGACAGTACACATGCATGACCTTTGATCGATCGATGGAATATACATATAAAGTATAAAAGAAGTGCAGTACTCTCTGTTTGGTATTAGGACGTGGAATGCACTTAAATTCTTAATTATAACGTGAAAATACTTCAGTACCATGTTCCAAATTCATACTCCAAGTGGCTAGAGTTCAAGGGCATCTAACGTGGCATTCCTTATAATGCGTGTAACACAAACTCTCGAAGGACAAAAAGACGACACATACACATGTTCTCCTGGGAGAAATCAGTTTATTATTGCACAAGAAAACAAGCAAAGAAGAACATAGAAAAAGTGTAGGATCGATATCTGATTATACGTGTTGCGAGCAATTGACTCAAATGCTTGTCCCACTGAAGGAAAAGAAAGCTAACAGCATCATAGATGTCGGCAGCAGAGGCGGATGTGTGTGGATGCCAAGGAACCGACGCACGAGGAACTTAATTAACAGAGAAAAAAGAGTCCATTTTGTAACTTGTGCTTTATGGAAAGGAAGAAATGCCCTTTTTGACAAATTACAATTAATATTGGTCATGTTTAAGATCAGATAGAAGATTTGAAAAGTTCTTAAACAGCTGTATCATGCCATGCAGCATGCATATCGCATATGCTGGTTAACATCATTACTGGCAGCCACATGAAGTAAAGCAGACAACAACTAGCTAGCAAATCCTAACAGCAGGGTTATAAAACAGAACAAAGTAGTGAGAAGAAAATAACAAAACAAAACAAAAAACCTTGGGTCCCATGCATGGCCACTGGTACTACTGTCTTGTCTCCGTACATTATTGAAGACAAGATGCATGTGTACGTGAGAATCATGTGAGTTCGCCATGGAGTGGTTTTGGTTTCAGAATATGTTTGGAAGTACTTGTATTTATCTGAGTTTCACTCCTTCCCCCCCTTTTCTTTTGCTACTTTTAAGCATCCATATAATATAAGATTTACGCGCGGTATTTTTCGAAGAAGTTCCAGCTTGTTCTAAAATGAATGATTTTTACTATTATTAATGGAAACATGAAGTTTTTTTAAAAGAGTAGAAAGGATAAAATTGGTTGATGGTCAGATTTTGTTAAAATTTTGAAAAGGATGCATAAAAGAAAGTATGAATTCATTCATGAAGAAACTTAAGGGCTGGTTTGGATTCACAGATAACATAAGATGAGATAGTTTTAAATAAAAGTGATAAAATTAAATTATGATTTAAAAAATTGAATTATTTATTATATTTTATGTAAAAATTAAAAAAATTATATTCATAAGATGAGATGAGATGGAATGAAACGTTTTCCAAATATAAACTGAAGCATAAATCAACCATTAATTCAAGAAAGTGCTTTCGAGAATCTAGAGCTCTATAAAGACATGGAAGACTTCGGTGTCCCTTACTTTAGTTGGTGGAATCCCGATACTTCGATTTGGTTGTCAACTTTATTAAAGAAGTTAGAAAGAAGTCGCCCCGAAAGATAGTTGTAGC
The DNA here is from genome assembly GCF_018687715.1 of Carya illinoinensis. NCBI lineage: Eukaryota > Viridiplantae > Streptophyta > Magnoliopsida > Fagales > Juglandaceae > Carya > Carya illinoinensis. Next base: position 28,453,696 of record NC_056753.1, read on the forward strand.
GGCTTTTCGGTTTTGTTGCGGCGAGGCATGTTGCCCTTTTTACGTTTTTATGACGACCATTAACCTTTTGTTACGGAGAGATTTTGCAAAGGCTGCGACAAGCTTAACCTCAATGACACGGTGAAGTGGGATTACCCAGTGATGATGGAATGCATGCTAGCATGATTTTCTACTCTAAGACGACCTTTCCACGCCTAGTTTTGGCATTTCTCGGGCTATTGACAAGCTAGCAATTCCAATTTACAATAGTTTTGCGCCTGTTGTTTGAATCTGGACTATGTAATCCATTCCATATAATTAAACGTGTTGAACCCACACACGCCAAGAGAAAGTGTTAAGAATGTAACATAAATAATTAAATCTATCTCCTTTTATCGACTTAAACTTTCCAGACAAGTGTGGAATGATGTCTAGAAGATTATTAGGTAGTTTTGGAGTTAAGATGATTTGACACTCTCGTTCTACATTGAATCATTTTATGTAACAATAATTAAGTTTTAATAATTTTACTTTAAATAAAATGAGACTTATTTGTTAGATGGGATTACTCAATAATTGTTCTAATACCGCACACTTCTTTTGATATTTATCTTTAATTATTTGTATTATATTCTTAACAACGTCATCATATCTAAGTTGGATCACAACCTAACAAAATGCAGAAACTAGATACCACACGGTGAAGTTAAGATGTAGATACATGTCTCATGAGAAAAAGGGAGAGGTACTTACATAAATAGGTCCAGAATTTTATTTACAGTTGGGAAATGTAAGTAAAAATTTTATGTGTAATCACTTTTATGTATTCTTTATACACTCCATTAATGTGATTGACTGCATTACATTTTTTAATATAAAATAACTGTTTTAACTAATCATATTAATAAAATACACAAAGAGTACATAAAAATAACTATATACAACAGAACTCAATATGTGATTAATAACATGAACAATTCTATATACTTCGGAAGCACATATTTGTTTTAGTTATTGATCAACTGCTGAAATAGTTTACACAATTGCCCAGATTTAAAAAAGAAAAGAAAAAGATGAAGAATAGTCTGTAGATGCTGGTAGTCTATGGCTTATCGACTAACTCCTTGTAGAAAAAGAAAATAAAAAACAATATAGTAAAAATCATTCAATGCTACAAAATATAATTGTTTTCTGAATAAATACTTGGGACATGTTGTAATCCCTTGTGGGGAGCAGAGACTTGGATGAGAAACAGGGAACACAGGAGCAACTATCGTCCTATTCCGAATCCCTCAGGCTTTCACTTGTCAGCCACATTTTCTTCTGAATAATAAACACAATGTCGTCTCCATCCTGATCTGAATCTGAACTGGAATCAGATGTCGCCACTGCTTCCCAGTGCAATGGCACTAAATACTTCTTTATGAAATTTATCACTGCTAACTTGTCACGGATGATTATGAAACCAGTAGGCCGAACTATCCGGTCCATCTCAATCAGCAAATCTTCAGGACTGCAATCTTTATTCTCAATGTCAGAAAAGACAGTCCAAGCATGGAGTAGATCATATGTTCGAGGGTATGTTGAAAATGCTTGGCACCTGTCAAAATAGATTTCATCGCAAGTTAAAATCAACCACCTCCAACTTCATCTGACAACTTCTCCAAGAATCTATGGACCTTGACTTCTAGAATGTAAAACGATAGAAAATGCAAAACATATCAGCCATATCTCCACCTAGCATTTTAGAAATTCGTATCAACAGAGCAGGTAAACCTGAAGTCAATTACCATTTTTTTTTTTTTTAAAAGACAAGTACCATTCATATGATAGAAGTCAAGTACCAATTACTGTCACTTATCTGGGTGTAATTATTTCCAAAAATAACAGTCTACCATAAGAGACAGAACAAGGTATTCCTAACTAAACATTAAATCACAAGATTATATTTCAGAAATCAATATTCATACCAGTCATGAACAGTGCCTATGAGGCCTCTGTCGTATATCAGCTTAAGCGTGTTTGGTCCATCTTCAGGGACAACATTCATGACCCAAACATCCTTGTCCTTCAGAGCAGCTGCAAACGAACCCATGTTTGTCTTCATGTCCATCACATTCCTCAGTGTGTTCGATGAAATCTTTGGGCTCAAGAGATTCCAGTAGCTCACAACCCTCTCTTTCCAAGCTTCCTACACCACTTACCAGCAACACATAAGCCGACAAACCCATATTTCTTAAGCAGTACTGAATAACTAATAATGAAAAAAAGTAGATCGACTGCTGCCAATTATTACCGTGTCCTTTTCAAACATGTCATTTGAATAGCCAAAATCAGCAAGTCGAGGAGGAGGAGAAGTCAGCCTAGATGGCCAAGGAGCCAATCCACTGCCCTTAACCCTATGATCATCTGATAAGACCAAGCAAAATTTTAGCAGTATCCCTCAAAATGCAGTAACTCATCAAGATTTTATCCTTTAATACAAAATAATAAATTTCTTTATTTGGTAGGTCACTGCAGCTTGATGGTCTGCAGGTGAAGGGGAGGGGTTGTAAGCTGTCTAAAAAATAGCTTGCACTTCATCAAAGCACATGTCATTTTCTGTTTCTTTGGCTAATTTTCAGTTGACTATGAAATACATTTTTTCACTAATCATTTTTGGTAGCACTAGCACCAAACACAGGAAGGCACAAAAAACTTTTCCAGAATATATTTTATGCCAAAACAAACAAAACCTTAGTGTTTGTTTATTGCTTATGACATAAATAACGGTGAAGGTACTTTAAAGCTTTGACTAAATAGATCCAAAGTCAAAGAAAACTTAAACAAACTTTTTAAATTAGTGGTACGTAGGTATCATGATTCATGAAGGCAGGAACAAGTTTTGTATTAGCAACTCAAAACATATTAACCTTCTGTTAACAATTTATAACAGAGAAGAAAACAAATAATTATGCTAAAGAAAATAGGAGAAGACACTCACGGTCAGAGTATGGTGTGATGCATGCTTCCATTGACACACCCCAAACTTTATCTGGATTATCACCAGACTGGCAGAGAGGAGGTAGGGTACCAGGTTTTCTTTCCATATAACAGTCATTTGTCAGAGGCTTTTGCCAAATAACAGTTTGGTTCCTCTTTGAAGCTATTGTCCAACACATACGTTCCACAAGGGCACTCATATCTCTCCATATTCTGAGATCCTCTTCATCCTGAGCATATGCTTCGGGAGATGAGTAGGCAAAATAGCCACCTGGTCTGAGTAATCTATCTAGCTCAAGAAGAAGAATTCCATCTCTTTGAAGCCAATCAATCCTACAACGAGAACAGTGAGCAAGTTCAAAGGATCTGCTAGGGTAAGGGAGCCTCTTGGTTCCTAGAACACCAAGATATGCAGGAATTCCTCTTTCTAGGGCAAACTGAATTTGGTTTTGATGCACATCATTCGGTGCTAAGGACATCGTTATAACATCAGATGAGAGGAGATAAGCTCCAAAACTCGCAACACCACAGCCAACATCAAGAACTGTTCTTAACCTTCCTTCATTGTTTATATTATTGTGTGAAAAGTTCAGCATCTGCAAAATTAAGCCACATATAAGATTATTTCTTCATCCATGAAGTACAAATATATTTACTGAAAAATAAACCAGAGAAACAGCAAGATCCGAATAAAAGAGAGAGTGAGCCATAGGGCAATGCAGAGCACAGGAAGTAAGCAAAATTCTATATGGCCTACTAACTCAAAAAAGTACTTTGCAAAAGGTACTCAGTAAAGGCCAGCAATCATCTTACATTTGCAATTGAAGCAATATACTTATCTGCTCCATAGTGAAAATGAGTACCTCCACCCGGAAATACAATCTTTTCACCTTTCACAACCATCCAGTTCTGGTCAGACTTCTCATGTGCAAGGTGAGTATGAGGGATGTTTGCTTTCCATACTTGATCTCTGCTTTCCGGCCACTTGATTGGGACCTGAAACACCACATGCAACAGAACAATTAATATTTAGTAGAACAGATGAGGATGCAAAACTCTTGAAAAAAACAAATATTCCACATCGTTATCATGCTTAAGCTTAGCATCTCCCCACCTTGTATCCTCGTGGAGGAGGAATCAAGCAGTTGTACCGCCTTTCTGGAAGAGGGCAATGTCTCTCATAGTGCTCCATTAAAGATAAGTCCAGCTTCAACCTCATTTGGTATATGAGGTGTCTGTCTAGGCAGGGAATTAGTTCTGAATGTCGATCATCACAAACCTTCAAAAATCAGTAGACAAATGGACTCAATAGATGCATTAAGAAAATAATTAAACTGAACAGATGGGCCGAACACCAAGTATATCCCAACAGAACTTACTGGGAAACTCTTTGGTGTGATAACATCCTCTCCATTTTCTAGGCCAAATCTCGTTGAAGATTCATCTTGCTTGCCATCAGCATCTTCATCCCCACCCAAATACGATGAACCAAGTCTTCTCAAAGATCTGCTCCCATATTCTAGAGCAGATGTACCACGGTTTGTAGAGCCAAAAATGGATCCAGAGTAAACATACAGAAAACCAAGAAAGATTGCCACAACACACACAGAAGTGATTAAACGCTTCTTTTGCGTTCCATCAGATCTTCCCCTCATCATTTATTTAGCTTTCAAGCTCTTCAATCGCAACTTTTCACTTCCACTTATGTATTAATAGATCACCATACAGATCTCATTTCATGAAGACACCTTGTGTCAAACACACAAATGAGATCCCTAAAGACTTAGCAGTCAAGAATCATAGAGATTGACCAATAGACCTGTAAAAATTAAAAGCAAACAACCATCAGTAGATGAGAAAATCTGAAAAACCTAATACAATCCATATCAAACCTGGCCAGTTCAAAAGGACATCAAATAACCATGGAAACCAATAGTCAAATATCGTTAGTTAGGGAACCACATAAAATAAATATTGATTAAGAAGTCCTGTGAGAAGAAGCACCCTAACATTACTGTGGTACGAAACAGACCGTAAATAAAGTATTTTATCAACGTAGTTCCATGGAACGTTGCAAATTTGTCTCCCAAGATTTCAACGCGTGTTTCCATTCAAAAAATACGGATGAAAAATGCCAGATAAAAAATTACAAACAATAATAAGCACGAAACCAAGTTGAAGTTAACCAGCCACGATTGTATTCAGTGAATTGACAACCAAGCAACGAAAATGATTGACTGGCCCTAGAAGAAAAGAATATATGATATTGAACAGAAATAAAAACGAAGATTTAGCAATATATTCTATCTATTCCAATCTTCATGTCCCTTCAGTAAATTGGAATCCGAGCAATGAAAAAAATTGACACTTTCTCTAAGCCACGAATTGAAGCGGAACTCAGATCTGGGACAAGGACCAATGCAACACCACGCTTCCCATTTGGAAAGCTCCATTAACTTATCAAAATCACCCTTTTCTCAAACAAGAACAAGCAACCAACTTACCACAACAAAAAACCACATAGAAACAACAGATTAAATCATTCGATATCAAAACAGAAAAATAAACCGCACCCAGAAACGCCAATTCAATCAGATCCAGCCACGAAACGAAAATTCTACCCAAAACCCAGAAACTCAAATGCCAAGAAACAAGGACAGAAGGCAAAAGGCTTACTGGGTTTCAACCGAATGACGAAGTGGGTCTGATTGTGGTACGTTAAAGAGCCCCCGGAATCGTAAGCGGAGATTTGGGTCAATAGAAGCTGCTTGTGCTTACTCCACTTCAATAACAGGATACAAAGTGGGGGCCAGGGGAGAGATCAGATCTCAGAGTTTTGCCTTTGTTTGTACGTATTGTGGGACTGTTCGTGAGTGTGTATGCGCGTTTCACAGTTTTGTCAAAATGTTTGTTAAATATCCATCAGCGCCTAGTTGTCAACGAACACTTGTAATTATGAGCTAGCTAGTTGTCAGATTAACGCAAATGAGATTGCACCGACAATAATTCATTTATTGCTATTCATTAACTTAGCCAGATGGTTTCAGGTAAATTTTCTGAAAACTATTTATAAAACTATAAATATTTATTTGCTATATTCAATGTTATGTTTGGATGGAAAAAAATGTTGAGATTCTATAAATAAATAATTTTCACATTCAGTTCGAGTATATTTTAAACACCAAAAAAGGAATTTCCATCTTTAAGTTTGAAATAAGAACTAAATATAAAAAATGATAAACATATAATTAGTTTACAACTATTTTATCACTCTATTTAAAATGAAGATTAATTATATTTTAATGAAATGTAAAATAATTGTAAAAACATTTATAGGTGTATCAACAATAAACTTCTGATGCTATATTTCCTGTTTTTGGTCTTTTAAGTGTGAAAATATCCGTTTTAATTATATATATATATATATGTATTTAATATAAGATGTAAAGTGCTTTAGTAATTGAGAAATGATATTATGACATTAAAGCTAGTTACAAAATAAACAAATATTATATGGTTGACTTTGGTGATCCCAATTTTAATTCAAAATCCACCTGAATTTCCATTGTGTTTTCTATTTTTTGGGGAAAAAAAAAAAAAACACCAAACACTTCTCAATTTATCACCTAATTAATTTACAGTCACCTCAAACAATGTAAAAAAGAATTAATTATAATCTACCCTCTCAACAAAAAGATGATACAATGAAAAAAAAAAATTAGAAAAAAAATAATTTTAAAATATCTAAAAACTTTAATATCTGAAATTATTAAAATGAGTACTATATTGAAAATTGCAATTGATTGAATGTGTTTTAAACTTTTCCGGCAAGCTTTACTAACATGGATAAATCACTCAAAGCACAGACACAAGGATGCCTATACCATCAAATTTTCTAAATTTTAATAAAATATTTTAACTGTTTTACAAAAGTCCCTCTCCATCCGATTGCCTATTTTAGGAAAAAGGTTTAAGATTTGAATAGTGACTCTATAAATATTTTAAGATTTGAATATGGGGAGCAACTGTCCATCCCTAAATCATTTTTTACAAATATTTTATTCTAAACCATAAAAAAATTATTCTTCTAATAATTTACACTTTTTCTTATACTCATATTTATTATAGTTAAAATTTAAAAAAAAAATTCATTATTCAGATGATCATTTAAAAAAAAAAATATTTTTAAATATTATTATTACGAAAGTACTGATTTTTAAAAATATTATCATTTAGAAAGATAAGTAGTTTAAAAAAATCATTACAGATGAAATATTGAAAATATGAGTACAACAAATATTTAAATAATTACGAAAACGTGAAAAAAAATAGGTTAAAATATTTTCTAAAAAATAGGTTAAAATATTTTCTTACGCTCTTTCCCCTAAAGAAAAAAAAATAATAGTTAAAGATTTACAAATAAATGAGTAGAGAAAATAAAAAAAAAATAGAGAAAAATTATTTTAATAGAATAGAAAAAGAATAGAAAGTGAAATTGACCTTGCATAGTCAACAAGACATTTTGTTGGAGCTTAATTTCTACCTTTCTTTTTATATCCTTCTTTAAAAAAAAAAAAAATTAAGGAATCCTATTCTTTAAAAAATAAATCTCTTTTTAATATGGATCACTTGTACGTTTGTTATATAACCAGAATTATTATTATTGTTGTTATAATAGTCATTAAAGATTTTCATGGTCCTTTTTCAACTATTATCTTGAGGATTCTTGGAACAAAAGTCATGTGAGTGGAATGAAAAGTAAATTCTTATTGAAAATGGGAAAGAGAGTTAGTGAGGTAGGCAGTAAGATAAGCTTAGACTCATTTTTATTGCATTAGGCAGTTTCACATTTCTGTAATCATAAAGATTCTACTCATTTTCTTCCCATTACCTAGTTTTGACGCAAGTCAACCTTGGAATTCTCTTGACTCACACGCCCTAGCCTCATCCCTTAAGGAAGCCTTACACAGTGCTCTTCGGATTAAAGAAAACCTATTATGTCATGTGCTAGCTTAAGCCAGAGCAGTAGTGTCTGATAAAACTTGAAGACACAGTTGAGTCATCAAGCCTCATACGGCGTCCTTCAAGGCCAGGCCGGTCTCATACGGTACCGTTGACCAACAACTGAAACAGTTTGGAATGGTGTAGTACGGGAGAAACAGGAGTAGCCTTTTGTCCACGCGCCCAGTAACGTTGCACTGTCAAAATCTTCTAGAGTTTATTAGAGTAGTTTATTATTTTTGATTTGTTAATTCTGTATTAAAGGAAAGGGAGCAGAGGGGAATGGGTATGAATTGTCTGGTATATGGAGTAGTATTTCATTGGGAGGTTCAGAATTGCCTCGAATCAATTCCCAGAGTGAATGAATCTATGACTGAAACTTTCACTTGGACAATTTCCATTCCATTCCATAATTTGCTTGTTAAAGACACCATATTTTCCGAGATCCATAACAAGTTGGTACCAGAGCCCAACGATCCTCATGGCTGACGGAAGAGATTTAAGCAACAATGGCAAGTTCTTCAACGACAAGCTGAATCTCATGAAAAAAATATCCAGAAAATCAGGGATCGTCTTAATCAATTGGCATATATGATGTGGACTCTTGTAGGCAATCAAATTACCATGGCTAATATATAGAGAGCACCACAATGACCAGGAGCTGTAGGTCCATGACGCCGGGAGAGGTCTACACAAGGGGGTAACGCTAGAGTTTCCCAAGTTTGAAGGAGACAACCCTGCTGCATGAGTTTTCAAGGCAAATCAATACTTCGATTACACTTGCCCATTGTCTTTTGATTGTCATGCCATGTGAATTAGGGCACAGAATCGGCCGGTCCGGACCAAATAAACAAACCGGACCGGCCATTTTCGAACCGACATAGGGCTGGGTTCAGTTGGTCTTGGTCCATATTTTATAGAACTGAGTCTTTTCGGTCGGGTCCCGGTCTAGAGGTTTTCACCTCGAGCCAGACCGAACCGAATGGAAATTTTTTTAAAAAAATTATTATTTATATATATTATTTATATAATAGCTGTGTATATAATTAATTATATAAGTATATATGATATAAAAAAATACTATTAGTCTAATATAGACTGTAGTTATACTTTTATTAATATAGTTATACTAAATCATTATAATTAATACTAATATATAGCTATAGTGAAAAGAATGGACGTATTTAAAGAAAATTACAAAAATACTCTAGTACTAATAATAGTTTGCTAACTTTTACTGTATAAGACATATACTTCAACAATAACTATACTAATAGTCTACTATTAATACTAATATACTATTATATAATTTACATAGTTATTCTAATCACTATAATTAATACTATATATAGCTATATAGTATACTTATCACTATAATTTAATTATTACTATACTTATATTTAATTAATATAATTATCACCATACTATAATTTATATAGTTATACTAGCACTATAATTAATACTTATATAGTTATACTAAATCACTAATTCACCATAACTAATATTACTAATATATAACTATATTAATAGTCTAATACTATTATAATTTATATAGTTATATTAATCATAATAAGTTAATAACTAAATTACTATAAATATAACTATATATATTTAGTATGAATGTATTATTATATTCTTTAATGTATAACTATTATAACTATTATCTATAATATATAGTACTAGTATATATTAATATATTAACATATTATAAGAGTTATAGTATAAATTATAATATATCATATATATATAAATTTATAATAGTATTAGTATAGTTAACTTAATATGTAATATGTTAGTATAAAATCACTATAATTACATAGAGTATTAATAATAAGAGTATTATTATTATTTAATATAGTATTACATAGAGTATTAATAAATGTGTTAAAGAGATATTGTAATACTAGTATATTAAATATAGCATTACTATTATTACATATAGTTATTAGTTATAGTATTCGTATTAGTGTATTATTAGTTATAGTAAATAAGTTAATAACTATTACTAATTTACTATATACTAATAGACTAATAGTATTAGCATATTACTAATATATATAATAGCATACTGTATGTATATGTATTAAATATATCACAATATAATTACATAATTATTAAACAAAATGTCATTGGATAAATAAATAAATAAATAAACAAATAAAAAAATGGTCTAGGGTAGACCGACAGGACCGAACCAGCCCAGTCTTTAGGGAGTTCGGTTCAGTTCAGGGTTTTCCAATCCTAGATCGAATAGACTAGAAGGCCTCTCAGAACACTATAAGCTTAGTTGCTTTTTTAGCATGTTGAAGGATTAGATTTGACTCCCCATTTGAATGCTCAATCATGTTAAGTTGAACGCAACCTTTGGATTGGCAAAAATATAGGAAGAATACTTATTAAGTACTAGGAAGTTATGGAAAACAGTGGGTGAGACAACACTAAATACAACCCAAGAAGGCCCCAATTCTCTAGTACAGGATGGAGAAGTGCCGAAGGGTCAAAAGTCTTTCACTCCTGCTAAGAGAGTGTCCTCGGTTCAAATGGATGAAAAAAAGGAAAAAGTGTCTACTACCATTATGATGAGAAGTGGAATCCATCTCACACTTGCAAACATCTTAAAGTTTATATATTTCAAGGGTCTTTGAGGTCTATAATGACTCAAAGGAAACATAAGAATCTTTAAAACCTGAAGAGGATGTTGGACTTGAAATCTTAATCCACACCATTTCCGGAACATCAAACTTAACATAATGAGATTGGAGGGTTGGATAAAAGGAGTGCCAATGGTGGTTTTAGTTGAGTTAGGGAGCACTCACAATTTTTTAGCCCCATTTACAGACAAAGGTGCATGGTTAGGGGTGGAGGAGTTTGCTAGGCTTCATGTTCATGTGGCTAATGGGGAAAGTATCTAGAGTACAGGACTATGCAGTAATGTGGGGCTGAATATACAAGGTAATAGGTTTTCTACTTCCTTTTAAGTGCTTACTCTTGAAGGATGTGATATTTTGTTGGAGGTACAATGGCTCAACACATTAGGGCCAATCATGTGGAATTTTTCTAAATTGTCAATGGAGTTTGCATTGGAAGGCAGGAAAGTGTCTATAGGGGTTATATCTTAAGTCTGACTGTTAATGGCAATACTAAGTTGTTAAGACCTGCTATGAACAATGGAAGATGGTTATTTATGCAGATGATACCTAATGAGGGTAAGGGTCAGTAGGGAAACCAGGGTGAGGAAATCTCTAAAGTACTAGGAAGGGTTACAGTAGTGTTTAAGGACCCAAGGGGCTTCCACCCCTGAGAACTAAGGATCATAGAATTATACTAAAAAAAATGTGTACTTCCAATCTCCACAAGATCCTATAGATATCCCCATTACTAAAAGTCAGAAATTGAAAAAACTAGAGCTAAATTCCCTATACCCATAATTGATGAACTCTTGGATGAGTTAAATGGGAATAATGTATTCTTCAAATTAGATTTAAGCTTTGAGTATCACCATATTAGAGTGGTGCCAAAGGACACATCAAATAATGCATTTTGTAAACACGAAGGACATTATGAATTCCTACTAATGCCTTTCAGGCTCACTAATATGCCAACTACTTTTCAATGGCTAATGAACAAGGTGTTCAAGTCTTTTTTGAGGAGATTCATGTTAGTATTTTTCGACGATATCCTAATTTACAACAAATGTTGGGTGGATCATTTGGTTCAAATGGAACAAGTATAAGAGATTATGAGAGACAACCAACTCTATGCTAAGATCTCAAAATGTAGTTTTGAGGTGAAAGCAGTGAATTACTTGGGGCATATTATCTTAGCCTAATGGGTTAAGGCTGATTATTCCAAAGTAAAGTCTATGATGGAATGGCCATTACTTGTCGACCCAAAATTATTGAGGGGCTTCCTTGGTTTGACAGATTATTACTGAAAATATATTAAGAACTATGGGGTGATTGTAGCCCCTCTTACAACTCTTTTGAAGAAGAATGTTTTTAGTTGGAATGAAGCTGCCAGTCAAGCCTTTTAGAACCTAAAAGAGGTAGTTTCCCATTCTCCAATATTAAGGCTGCCAGATTTTTCTAAAGTTTTCATTATCGAATACAATGTAAATGGTACTGTGATAGGGCAGTGTTGATGCAAGATGGGCAATTGCCAATTGTTTTTATGAGCAGGGTATTAAAAGGGAAGGCATTGTTGCTGTCTACCTGTGGAAAAGAATTGTCGGCCTTACTTATTAGGGCAATCATTCATTATTAAGACTAACCAACAAGGTTGCTAGAACAAAAGGTGGGCACGATTGCTCAACAAAAATGGGTTACAAAACTTATGCGCTATGACTTCTCAATTGAGTACAAGAATGGAAGGGAAAACAAGGTGGATTAATTTTACTTTTATCGATATGAAAGAGCTACTCCATAAGATGCAGAATAATCTAGAGGTTCCCAAAGGCGATTCACTCCAACATGGATTAATTCTAAAGAAATAGAGGATTGTGGTGGTGCCAGATTTTGCCTTTTAGAACAAGGTTTTGGAATACATATCTATTAATCCACATGCAAGATTTTTAAAAACTTATCAGAGGGCTCAGAGGGATTTTTTTTTTTTTTTTGGAAGGACATGAAAATTGATATAAAGAAGATAATTAAAGAGTCCGGTATTTTGCAAATTAACAAGGGTGAGACAGTGTACCCCCTCTCCATCCCCAATTAAGTGTGAGCAAATCTATGTGGACTTTATAGAGGGATTGCCCATATCCCAAGAGTTTAGTGTAATATTGGTAGTAGTCGATCGTTACACCAAGTTTGGCCATTTTATAGCATTAGCACATCCCTATACAACCCAAGGTGTGGCTCAAACATTAATGGATGGGGTGTTAAAACTACATGGACTCTCTAAATCCATTGTTTCAGATTGAGATCCTATATTTTTTAGCTCATTTTGGAGATGCTTGTTTACACAATAGGGCTTGACACTCAGTTTCAGTTCGCCTATCACCTCCAATCGGATGGGCAAACCGAGGCTCTTAATAAGTGTTTGGAGGGTTACTTACATTGCTATGCAGGGCCAAAATAAAAGGTGTGGAGCAAGTGGTTGAGCATGGCTGAATGGAACTATAAAAGTTTGTATCATACCTCAACAAAGTTCTCCCTTTTCGAAGCCTCTACAGCTATCTACCGCCTAGACTGCTAGCCTAGGTACCAAGAACCTCATCTAAGGAAGCTATAGGTCATCTACTGAGATCAAGAGAACAAATTAGGAAATTATTATAGGAAAACTTGGTATGGGCCCAGAATCGTATGAAGTTGTATGCAGATCAAAAGACCGACGATAAAATTTGATATCGGAGACTGGGTGTACCTACGTTTACAACCTTATTGTCAGAAATTGGTAATGATGCACCACAACATGAAGTTGTCTCCTAGGTTTTATGGGTCATTTTAGATACTTCAAAAGATTGGGATTGTTGCATATCGCCTGAGCTTACCTCCCTTGTCCAAGATCCATTTGGTGTTTCATGTCTTGTGCCTTAAGAAAAAGTTAGACGATTAGATTTGACCTCTACCGACGTTGCCACCAGTGGATAAAAATGGCATGGTGCCCTTCAACCACAACTGGAGGCAATGATTGATTGGTGTTTCAAACACCAAGGAAATAGAGCAGTGATCAAGGTGTTGGTGAAGTGGTTTGGAGCATCATCAGACAACAACAGTTGGAAAATTTTGTGGAAGCTTCAAGAGCTTTACCCACACCTTGTGAGCAATGTTATTTTAAGAGGAGGGGGGGGGGGGTTAAGTCAGAGCAACGGTGTCGAATAAAACTTGAAGACAGAGTTGAGTCATCAAGCCTCATACGGTGCTGTTCAAGGCCATTCACAAACGGTACCGTTTACCATTGACTAAAACATTGCATTTGGATAGTGTAGTACGCAGGAATTGGGAGTAGCCTTTTCCACACACCTAGTAGTTTTGCACTGTCAGAATGTGTTGGGAGTCATTTTGATTTGTTAATTATGTATAAAGGGAAAGGGAGCAGAGGGGAATGGGTATGAATGGTCTTGTATATGGGCTATTCCATTGGGAGGTTGGGCATTGCCTCGAATCAATTCCTAGGGGGAATGAATATATGAATGAAACTTTCCCTTTGATAATTTCCGTTCTATTTCATAATTTGCTTCTTACTGGTACCATATTTTGCGAGATGCATAACAAAACGTTACACAGTGAACTCTAGAATTCTTTTAACACGCGAGGCTGAAACACTAGGCTTCCGAGCACCGCCCTGATCACCACCACATTTTTTTGGCTTTTTTTAGCCGTTTTTGAAAGCTGACCTCCTCTAGGATTGGCTTTAATTTCCTCCTATTTCCTTTCCATTTATTTTCCCCTGTTAGTTTTTTTGTGCCTTATACCTTTTGTCTTTCTTCGTAGTTGTACAAGGCTAGATCGATCCACTGACTTTTATCCAAAACCATCGAGCATACACCCTACCGCTCATGTTGCAACCCTCATTCCATAACTCCCCTCCACTGTGGCCACCTCATGCTGCAACTTTCAGCACGCAGCGTGCAGCGTGTACTCGCCTCTAGAGAGTTCCAATCTCACTCACTTATGTACGTGTGAGGCTGGATGCTATTTTTTCAATAGCAAACTCTCATATATATATATATATATATATGGATGGGAGAGAAATGATTCCCATAGACTGCCTCAGGATGGGCAATTCTAGTGTAAAATCCTCCTCTAACAATAAAAACTTGAAGAGATCCTTTTTTTTTTTTTTCGAAAAGTCCCAAAATATGAGACTGGATTCGCTATATTTCATTTCCCATTTGTTTTTCTACTTCACGTACTGTAACATTTAGTGGGATGTTTGTTTGGGCCCTCCCTCCCCCTCTGATTGCACATTTCATTCTAGTTAATTTTACATTGGCCATTAAAAAAACAAGTTGGGGGAAAAAAAAAAAAAAACAAAAAGATGAAGCAGAAGGTCATACATTTGTATCCATATATTTTGTTTTTCTTTGAAAGACAAACAACATATGCATGTACAAAAACCTTAAAACTTAAATTTTTTTAAAAAAAATATATCAATTAAAGTGACTTGACATATAAGTCATAATAATTTATAATAAAAAATTAATAAACTAAAAGAAATAGAAAGAAAGAAAGAAATCTTGAGATAAATGTTTAATATTGGACTTGAATATTATGCTAGAATCTCCACTTTTGCCAAACACAAAATTATAAAAAACGAGTAAGGTTAGATATAATTATAAAATATATAAGTGATGCGTAATATTTTTAAAAAATAATAAAGTTTATTATTAAAAAATAAATGTTTCATGTGAATTATATATTTATTTATTTTTTTAAAAGAATTATAGGACATATTATTTCTCATAAAACCAGTAGGGTGCAACTTGGCAAATTGGGCTCTACATGGAACTACCCTAGTTTACTGCGTCTGTGAGCCGTTGAGTCAGCCCACTATTCTATTACCAAACCCAACAAAGTGAGCTGGTGAGCCCCCACTGAGAGTCAAATGTTGTATAATAACTCCGTGACTATGATTATTTTTTTTTAGAGAGTAATGTATAATTATGGATTGTATAAGTATAATATATATATTTTTTAAAAAGAGTAAAATTTATAATTAAAAAAATTAATTTTATATGTACATTCTATATTTATTCATTTTTTAAAAAAGGAATGCGATATTTAGACACTCTATTATTGTAAATATCACTTTTATATTAAAAACAAAAAATAAAATCAATCTAATTGAAAGAATATATATATATTATTTAAAAAAAGAAACAAAATTGGCAGCACTGCATTTGGCCAACTTGGCAACGATACAACGTCATAAACAAAAAATATAGGCATGAAAAATGGAAGCCATGGGTGTGTGATTTTGTCATGAGCTAGATTCGAAATATTTCGTTGAAAGAGACAATATATACGTTATTGAACTAAGAGAATAAGTATTTTATACTGCATGTTCGATGGATATATTTCCAAAAATAATGAAGATATGATGCCAAATATTTGCCACAATATCAACAAATCTTATCTAGCTACTCGAATATCTGAGCCTGACCCCTACATTCCAATATATCTTACTCAAACCCCAAAAAATAAAATCAAAATAAAAACTTTGGGCCTTCACCAAGCTTGCATTATTTATACATTTACCGAGTTATAATATGCTATTAACCAAGTCAGTTAAGAATTGTTACATATATATAAAAATAAATTTATAAATTAATATAATTTTATAAAATATATTAAATCTATTTTATGATAAAATAAATTTTATAATATGATATATCATATCAAATTATATTAATTTATAAATTTATTTTTATATAATTAAAATATTTATATATATATTTTTAGTAAATATTATTGAGATAAAGACGCGAATATTATAAGTAAAAATAATACTAATAGAATGTCATACAATCCCATTGACATGACAAGTCACATTTGTCATTTTATTCTGAGGCTAGGTTTGGCACTCCCAACCACATCTTTAAGGTGGTCGACCATCCTGATCTTTAGGTAAGGATCGAGCACTCTAGGAGGATTGGACTGAGCAACTCTTGAGGAGTGGCTTGCAGATGAATAGACCAATCCAAAAGGGTAGAGTAAGGCTGCATTTGGTCTGTGCAATCACTTCATACTATTTTATTATGAGAAATACTTTTTGCAGTCGGGAGATGTAGTCGGCGTGCAGTCGGCTGTAAAAAAAAATTAATACAGGACCTATATGAAAAAAAAAATTATTTTTATAACTTTTTATAATTCATGTAGTTCCCTTTGAATATAAAACAATTTTTTTATAATTTTTTTGTATTCATTCCGTACAGCCGACTGCATGTGGCGCAAAGCTGTTTTATTATTATTTATAAGCTATACAGTATTATTATTTTTTACTATTAGTAATTACTTTTTTGTTACTGTTAATAGATTATTTAAGATCTCTTTTAACATCGAAACGCAATCAAAGTCATCCTTTTATGTTTTAATCTGGCTCTATTAAATTAACAGTTTTCTTATAATAATGTAATTCAACAGTCAACACATACGATTGAATATGCTGTGGTCGACTCTCGCCTGGAAAATGAGATGATAGGCCAACTCAAGGAGGGATTGGATATATAGCCTTGACCCAGTCTTTAAAAATTTATTGACGTGGCATTAATATTACAGCTTATAGTTTACCCTTACAATATGAGGTACTTGACATACTATCCATCATCTAGTTCAAATTTCACTACTAAACCATGCAAATTAATGATAATGTGAACTGTATATATATATATATGATCTCATCAGCCATCTATCTTTTATCTGATTAGTTTCTTAGTCTTATTTCATCTGATGCCTGACAAAGCAAAAAGACATAAACCGAACCATTTATTTAGTTAGTTTTGTTTTTTTTTTCAAGAAAAACGAGATTATGGGATGAGGATATTTAGTGGGGTATACGACCCTGGCGTGCCTTTGACATTAATACACAAAATTTGCTTTAAAAAACGAACCTATTATCGATCAAAACCATCTGATGCTGTCACATCGGAGACTTTAAGGGGAAGTAACGTAAAAGGTTCTTGCAATATTTACCAGATAAAAAGGGGAAGGAAATGAAAATCACTGACGAAGGACAGAATAGGTGATTTTTGTACGCTCCAAATCAGGAGGACTGTGACTCTCACGGCCATTATGGGTCCACGTGGTGACAGATCGTCCTGGGATCCCTCCATTGACTGGACCCACTCCTGCTCACTCTCTCTCTCTCTCGCGTAGGCCGACATGAATGACGGGCCAGCACGGGTGGTGTAGGCCCCATTAAAAGAAAAGAAAGCCACCACCCCCATGAACTGAAGTGACCCTTGCTGTGCCCAATTCTCGTACCCCTATCTTTTCTTTTCCTATATTTTTCTTTACATTGTTTGAAATTATTGCTGTTGTTATTATTTCTATTAATATTTTCTGTAAGATTCTTTCTTCGTGTACGTGAAAAGTCATCGAAAATGATTCCCTCGCCCCCGGGAAGCTGCTCAAAACCATTTTTGGTTTTGTACTTTGTATTTTACTTAAGCCAAATATGTACATAATCCTCCGGTCTTGTACATGTAGTTTCCTTCCCAACAGTCTGCATCCATTTCCAAACTCTACTTCCTTATGATAAAAAAACAGCGATAGCTTGAAGATTAAGATCAACTGAAAAGTAGGAAAAAAGAAGAAGAAGAAACTTGAACAAGAAGCAGCGTGATTGGGTTTTAGAAATGGGTGATGATCACGGGTAAAATATGTCTCTAGAATCATTGATGTTCATTGTGCATCATCGAACTTATGGGATATTATAATGGGATCAAGGGGGATATCATGAATTGGAATGCGCATTAAATGACGCTTCTTTCGTAAAAAACCAGCATATGGGGAGGGGGATATCATGAATTGGGATTCCTCATAGGGGACAGTTACTTTGTTTAGATAGATGGTCATCAAACCGGCCATATCAAAAGAGAAGCAAATTTAGTTGCTCACAACTTAGCTAAAGCTGCAATTCTTGCTGTAATAGTTGATTTGGAGAATTTTCCTCCATGGATTCTTTCCTTGATTTAAAGGAAATGAGTAATAAAACTAAATTCCTTTTAAAAAAATAAAATTAAAAATTAAGCCTCCTATATTTAAATATAACTAATAGATTGTGTGCAAGACTCGTAGAAATAAATACAACTAAAATATAAAAAAAAATCTATTAATAATATATTTTTTCATTATCCCCTGATGTAATATTTAATAATAAGTTTATAAATAAAATATAATAATTAATTTTTAATTATCTATTAATATCACATCATAGAATTGATAATGAGAGGATAATAATAATTAACATGATAAATAGCATTATTCGAAACGCTCATGGTTTAATTTATCTTGAAAAATCAAAATACTGACTTAGTGATTAAATTTTTCATTTAATATTAACTTAGATTATATATCAAGACAAGTGACAAATTGTAATTATCTTCCAGAAGTAATTCGGTCGTCAAACATGACACGCCCAGCCTTGATCGTGATGGCATGATGATTCTCTCTAATTAGGCTGCGTTCAGACAGATTATCATTTACCACAATTCACGGTGCATGGCAACTTGGCAAAGCTATCGATTAATTACCACAGTTTCTTAGAAAAAAAATCGTTGAAGCACGTTTTCTTCATATGTGTATATATATATATATATATTTTGAAGCAGATAATTAAAGTACCAATCACATGCATATATGCTATATGGATCACAAGCGTGCTGATCACTTGAACACGATCATGTACGTACGTAGCATGTGATATCTAAATCATGTACGTATGTGTGTTTCTGCTTCTGCTAAAATTAAATTTGCCTGGAGTGGTAGCACTACTTATATATCAAGCTAGCATTTAAAATTTTCACCTGCATTGTGCGATCTGATCAAAACCTAATTAATGGCAGGCACAAGGCACTATACATCCAACCTACTAAAAGGTTTCCTCCATAGTTTTATTATTTAGAAGCAAGCTGCGGTCGATCTGACAGAAACAATCTCCTGCTGCAGATCAATTTCAGACGGTGTGTACTTTAATTTTCTGAGAAGAGAGAACCATATGATGATCTGCTTTACTTTTGGCTGGAAGAATGAAGAATTAATTAATTAACTTGACTGACGATTTATACCAACCAAAATTTGAACTTTGTAAGGGAATGTCGGTAGCTGCTACTTGAAGCAAAATACTAATATTAATGGACATGACCCAGAGAAACGTCATTAATGAAAGCTAGTTGATCACCTTATAACTAATTTCATGTGTTTGCATGCATACATTTTTGCACTACCGTAGCTTCAGTACTAATTTATATTGTATTCCGATTGGGAATTAATCGCACATGTTTGCTCTTGAATGCAGAAACTAGCTCTCACCTCAAGGAAAAGAGAAGCTATGGCGCCTCCTAAGCTACATAAATCTATTAATTCGTCTCATTTAGAGCAATTATTAGATAATTTCTAAGCATAGATAGCCGACACATGACGATGATATTCACATGATCTTAACACAATGTAATGTTACTAAAATTAGGGCTTTTGTCAACAATTTTAATTAATTACATGACATGTTGTGATAGACTGTTGAAAATACCACACCATCTAAAATCCAGGAGTATCCAACAATTTTTTCTCATTTTGTCTGTATGATATTGTTGCCCAAACTCGCACTCATGAAAGGGATCAGACAAGGAAAGTTGATGGCGAGGTAAACCCGTCTATCTCGTTTGTTTTCACAACTCTTCTAATAATTTTTTGAGAAGTTTGGTCGCGATAGTACTAGTACTTTAAGGGGCAAATAAAAAAAATATATAAACATGCATTATATATACATACATACATATATATATATATGTTTATAAATCTTTAGGCAGGCATTAATGATAATAAATAAATAAAGAATCCCGAAAGCTCCGGTGTCGGAAACTGGAAGCTAGCAGCTAGCTTGTGGTCAGCATTTAAAGTTATTCGAAGCAAAGAGATTAAAAAAAAAAATGATCAGATCATCAGGATTTATGGCCAAAATTAAAGTACTAAAGCAGACTAAAAAAAATGATTCTGATGATAAATTAAACTCCGTATCCTCAGAAGTATAACCACAACCTGTCGGTGATCGATCACATTGCATACCAAAGTCTGTAAATAATAGTTATGGATTACTGCCAACTGCAATATGATCAATATGTTCTGATCATAATTGATCCTCGATCGATCTAAACATCATATCATGCATATAATGATTAAATACCTACTTATGGTAGAACATCATGACACTGATTACAAATATTGATTAATGCGTCGAAATTACTCACTTCTTTCTTGTAGGATGATTGTCACATTTGATAAAACATAACAAATTAAAACATGAAGCAATATAAAATATTATTTGCAGGATCTTCCTTGTACATCTATAATTTTTATCTATCAATCCAAAATATTTTTGTCTTATCCAAAAAAATATATTATTTGCGGAAATTTCACTTTCTGCGGTACTAGTATTAAGGACTTGGATCAGTATTAGATGCATGTCTTTTCCCTACTTTTTAAGTATATGTTTGAACAAAATCAATGACATATTCTAGACAATACTTTCAGGTAATCTACTGATCTAGAAAGCCTTTGGATTTTCAACATGGCTCAAAGCTGACTGAAAATTGATATGTTGGATCGGAACAAGTTGATCAAGATCATCGACTGAAACAAACAAGTGGGCGCCGCGGGGGGTGGTTTTGTTGTGGGGGGGTGGGGGTTTTCTCAATAAGAAGGCTAGAAGGCCAAAATAGAAGGACAAAAGATCCTATTTGATCATTGATGTCCAAAACTAGCTCCTCTGATGAACTTTTTGGAGTAGCTGAATGCATGGGAGAGTGCAGTACTCATTACTAGAAATCATCAAATTATCAGATTATTTCGACCATAAGAAAGAGGAGAACTCTAAACAGAAGACAATGATGTATGCATTGTTTTTCATATGAGTACTGCTAAGGTGTCGCTCAGCAATGACAGTTGGGTACTGTGCCCCGAGTCAAATTTACTTTTTAATATTTTTTGTTTTTCTTATTCATATTTTTTTAACATCTTTAAACATTTTTAAAAATTATAAAAAAAATACCAATACCAATGCATAAAGTGGTCAAAATGAGGTGGCAAAAATTGATAGCTTAGCTTAATTGCATGATCGATCTAATCAATACCTGTAGGTTAAGTATAATATGCTCCAATTATTCCTATAGTTAGCTAGCTACCTTACTGTTCTAATTACACCCAATGCATGGTCAAGATAATAGACCAGTTGTGAAATCAGAAAAGAAGACTCGAGCTTAATTCAAAAGAAGAATTGAAAAAACATCTAAGGACAAATCTCCAACAGGAAATCACTCCTTAATATAACGAAAAGATGTATAACATGTACATGCAATGGATTATACATACCACAGGAGAAATCAAGCGAATATACACGTGTTTCCACATCAGATGTCAAATTAATTGATAATTAAGCATAAGACTCAAATAACATGAAAACCCACTAGCTATATATACTGGGCGGCCAAGTGTTATAATTTCTTAACATCAAAGAATTTTAATCATTTTATTCATAATGTTTGTGTTGATTCTAATTATACAACACAGGAATAATGATACATGAAAAGGAAGCTCCATCATCAACGGGGGGCCCCATCACAACCGTGTACATGATATCTTGACGTTTAATAACAACCAAATTTGATTAATTATGGCCTACTGGGATAATTATTAAAATATTAATATAGGTAGGAAAAGTAAACCCACTGCTAAAAAAAACAATATAAAATATCCTAGCATTATAAAGATTATTGCTTTGATAATTCTTTTTCTTTTTCTGATATGCTAATGTCCTATAGATGGGTCCCTTGATTCACCTGAAAGCATCTTGATGTAATCCGATATAAGACCTATATGTATGAATAATGGGAAAGTAATAATTAAAAGGCCAATCAAATGAGTTTAAATTATGGATAATACATGAATCTGATATAGACTCCAGCAATATCTGAACTTATTAGTATGATCAGTAACATGCACAATGGTTTAACTCATTTAGAAGAGTAGCGCTTCCCTAATGGAGCTTTATTAATGAAGTCGAAGAAATCAGTGTCATGGCTAAAAAAAAGACCCAACCATGGGAGGAATAGTCCATCATGTTCAATTTGTTGTCGGCTATTGTAAAGTGTGCCCCAAAGTCACACCGTGAAAGGAGGAAGAAGAAGGAAGAGGAAGGCCGCCTCACAAAATACCAATTCCGGCCTTACCCCATGAATATCAGTCCCTTACACGACATAGAAGTGCTTTTAATTAGTAGGTATGGAATGTATTAACTTGTTGGCTTCTTGGACTCTGGAGTTCGCCTTCCGAACGAAGATCTGAGAGACTTAATCTAAATCAAAGTTAAAGGCATCCATTAATTAATGGAGAACCAATTTGAAATCACTGTATATATAGTAGGATTCATAAAATCTACTTGTAAAATAATACCTCGTCCATCATTTAAAACTGACATGACACAACGAAGAAAATGGGTATGGACTTGCATGATAAATGAGACCATAGACTATTTTATGACAAAGACCCATCCTTAAGATTTACTGGGACGTGAAGAGTTACCGAGACTTGAAGACCAATTAGGAGCTCACACTGCCTTAAATAAGCAGCTAGCCGGCCGATCTCTTAGTTCTTGAAGTAAGAGGCAGACAAATCATGGAATAGTCTCTGAAACTCATTATATATATAATTAAGAGTACACTACAAGAAGGCGAATGGTTTAGTTTCAGAAACTCATTACGTTTGCTTAAGACTACTACAAAACCTGTTACACGATTGTATGTTTGAGCTGTACTGAAGGGCTTTGTTCTATTTCTTCACTGAATATTCATAGGAAAAGCGCTAGTTTATAGGGAGAGGAAAAAGGAGAAATGCAAACTGCCCCACATATATGATACGATAAAAAAAAAGGGGAAGTTTAGTGCTGGACAAATCTGACACATGATCTTTGCAAAGTTATATCCACTTTTTTCAAGAGCTGAATGGATGATTTGCCAATACCCATTAAAAGACTAGAAATGCAAACGAAAAGAAAGAAGAAACACTCAAAAAAGACATACAACATGATCTGCAAATCTATTACTTGTCATAGATAACCTGTCAAGTACATC